>NC_138108.1:63513202-64113202 GCF_964146895.1 Miniopterus schreibersii | reverse complement strand
TACATATTAGTTTATTCACATATTTCCAGGTTAACCCCAGGAAAACCAGTGATTTCTCATTTGCTCCTTGCTTCTTGGATCCACAAATGATTTGGCTTCACCCAGGCTTACCCCAAGCGTGGCTTTCCCGGGGAAGCACTAGATTTTTCTAACCCCTGATTAAAACTCATTACTCCTCTGACGCCTGTTAGGTTCCTAATTGGCTAAAATGGAGAGTTTAGATGAGGAAGGAACAGAATAAAAACTTAAAAATTGTAACTTGAATGGTAATCACTTTCTATTCCAAAAGAAATAAAATGTACTGCAGCAAATCTGAAATTATGAAAACATGTAAATGGGATAATCAAAATCTTCCACGTAACTGTGTTAATATTTACAAAATATTTGCAAAATAAAATCTCAAATTTGATAGCATAGCACATGCTATTTATACCTACTTTGTTCACCTGTCATTGCATGGCCTTCTTATGTTGTTAAATATTCATTTATAGCCTCATTAAAAAGCTAAATATTTGTGCCTATATTAGATAATTACATCTATTGACTGCTTTACTAAGGAGCAATCTCTATTCTGGGAATTGAGGATATAGCAAGAAATAAGATAAGATCCCTTCTCTCACAGATCTTACATTGTAATTGGGGAGATAGCAAAGAGAAAAACAAATAAATAAGATAAACTTGGCTTATAAAAGTGCTATGCCCATAGTAAAATTGGCTAATGTGACTATGACTGAAATATATAAAGGAGTATGTATTATTTCGCCTTCAATCTCTTATAATTAAAAGGATGCTTATATAAAGTGCAATAAACATCCAATAACAATAATATATGAATAAATTTCTAATCATACCCTCCAAGTAAATTCCTAACAATGGAATGGCTGGTTCAAAGCATTTGCATATTTTTAAAGACAATATGTATTTCCAAATATCAGCTAAAACACGTTTAGCATTATTTAGATTTCCATCAACAGATTACAAGATCCTCATAGCCATTACCTGCCAATGTGCTTTCAAATGTGGTATAATGTAAATTTCAATACATTGAGGTTAGTATTATTATTTCTTTTTTTCAATGAGGAACATGAGGTCAGAGAGGTTGAGCCACGGTTCAAAGGAATTAGGCTCCTATAGAAGTCCCAGAGTTCATTAGTCTGAGTGCACACACCCAATGTGCTGTGTGTTAATATTTTTAGAGAATATCAGATTAGTATGGAGGCTTCAATAAACCAAAGGGAGTGTTAGAGAAATACCTGTTTAGGGCTAGTATAGCAATAAAGAAATATTCTGTTTCTGTATTACTCAAAGTTGAGCCTCAACAAGAAATGCAAGCAAGAAACATCTTCACCATATGAATAACTCTTGTTAAGACAGTGAGTTACAGGAAGACAGGCTAAAATATAATACCTAGAAAAAGCATGGAAATTATATTTTCTTTTGGCTAATGATCAGTTGTTAAACTAGTCCGCATAATTCACTCTGTTTCATCAGGTACGGTCTCTACCAGGCCTAAAACTAGTACAATAATCCTAGTCCTTGCATAGATTAACAAATTCAGGAACTACATTAATTTAGAAATAGTGAGGTCTGGGGCTTGAGTTCCATCCCTCTGGAGGAGAAACACTTCTTCTCTGTGTAGAAATGTGCTCCTGGAGCTGACGGTAGTCATGTGTGCCCTCCCATGGCACCATGCTTAGGATAACACTAAACCACCACAGTGGAGAAATTATAGATCACAAGAAAAAAATTACAGTAACAACTGAATCTTTACAACAATCTGTTAGCTGCCAGAGCACAGCAACCTAAGAAAACTTAGGTTTTTCTGATGAATGCCACATAAGGAAATCTAACTGGTAGATCTACTGGGTGCATAGCGATGCCACATACATTATAGCCACTGAAGTTTATAAAAATTTAATGAATTCTTCTGACAATCAATGAGTGACTGAGTGCTACTGCAGAGGTTTCTCTCTGATATGAGGTTTTGAATTTTAACTAGAACTTTTTCAGCTAGAAGTTGGTATATTTCTCCCACTAATTTTACTTATGTAGCAATTAAGAAATAAAGAGAAGGTGCTTTTTTTTTAAGAGTATATATTTTTCTTTGCTAAGACTGGGTTATATATATATTCCTTTTTCCTCTTTGAAACCACATTTTGCTCCAGCTGGCTTCTAAAGTGGGGTACCCGATTTTCTTCTCTAGCTAGCCATACCTGGAAAATAGGTACTGCTGTAGAGCAGAAGAAGGCATTAGTCTCAGCTAATGCACTGCCAAATTGACAGCCATTAAGATATTCACTCTGCTACACGATGTTTATGTCAAATCCATGGGTGAGACTCTTAAGTGTCTTTTACAACCAAGGTGAAAACTACTAAGAGATGGAGCTTGTTACTACTAGTAATCTCAGATAATTTTTGTAATGTGCACACTGAAACACTCATTTTTTATTATTACTAAAATTTTACAAACTTTGGTAATGTTAGAGACTGCTGGCTGCTCATTACACCGCTTTATAATCGCTAAAAGAAATACTCACTGGAATTGCCTTGCAATGCGAATAAGAAGCTATATGACTAAAAATATAATCAAATATTTTATTTCGTTTCCATACACTTAAGCATTGTATCTTGGGGTCATTGAGAAGTAAAACGTTTTGGGTTTCCTGTGAAATTTTAATCGTAAATACACCAAGGGTAGGTAATCTAATAGATCTAAAAGTTACTTTTTATGTTATCTAACAACCAGGAGACTTTCAGTGTCATTATGTCAGGATCCATAACATCACACACAAAATATGCAAAAGTACTAATAAATAAACATTATGTGTTAAGAAATTTTGTTTTAGGATTTTTTTCAAACACAGGTAAAATTAAAACTTCAAAAAATGCCCCGATAGATTAGGTCAAACTAGTTAAATATCAACAATTTGATAAAATTTATTACAGACACATATATACACACACGCACACACACACCCCTGTATTTACATAAAACTAGGAATTGCTAAATTCTTTATTTTATCTTTATTTGTTGAAAGTACTACTGATGTCCTTTTTTCCCCCCCAATGACCCCTTCTAACCTGTCTCCCCCTCAACCCCCACCCCAGGCCTTCACCATGGGTTTTGCATAGAAGCATATAAATTCCTTGGTTAATCTCTTCCCACCCACCCACTCCAGTCTGCCCTCTGAGATTCAACAGTCTGTTCCATGCTTCTATGCTCTGGATCTATTTTATTTAGGAAAACTCTAGTTCTAATACTGCAATGAAACTTTCTTGAAATTAAACAAAATCATAGAAATAAATGCTGTCTTTAGCACTGTTATAAAACCAGCTAAAGGCGGCCTCTGTATATTGGCCCCTAGGTTGTTTATTTCTTCACAGCAGGCTGACTCATTAGCTCAAAAGCCCATGGGTGCCAAACTCATTTTTTTTTAAATAGAATCAATTGTTTTAAAGCCCAAATAAGCAGAATTTTAGACATTTAAAGTGTGACTGCTTTGCATACAGTGTGAAATTACACCCAACATCTGCTAGCCACAGATAAGATAAGCCAGGCACTATGAAGTCTCTAAGCTGTTGCTGTCCTTTGGAGCTCTGTGACCCAGAGACTCCCTACTTTGCTGC
This sequence comes from Miniopterus schreibersii, assembly GCF_964146895.1. NCBI lineage: Eukaryota > Metazoa > Chordata > Mammalia > Chiroptera > Miniopteridae > Miniopterus > Miniopterus schreibersii. The sequence goes on along the minus strand of NC_138108.1, from coordinate 64,109,575 downwards.
TGAGTAATGTCACTCCGATACACAAGCACCCTCTCTTTTCTTGATCCCACCCTCCCTGGGAATTCCCTTTTTCTCTCCCCCGTGGATGGTAACCCCCAAGCCTTAAGCCTCTGGCCAGTCTCAGGCTGTGAGGGACCTGCTTGCCTTGCACACCTGTCAAAGCTCTTATGTGCTAGTGCCCCCTCATGGTGTTTTCTGTTGTTGTGGGCCCCCAAATCTCTCACAACCCCACAAACATGCTCCATGTACATCAATTCATTTGACAGTTATCTTTATTGTAATGGCTATTACTTTTACTCTGATTTTACCACGAAATGTCTTTCTTTCCTATGTGATGGGCCTTCATATATTTCAGGACACAACTATCTTATTTCCTCTGAGTCTTATTTCCATAACAAACAATAATTACCTCAACTCTTCCATAGCAGGACCTCAAATGACATTATTTCATTATAATATTGATGAGAAAAATAATTATACCAGGAAAGAGCCATTGTCAGAGTGGAGTTTGTAGGTTCTCCCATGTCTGATGGGTTTTCTCTGGGACTCTGGTTTCCTCCCATAGCCCACAGATGTGCACATGAGGTGAATCACAGTGTCTCCACTGCCTCAGTCTGAATGAGTTGAGGGGGGTGAGTGGCCTTGTGATGGAAGGGGGTCCTGTCCTACCTGAATCCCTGAGCTACTGGGACATGTTTTGGCTACGCATGTGACCCTGAACTGGAGTAAGTGGGTTGGAAAAGTATGATCTTACTTGTTTTTATTAATTTTCCTTAAATATGTGTACAGGTCACAGTTATTTCAATGTTTAATATAAGATGTGTTTGGGGTCTTATTTAAAGTTGGCTGATGATTCTGTGGTTAGACATATGCCATAGAAATTTAAGTCTTGTTTATCTCAACTAGCCTACAGCAAAATTGGTTTCATTATACCTGGTTTCACTTAAAGTCAGCTTCCAAAAACTTACCCAGGCTGTTAAGTGAGGGCTAACTGTACATATATGTCAGAGTTTTATGCGTTTTATCATTCTGATTGCCGTTTCTGCATAAATTTCCCCTTGTCAAAAATCCCTTTCAGAGTGATGCCAAAGACTGAATATTCACCAGGACGCTGTGTTCCAGGTGGGCTGAAAGCTGGGACTTTTTATGTATACAGTGGGCCCTTGAGCAACTCGAGGGTTAGGAGCACTGATCACTGGACTGCAGACAATCCCCCTGTAAATTAAGTCCACTCTCCGCATCTGCATATTCCCAGCAGAAGATTTCTATCCATGTCTGGTTGACTCTAAAGAAGCTAACCCAGGACCCAAAATCACGAATGCAAAACTCCAGGGGTAAGGAGTGCCAACTGTATGTCATTGAAGAAAATCCAGGTCTAAGTGGACCTGTGCAGTTCAAACGTGCTGCTCAAGGGGCAACTGTAACTGCACAAATCAGTGTGTATTATACTAATACTAATCTAGGTACTGCTACTCTGAAATTAACCACACCTAGCAAATATGCCATTTTGTACATTAGGTCAGTATTATCTGTTTGTGTTTAGGAAATTTAGAGTTAAATTTCTCAATAAAGATCAACAATGTCACGGTGAAAGGGGAGACTTCCGGATAAAAGGGCAACTAAGGCTGTGGATTAATCACCTAACAAACCACAGGCTTGATAAGGAGGATGACGGATCTCAGAAACTCCTATAAAAGCTGAGAGACACTCCCAGAAGGTTACTAGACCTGGCTGAGTTTTGGGGAGACAGTGAAGCGCAGGTAAACACAGAAAAATCGGTGTGTATGGGAGAGGCATGAGATGAATGAATGAATGAACATATTTTTTCTCTCAATCTAAAAAAATTTGTGGGTGGATCCTTGCCTGTCCCATGACACTGTGAGGCTGTAAAATAGCTGAGAGAGGTCAGCACTGCCAGCTGACTAAAATTATGGGGATTCCCAAATACCCTCTGATAGAGAACAGATAACAGTTGGTTCAGAAATGGCTCCTGGGGTTTCTCCCTACCCCACCCCAGCAAAAGCCAAACTTTTGTTAACTACAACCAAAGAAGACCCCACTTGTGAGGAGAGAAGGCAGATGTTGAAGTAAAGAAAGTTTACAATAAGGACAGGGTTACCCGTTGAGAACACAGTAAGCGTTTATAAAGCCAAGTGTATATTGCTTAGAGTCAAGAATCCTTCCCTCCCACATTTACCAATAAGATCACAAGCCTAGGTTTTGCCCATAGTCCCAGATCCACATGAAAGTCTCAGGAGTATGTGGTCACAAAGCAATATTTGAGTAGAGCAGTGTTTACAAAAGAAAAATAAAGAAACAGAACATGTATAACATGCAAATCTAAACCAATGGATTAAACAAAAGTAAAAGAAATAAATAAGCATAATATATATCTTCAAAAAGATAAAAGAAGGTATTAACAATAAAATAGTAGGGCTATAAAGAAAAAAGTTGTAGTTATAAAGAAAAGCACATTAGAAATACTGAATATGAAAATCTAATAGGTAAAGAAACAAATGTGTTAAGTAGATTAACTAGCACCATAGGTACAGCCAAAGAATGAATTGCAGAGACAAGTGTCAGATTAAAAAACATCAGAAAAGAATAAATATGTGGAAAATTGATATCTTTATATGAATCAAGTTAATATCTTTCAATGAAAAAGTTGATATTTCTAATATACCCATTTATTACAAATAGTTATTTGCATATTATACTAAAATATAATTTATACAAGCTAATATTCTTACCTAACTGTATGAGGAAGAGAGATAAAGGAAACAGGAATGGGGTTGAAAGAGAAAAGTTAAAATGAATGAGAGAAAGCCTGAATTAAATGATGATAAAAATATTCCATAAACTGAAGAGCTTAATTAACTCAAGGTCTTAGCACAAAGGTTCAAAATAGTGTAAAAGTGATGAAATTCAGCTGAGTCCATCATTCATTATCTTCTTTCTAAATTCAAGGAATACCATTGAAAACTGGGAAATTTCCTGAAACACAGATGTGTTGTATTTTCAGTAAACTACAAGTAACCTTTGCTTTTGTTTTACAGATGTGCACTCTCACAATTAGGTGTTGTAAAGAAAATGTTATGTTCTGGAATAAAATGTGGACATTAGTTTTTCTGGAACATCATTCTAAAATGCTTCAGGAACTGGCACAAGGCGAAGCACAGCGCCTCTCCTTTCTAGATACTAAGTCTTTACTTCTAGTTAAAGACTTCTGTTAGTTCTGCAGGATTGTACTCCTTAGCAATGGTCACGATGGACGGCAAATTAGTCAGAAACCCAATTAAGAAGATGATGGTGCCTGTAAGCAGTACATTAACTACTATCTCTACCACATTAAGAGTCTGAAATGTTTCCAGTTACCACATTTACTCTTCTCTCTACTGTTACAATTAGATAATTCATTTGCTAAGCAAGTCTTTTTTTTTAACAGTGTTCAGATAAAATTTAGCACAGCCAGCATCTAAACCCCAGGACACAATTTAGTGCACCTGAAAGTATGTGTCTTTAATAGAATAATGATGCAGCATTGTTTGAGGCAGCAAGAAAGCAAGAAACAACCAGTATGTCCATTACTAGGTGAATAGTGAAGGAAAAATATAATTCCACCTAAATATTAGAAATAATGAACATTATACATTATGAATGAATTAATGCAGAGATGTTCATGTCACTGTACTAATAAAAAAGGTAAGAGAAGGAAACAATATACATTATGATTCCATTTTTATTTTTTAAGACAGTAAAGGAAAAAGAAAACCCTATATCCCTGTGCTTATGTTTAAGACCAAAGTGAAAGATATGGCAGCATATAGACTAAAATATTATTGGAAACTTTCAGGGAGAGAGTATAAATTATAATTATTTTCTTATGTACCTCTGCATTACTTGATATGTTACAATGAACATATGTCACTTAAAAATAAATTTATGACAAAATTTATGCATAGTTTTATCGTATCTTAAAAAACAATTCAAATTTATAACAAATATTGGCACTACTGAGAAAAGAAAAGCTATTTTCATCCTGATCTTTTTGTATATGCACTCAGTATTGACTAATATTTTTTGTTGTTTTGAAAGGCCTGGGCAGAGAAAAGAGAGAAAAAGGAACTAGATAACCCTCAAATATTTGGACCTGCTATGAGGTCATATTCTACAAAAAATTCACTCTTTGTGGAATTTAATAACATCTATTTCACAAACCACAGAGTTTTCCTATCTCACCAAATCAATTTTATTCTATTATATTAGTGAATTAGTTTCCTTTTGTGAATTGGTTGTTCCACTTTAACTGTTGGCCTTCTAATAAAAAGGAAAAACATGTATTAGGAGTATAGAAAATAGTCAACATAATAGCCCTGTAATACTTCTTACTTACCTTCTAACCTCTTCTTTTCAGATTTCCCCATGCCTCAGTGACCACAAGCTGTCACCGTTGAATTAGCAGTGACAAGTCTATCCACCACCCCTGCTCTTTCAAGGAGTAGATTGCTAAAGATACAATAATGAATAGTTCTAACAAGATTGTCACCCATTTACCTGCAATCTCATGCAGAGACTTTGAAATCCAAATCAGTTATCATGACTCTTGTTATATTTAAGACACAGGGCAATTGATTTTGATGAGCCATTTAAAAATTGTTTCCCCTCTTTAAAAATTCTGATTATCAATCTTTCAAAAGATAAATAAAAATGTTTAAATAAATGCCCTCTATGAATATCTGTGTGCTAATATAAGTAAAATAGAATAAAATTCTGCCCTGGTATATTGCAGTGTACATGCTTATTTCGGCATTGCTTAGAATTAAGCGAGATCATACTGTATATGAACTTCTTTGACTTATTTCACTTAGCATAACTCCCTCGTGGTCAATTCATGTTGTCCTAAATGACAGGATGTCTTCCTTTTTTAATGGCTGAATAATACTGCATCCATCCACCAATGGGCACTCAGGTTGTTTCCACGCCTTGTTATTGTTAATAATGCTACAGTGAACATGCTACAAGGCAGCAATCTCACTTCCTTCAGATATATAGCCAGATGTCAGACTGACTGATCATCTGGTAGTTCTATTTTTTATTTTCTTGAGGAACCTCCATAGTGGTAGTGCCAATTTACATTTCTACCAACAGTGTGAAATGGTACCCTTTTCTTTATAACCTCACTGATGCTTATCTCTTCTCTTTTTAAAAATAGCCATTCTATTCACCAAAGAACTTAAGTGCATATATGTATAACCCAAGGACACAGGCAATAGTGTAGTGAGGGACTGGGGAGGGGAGGAAGTAGGGGGGAAGGGGTCAATGGAGAGAAAATGGGACACCTGTAATATTTTGAACAATAAAAATTAAAAATAATAATAATAAATAAAAATAGCCATTCTAACAGGTATAAGGAGATGTCTCATTGTGGTTTTGATTTTCACTTCCCTGATGATTAGTGATGTTGAGCATAATTTCATGTCCTTGTTGGCCATTCGTATGTCTTTTTTGGAAAAATGTTTATTCAGTTCCTCTGCCTGCTTTAAAATCAGATTATTTGTGGATTTGTTTGTATTTGTTGTTGGGTATATAAGTTTTTGTGGAGTTTGGGTATTAGGTCCTTATCTGATATATGGTTGGCAATATTTTCTCCCACTCCATAGGTTTCCCCTTCATTCTGTTGACCATTTCTATTGCTGTACTGAAGTTTTTCAGTTTGATGTAGTCCCACTGTTTTTGTTTTTGTTATTTGAGCTTTTTATTTATATCCAAAAAATAACGGCCAAGACCAATGTCAAGGAGCTTTTTCACTATGTTTTCTTCTAGGACTTTACCATTTCAAAATTTACATTTAAGTCTTTATTTTTATTTTGAATTGATTTTTTTTTATTAGTGGTGTAAAATAGCGGTCCAAATAACCTCTATTGCATGTGAATATCCAGTTTTCTCAACACCATTTATTAAAAAGACTATCTTTTCCCTAATGTGTATTCTTGGCTCCCTGGCAAAATATTAGTTTATATATATATGTGGGTTTGCTTCTGGACTCTCAATTATATTCCATTTGTTTATGTGTCTGTTCCTATGCTAATACCATACTGTTTTATTGCTATAACTTTGTAGTATAGTTTTAAATCTGGAAGTGTGAAGCCACCAGCTTTGTCTACTTTATCAGGATTGTTTTGGCTACTCAGGATGCTTTGTAGATCCATATAAATTTTAAAATCATTTTTTTCTAATTTCTGTGAAAAATGCCATTGGGATTTTGGTAGGGATTACGTTGAATCTATAGATGGTTTGGTAGCATGAACATTTTAACACTATCAATTCTTCCAGTTCATGAAAGGGGCTATGTTTCCATTTATTTGTGTCTTCAATTTCTTTCATAAATGCCCTATAATGTTCAATGCCTAGATCTCTTACCTCCTTGGGCTAAATTTATTTCTAAGTATTTTATTGATTTTGAAGCTATTGTAAATCAATTATTTTCTGCATTTTTCTTTCAGGTATTTCATTGTTAGAGTATAGAAATGTAACTGATTTTTTATGCTGATACTATATCCTTCTTATTATAGAGCTTGCTCATTAGTTCTGACAAATTTTTGGTGGAGCCTTTGGAATTTTCTCTATGTAAGATCATGTCATCTGAAACAGAGACACTTTTCCTTTTTCCTTTCCAGGCTTTTATCTTTTTTCTTGCCTAATTGCTCAGTTAGAACTTTTAGTACTACGTTGAATAGGAGTGGTGAGAATGGGCAACCTTGTCTTGTTCCTGATTTTGGAGAAAAAAAGCTTTCAGTTTTTGCCACTGAGTATGATGTTAGTAAGTTTCTTATACATGGCCTTCATTGTGTTGAAGTATATTTTTTCTACATGTAATATGTTGAGAGCTTTTATCATGAAAGGATATTGAATTTTGTCATATGCTTTTTCTGCAACTATTTAGAGGATCAGTTATGTTCACCCTTTTATTCTATTAATGTGGTATATCACATTGATTGGCTTGCATATGCTGTACCATCCTTGCATCTGAGAGATAAATCCCACTTAATCATCCTGTATGATCCATTTAATGTGCTATTTATTTCAGTTTACTAAAATTTTGTTGAGAAATTTTACATCTATAATCATCAGGGATATTGACCTGCGGTTTTTTATTCTTGTAATATCCTTAGCTGGCTTTGGTATCACACTAATGGGTAAACTAGGAAAATGAATTTGGCAGTGTTCCTTCTTCAATTTTTTGGGAGAGTTTGAGAAGGAGTGCTGTTAATTCTTCTTTAAATATTGATATAATTCATTAGTGAACTGTCTGGTCCTGGGCACTCTTTATTGGGAGGGTTTTAATTATGGCTTCAGTCTCCATAGTAATTATTAGTCTGTTCAGGTTTCCCATTTCTTAATATTTAAAAAAAATTTTTTAATCCTCACCAGAGGATATTTATTTTCCCATTGCCTTTCAGAGAGAGTGGGAAGAGAGAGGTAGAAAGAGAGAGAGAGAGAAAAACACTGATGTGAGAGACACATAGACTGATCCCCTCCCCAGGGCGCTGGGACCAGGGCCGGGGATCAAGCCTGCACCAGAGGTCCATGCCCTTGACCGTAATCAAACCTGGGACCCCTCAGTGCAAAGGCAGAAAGTCTAAGGGCTGAGCGAAGCCAGCTAGGGCAGATTTTCCATTTCTTTATGATTCAGTCTTGATAGATTATATGTTTCTAGGAACTTGTATATTTCTTCCAGTTAACCCAGTTTGTTGGTATATAATTATTCACAGTAGCCTCCTTCAAACCTTTGTATTTCTGTGATGTTAGCTAGTTGTAATGTGTCCTCTTTAATTTATAATTTTGATTATTTCAATCTTCTCTTTTTCTTGGTTATTCTAGCTAAAACTTTGTCAGTTTTGCTTATCTTTTTAAAGTACGAACTCAGTTTCATTGATTTTCTTTTTCTGTTGTCTTCCTAGGCTCTACTTCACTGATTTCAACCCTAACCTTTATTATTTCCTTCTTTCTTCTAACTTTGGATTTAGTTTTTATACTGTTTCTAATTTCATGAGGCGTAGTTTGTTAGATTATATGAGCCTTTTCTTTCTCTTACTATAGACATTCATGACCATAAACTTCCCTCTTACAACTTTTGTTTTTAAATAACTAACATCTGAATACCATTTGACAGTTTATAGAAATGTTTTTAATTTTAACTCATTTTGTTAGGATATGTAAGTACCCAGTGATTTATTTATTCTATGTAAATTTTGATTATGAAATAAATCACAGGAATCTTTAATAACTATTTCACAGAAGAGGAGTTTGATAGAGAAATAAAGAGACCCAACATTTTTGTCTTTATCTCCTTCAATCTTTGTACTATTCTCTAAATAATTAATCAGCCTGTGTTTAGAAACAAATTATCTAATACACTTAAGCAAACTTCCCTCCTGGAAATCATACCCTTGTAAAGGGTTCAAGTTCTACCTAATGTTAATTTTTGCTTCTCCAATGCCTTAAGAGATTTCTTAACATAGAGACTAGGACCACACTTCAAAACATCTTTCATCTTTCCATTGCTCCTTTCCATTTAGTTAAAACTTTGAATCAAGCCCTTCCACTGTGTAGCATTTGGGTCAAACATTGCCATAACTGTGATCTCTGTGCCTCTCCCTTTCTCTCTCTCTCTCCTCTCTTATTTCAAACTTTAATAATAATCATTGTTAATGTTGACCATTTGACCATTTAATCATATATAATTTGATGAAATGGAAACAATCATAGAAGTTAGAGTCAGAGTAGAATTTCCAAACATTGTTAAGTGGCAATGAGAAGAAATAGGGGGTGAGAATGAGAAATAGTGATGATATAGACTTGTCCAAACTTGGAGATAAATTCAGTTTGAGAGGAAGAGAAAAAATGAGTTTAGACTTTTGTCATTGTCATTGTCTTGGTGTACAAGATGAATGTACAAACGTAAAGTTCTACATGTGATATAATTTTTATAACTTTTTAGATTATAGTCTCTGTCTCTTTCTCATATGTGTATGTATGTATTTTATATTCTCAGAGTCTTAAAAGGCTATGTATGTACACATCACAAATATTCCATAAATTCTGGTTACATTACTATACAAGTGCCGAAAATGAACAGAGAGATTAGTCGTTAATATTCTGTCAATCCTACAACTGGAACAGTATGGATTCATGTTTACTAATGTATAACTTTATAACAGTAATATAAATTTCCACTTGTCTTTTAAATATTTTGTATTAGTTGAATCATTTCTAATGATACAATTTTACTCCTAATGTTGACATTATCAAGATTTATGAATTGAGTATATATGTGAGTACTCACCTATGTTGACAGAACCTGTGATCCTGTCTTTTCCCCAGTCCCTAAGAGCCCAACTAAATATTCAGACTTCAACAACGAGTGTATAATTGCATAAAACATTATTTCAGGAAGCTATGCTCTTGCAATAGCAAATCACTTCCCTTAGAGGCTGCAAAATCATTTCCAGATTTAAAATGCCTTACAATCTCTCATTCTTGTAAGGTAGTATTTACAGACTATAATGAAAGGAATTTCATTCTAATCGTATACTTTATGTGTACATGTATACATTTTTAGTAATCCATACTTGTCTTGAATCATTTAAAAATATAAGTGGGATTCTATCCTTAAAATATAAATATTTTATATTAAAAAGCAGCTTTCTAATAGAAAATTTATATGTGTAGAATATTATCTCTTTAAAAGACTGCAGATTCTAATTTCTAAAAAATTATGTTTGAATCAAAGGTTAAAATGCAGGGGTGTGTGTGTGTGTGTGTGTGTGTGTGTTTTCATATACTAAAAAACACAATCTCTAAGAAGTGCTCTTTTGCACCACTGTATTGATTTATGGTTTTTTTCTTTCCATTTTATATTCTATCGTTACAAATATAAGTTTACCCCAGTACATAGAATCACTATTATGTATATCTGAGAAGTATACTCTGCATTTTTAAACATATCCCTTTACCTAAAGCCTCTCACCAAATATAAATTAATAATTAAATTTATGTCAATTTATCTATTAAAATAAATATTTCTACTTTTAAAATATTACATAATTCAACATTAAGCAAATATCCTGTCCAAAAATCATATGGTACTTGTCTTTCTCTGACTGGCTTATTTCACTTAGCATACCTTCTAGGTCTATCCATGCTGTTGCAAATGGTAAGATTTCATTCCTTTTTATGGCTCAGTAATATTCCATTGTATATATGTTCCATACTTTTTTATGCACTGGTCTATTGATGGGCACTTGAGTTGCTTCCATATCTTGGCTATTATAAATAATGCTGCAGTGAAAACAGGGGTGTGTATACTGTTTTGGGTTTCTTTAAATATATAACCAGAAGTGAAATTTCTGGGATATAGGCAGTTTCATTTTTAATTTTTTGAGAAACCTCCATACTGTTTTCCATAGCAGCAGCACCAATCTGCCTTTCCACCAACAGTGCATGAGCATTTTCTTTTCTCCACATCTTCACCAGCACTTGTCATTTGTGGATTTGATGACAGACATTCTGACAGGTGTGAGGTGCTATCTCATTATAGTTTTAATTTGCATGTCACTGATCATTCATGCACTGAAGAAACTGGAGCAGATACAAATAAATGGAAGCTACTGCACATTTTTAAGAGAACTGTTCCCCTTTGTTACTATATGTAAAATGTATATGTGTAAAATGTGTGTACATACACAAATAAAAATAGACATATATAAATTTCATAAAATTTCATATTTTTCTACCAAAGCAAAAATTTAGTTGCCCTTTATTGTAATTAACCCTTCAAATTTTAGAGATATAAGAGCATAAATTTTATAGGGAGTAATTATATAATATGTTTTTGTTTATATATTTTTTAACTTTTGTTTATTGATTTTAGACAGAGAGAAAAAGAGTGAGAAACACTGATTTGTGGTTCCACTTATTTATGATTCATTTGTTGCTTCTTGTATGTGCCCTGACCAGAGATCTGACCTGGAGCCTTGGTGTATCAGGATGACGCTCTAACTAACTGAGCTACCTGGCCAGGGCTATTTAACATCTTTTTTAAAATAACACTTTTAATTATCTTTATTCATGGGTTAAGATCTACTTTGATGATAAAACAAAAATAAAAATAAAAACAGAGAGAGAGAGCTCCAGAACTGTGGTTAGTCATTTGTTCAAGCTAAGCAAAAACCCAGTTTAGGCATTTTGGTGTTTAAACCGTCTTTTCTTCCCCTGGACTTAATTTCTTGCATTGCTAACATAACCAACTTAGGAAAAGGAGTGTTGCATCTGCAAAGTGTCAAATTAAGGAAAGTCAATTTGGGCATGGCTCTTGAATATGTTTCAGTTTGCACATGAGTTTGTGATTAGCTATTAATAGGGAAAGAATGCTATGTGAGAATTCTATGGCAACTTGTGTTAAGGAGCTTATTTTAATGGTAAGAAGTGGCATCAAAGGTTTAGTGCACAGCCCTGTGTGATGGGTGGAATGGGAAAGGGGGGGTAGATAAACGACTTTGAAACAAGATTGATTTTTTTTTTCTTTTTCTTCAAAGAACAAAGATATAGTTATATTAATTGACTGGTGTCTATTTTATAGCCTTTAAAATAGAGGATAATTCATCTTGATTCTGTAATTACCAGTTATACAAACAGCATATGACAAGTCTGACAAGCAGACTTTCTCAACAAGGACTGGATATGACAATGGCAAATGTGTTAGTCAGATTAATACACCAAGGTTATGTCACTTGAGAAATTATTTCCTTTTTAATAGAACATATTATCTAAATTCATATGCTAATTTGAAAATGTCCATATTGTGTGTTACTGAATATCAAATACATCACTAAACATGATTGATCAATAAAAAAATATTTTCTGAAACATTCCAAAGGAGCCAACTGAACATTTTCTTCTGGATAAGAGCTGAGTTTGTTCTTGGAATAGAAGAGTGTGTTCTCCAATTATAAGATTATGTAATGATGAAAGAAGAGGTTCATAGATCACATGAAGACAGAGCTGCTACCTTAATGACAATATTACTTTGGACTGAGTGTTAAGTTAAAAAGAATCCAGCTGATTTCCATAAAAGACCGACTAAGTTACAGGAAAAGAATCCATAACCCATCTGTGCCCTACCCACAGTTGGACGATTTCTATCATCCTGCATCTGATTCTCACGGTCTAGACCAGACAATGTCCTGGAAATGACCCCTGTTGAAACCAGTAGGAGGCTATTAACTTTCTTCCCTTTTACACTTTAGCCTGGGGTCAGGAAGATCTGCCTTGCTAAATATTCTTATTACATTAATGGCGCAATTATCACATAGGGATCAACTTCACGCTGCTAATATAGTGATGCTTCTGGAAGCAATTTCTAGCTCTGCTGGGCAAGGTCATTTGTAATCTCTGCAAAGCCTAGTGGAAAGAGTACAGACATTGGACTTCTTGAATATAAATGTTGGCCCTCTATTTATTTATAAAGTTACCTTGGCAAATTACTTAACACCTTTGAGTCTCAATTGGAGGATAACACTTCTATCTGATAGTAAAATAGTAAAGATGTATGAAAACAACACACGGGAACAAGCTATTAGAGTATTTCATACATGGTAGGCATTATATAAGTGGAAATTATTAAGTACAATATTTCCCTCATTCCTTTTTAATGACTGATGCCATCTTTATATACAAAGTAGTCAACATCTAAGTAATTTCTTTTCTCTGTCACATTGAATATTACCTCAAAAAACATTCAATTGTAAATATATGAAAAGTGTTAAAATGTAAATTTTTCTGAAAATTATCAAAGATATATCACTGACCCTTGTGTTCAGAAACTAGGTAGCTATAGTTTCCAAATGATAGAAGTAAATGAAAAAGTTACTGATGTTATTTGTTATTTGTTATTTTTACAAACGTCTCCACAGCTTTAGGCTTTGTGACCTGCTAAATGCATGTTTTGGTTATTATATTGTTTCCCTGAGGGTGAAGGTTTAACTCCTCTCTCCTCTGTTGTATCCATGAGTACAGTTTTTAAAGCTTCATAGCCAATTGCAACTATTTACAAGACTCCAGACCTGCAAGCTCTGAAGAAAACAAACAAGCCAAATAACCAAAATTCAAAATCAGCTTCACCTCTTAACTGTCACCAATTCCCACCTATTAGTCCATACACCCAATTTTCTACATGCTTCATATAATCCTTAAACAAATGTCTTATACTTGATTTGGACTGAGTGTTAAGTTAAAAAGAATCCATCTGATTTCCATAAAAGACTGACTAAGTTACAGTTATACCCATATTGGAATTCTACTTTGAAGGAGGATTTACATAGTCTTCTTTATTTTATAGACACTTTGAAAACATATAAGTGGTAGTAAGACCTGCATTGGAATTGACATGTATTTCTGTTGACTATATAACTTCAATTTCTTCTGCTAAATATTTCTGAGCAGTGAGTTACATCATCAATAACCTTGTTCAATACAAAGACTCTTCGAAGTCCCAATAGTGATGGGCCTAATCACATGAACTAAATTTTCTTCAAAATTCCTTACTATAATGGTAATAAAATAGATGTATACATAATGCAAAATCAGGTTCAGAGTAATGGTCACATTTTTCAAGACTTCATTTAGAGAGATTAGTTTGTTTTTTATTATTAGTTTGATTGTTATTTACTAATTTGGGATGATAACTTTTTCCTCCTTGACTAATTCATAGGCCCTTGAGAGGCAGAGGTTCTATATAATACTTTAAGTACGCTATGTATTCAATAAATGGCAATTGATTGATTACTAAAAACCTTTAGAGCACAACACATTTAGAAGGAAAGTTATAACTCATTTCTATAACCTATCATATCATATATTAGTTTGATAGCAAAATTATTGTAAAAGGTCATTATCACATGATCCATGAATAAACATCCTGAATTCTGAGAATAAGAATTTATTGAAGCAACAATCTTCAGGACTATTTCCTCTCTTAGTCTAAATTTAATAAGACAAACGTTTTGATTTTTGAAAAGGAAATCACATTTTCACGAATTTTGTTTTCACACTTTTATCTCCATCTTTCAAATGACTCTTTGATTCTTTGGAGTGAAACCTGTGCAGATTTTGCTCATCAGATAATACATTTCTTATTGTGTGGTAAACATTTATCGATTTTGCTACTCATGAGTGTAAGTGTCCAGTCGAGGTATCCTAATCAATGACATGCTTCTCTTGGTTCCTTTTTAATCTGCTTTTTCAAACTTACAGTTAATTTTCTAAGCTATCCTTCCAGCAAATTTCTTCTCTGCTTTAGTTAACTGGAGTAGTTTTCAATTGTTACAACCAAGAAACCTGAAAACTACATATGGCGGTCTGCTCATGCTACTGGTGAGTCTTCTCTACACTTGCCTGAAAGGACTGATAAGAAAACCATAAATCTTTCTTGAGTTCTGCTTGTGACCAATATTTGAGGCACCTGCTTTTCCTCACCCTTCTTCCCAAGCTATGGCCTAGACAATAGCTATCTTGTCTTTAACACTACTAGTAAGACTGAAACTCCAGCCTGGCTTTATAAAAAGACACTGCTCTATTCTCAAGTTGTTTATTTGCTATAGTATGTCTTTTAGGTAATTTTCTCTCCCTTTCCTGTTTACAACTGCCTAAGTTCAGCTCACTAGAGAGAAGCTATGCTATCATCCACTCTCCTCAAAGGTGGCAGTGGGGTAAATCGTTATTACAGAAAAAAATTAAGTGACTTCCAGCTCAGGGGCCTAGATACACTCTGTGACTTGCCACTAGGTGATATTTTCTCCATCATATAATTCAAGAAGAAAACAACATTTGATTCATTTTTAGACTCTACCATTTTCAAAGTCTTTAATGTGCATTTAGACTTTAGAAGTACCCCTTCTCCTCATTTAGAATTGAGGTTCTTATACAGAGGGTTGTTTCGTGTGTGTGTGTTTTCAGTCATGGAATCTCTGTGTGTACAGCGGGTGTATGCAAGTATTTTAAAATAATATTACAGCATTAAAACATATAAGAGATGCAACCTTTAGAACACAATTTGGGCTTATGGGAGTTGATAATCAATTAAAGTCTTTGAAATAGCAAATGTTATTGGCTGAACATGTACATTTTATAGTTTTTAATGCTTATATTATTCTTTATCAAATTAATTTGAAAATAATTTACAGACCTAATATACAACTTTCATGGTGTGCATATCTAAAAGCAGACTTTCTGAATAAACATACTGGTATCTGATGGTAGAATCATATGCCCCAGAGCTCATCTCTATTTCTACATATGGCTTTAAAAAGATATATTAGAACTTGGCATATTGGAGGCATGAGGTTTTCATGAAATCTTGCATTCTCATGTGGCGGAATTTATGTCTTGAAATGGAAACAAAATTAAAATATAAGAACTGAAGGATAAGAGGTAAGGATGGATCATTGTGATAAGTAATTCTACTACTTTGGGCCTCAGAGATTCTTGATCCAGAACCAAAAGTTATGTCAAGATTGACCGTGGTTAAACTTTATTATAGGCCGATATTAGCTTGGCTTGGTATAGGCCTGAAATCTCCCTGATCCCACACTGTTAACCTGCCAAGAGTATGTTCACAAGAGAGCATATTAAAAGGACTGTTGAGAAACAGAAGGCTGTCTTAGAGTGTTTGTAGTTGGATTCATTTTCTCCTAACCTAGATTTCTATTAAGCCACATGTTGAAATTCTTCTGTTACCCAGGATTTGAAAATATATATTTAGGAAGAGGCTTGGAGGCCAAGACTTATTCTTTACCAAATGTTTACTCATATATCAACAAATAATATCAAGTTTAAGACTAAATCAGAGGTCATTTTCAATGCCAAAAACTAGACATATATCCACTTTGGCATACTATCCCTCCTTCTGAGAAAATCACAACACATGCACACAGAACCTCACTAATGCATTTCACAGGCAAGCATACCCTTCAAGGATTATATCATTAAAATTTATTTAGTGTCACAATGGAAAAATCAATCACATGTATAATATGCATATGAAGATATATTCAGATTTGTTTAAACAATTTTTAAAGATAGAATCACAATATTCCAGGTATGGATTTTCTTAATCACTTTTACATATGTGGTCCACATGTTTGCTCTTTCATGGAAAAACAGTTGCTTCAATTCCCACGAACTCTTCGATTTTTAGAGAATTTTAAGTTTTCCTTCTCTTTTGTATGATGGAAGTAAATATAAAATAAAAATTCCTAAATCTCAGGTATGCTTTTGCTTCTTTAAATTGTTCACTCTTAGAACATAAAATAGGCACTTAGAGCATAATACAGAGATGTAGAAATGCCATTCATTTCACTACACAAATACTGATTTTGCATGAACTGAGCACAGGGCTAGTATGTGGATTTCAGAAAAGAGTAAAATATGGTCTCTACCTTTCAGAAGCTCATAAAGTGAAGCCAGGGTGACCCAGAGATGAAAAAAATAACTGTTGATACATTATAAACAACCCAGGTTGACTTTCAAAATATTGTGAGGACCCAAAACCCATAAAAGTAATGACTATGGAAAGTGAAGGCTTAATTGTTCCATCTACTCACTTCCTAAAAGAGCTATCCAAAGTGTCTATGTGATTTCCAGGAACACACGGCACCTTCTGGCACATTTAAAGCACCACATCTCAGATTTTAAAATCTCCAGGACTGTAAAACATTGAAACTCTGGCCTATGCTAATGTCTTGGGACTTTTAAATATTAATCTAAGTAATAGTTACAACCAGTTCCTCTATAAAAGATATTAATGATTTTAAGTACTAGAGCTGCATCATTATAATGACCATATTCCCCTTAGTTTAATTTTAACATTTGTAAAAACAAAACTTGACATTTTAAGTCAGCAAGGGAGACTCATTGCAGCACAGAATACATCTATCTGTCCTAAACGCCATAATTATTGGACAAGAGTCTGCCAAGGAAGTTACTCCTTGGGGACTTTGGAGGTACATCACCTTCCAAGACAGGTGGGAACGATTAGTGAACTGCTTGACTGATTTATGCAGTAGAATGCCCAGTAATGATAGTCCAAATATCAGTCATTTGAGAAAATTAGCAATCCTTCAAAATGCACACCAATCAGTGTGGTGGGTGAGCAGAAGAGATACATGGTTAATTTGGTCCGTGATTAACTCAGGCTGGCTGCTGGTTTGGGATTTAGACTGATTTGGCTACACTTCATGGCATTTTAAAAGTTGAAGAATTTTAAAAGCCAAATTCTCATTTTATAGATAAGGGAACTGATCTACCAAATGTTCTCACACTCATTAAGACATGGGCTCTGTTCACTTTCCCTAATATTTTGGATTCTCAAGCTACTTCCATTAAATGCAAATGCCTGTTATTAAAAGGAAAACCGTTACTTTCAGTTTCTTAGAGACCACAATCTCTCCCGCACCTATGAGATGCTAAACAGGCTGTTATTTTCTCCTCAGAGCTTACACACAAACAAACACACCTGAACACAATTGTGTTATTGTGTAAGGGTAGAGAAATACATACACAATCTACATTTTTTGTTCAAGTCTAGAGAACTCTGATAATTGCTATGGCTAATTTAAAGTATATTTTCCTATGTACCAAGTAGAAAATATTATTACAGACTGCACAATGGGCATGTGGATTGATATTAGGACAGCAGGGAAGCTACATATCATAAGATGATACATCAGTCTACAACCTAATAGTGTGCTTGTGGAGGGGCAGAAGAATTAGACAATTTCGTTAATGGTCCTATTACAGAGAGCTAAGAAAAAAACCCAAAGTGCTTTCATATTTCAAAAAGGGTGGTGGAGAAAGGAAGTAGGAAAGAAGGAAATATTTTCTTTTGGTGTTTGAGATTAATCTCAAACAGTAGATAGACTTTTACTCAGGAAATGAAGGTAGAGCCCTGTCCAGATTGCCATGATCAATTCCATTCAATCCTAAAGGACAGTTAAATAAGTAATTATCTAAAGGTTTCTCTTTTGATTCTTAAACTTACTTTAAAATTTCAATGGCTAAAATGTTTCTATATTGATCCTTCATAAAAGCAAATGTTTTTAAAAAATTATTTCATTCATTAAGGGCATATCATGGGCCTATTTATGTGGCTGGATTCTTTCACTGAAAAATTGGACTATAAAAAGGCATTCTGTGAAGAACACTCACACACTGATTTCAGATGAATGGGGTTTTGAAAAAGATTTTTGAGAAGATTAGTAGGGAGACGGCAGTAAGTGCTACCTAGTGATGGATAGTGATGTAAACAAAGCAAACTCCCCCCCAAAAAAACAAATCTGGAGATACAGGTTGTATAACTTCTTAATCTAGACCATTTGCTATGTATTTTTTTTCTTTAAGCAATGGAGATTTAAGAGGTATTTGAGAAAAAAAGTGATGGTGTCAGTGTTGTCCTTAGGAAGACAACGGGCAGCAAATGGTGGACTTGATTGGGATCAGCCTACTTAGCAGTAGAGAGAAAAATTACATTCAATTAATGATTTTTTGAATTTAAAAGTGATCAAAAAGACAGCTTCAATTTTTACTTCAAGAGAATTTTAATTTTAGAACTAAGATGTACCTATTTTTCCAGTACTTCATATTGCATGAGTTTATCACATCAACTCCCTAATTCTTTGTAAGAAAGCCATAGCTGGTTTTTAAACATTAAAAGCATTAAATAAAGTATTTTAGCCTGAAAAATAGGACATTTTAAGACACGACAAAGTACACTGTCCATTATTTTGCAATTGTAAAGCATTATAATACAAGCAAAGAATATTCTTTTATTAACCTGAAAAGCAAAGTGATGACTTAAGGCCTCTGAACATTCGAGTCTTCCTCCTTAATCCATGGAAGCCCTTAATTTTGCATTTTCCATCAGACCTATAAAATATACTCAGACTCATACATAAAACATTTCTTAGAAAAGTCATATAATGCTTATGTAAGGATATTTCATAAGAAAAGAAATTTCAAATTATATTCTAAGTACTGGTTGTTACAAAGTATTAACTGGAAATTTCAAAAGGGATGTAAATTCAGGTAAACTTTGATATAAATTTTCAACTCATGACCATCTTGGAATATTTATATGGCTCAAATAACTCAGACATAAATTTTTAGCTACCTTTGGTCACTTTCTTGAAAGAAATTCTATTTAAAAATTGTACCAATCTTACTAAAACTAACAAATATATGAATTAATATGTGTTATGTGGCACATGTATACAAAATGATATCTTTTTTACATTTCTTGTTTACTAAAGCCATGAATTATTTATTAATATTGCAGTTTCTTTGTTTAGACTTATAATGTATGGCTAGCAAACTTGACCTTACATTTTCTACTTATTTATGTAACTGCTAATTCACTATTATTTTTCCATTCATCTAATGCAAGTCGAATTATATAATGACTCTAAGTATAAAAAACCACTTTATCAGAATATTTAATGTGAATATATTTTATCAGTGTATATTTTTTAAATCAAAATAATTTGCTGCCTACATGACATATATTATCTATAATATCTTTGTGGGGAATTCCTAGATAACATTACATCATGGATACATGTTGTAAATATTTGCTAAATACGGTGAAGCTGATTTTTGTTTTAAAGTTCTTCTGGAAATAAAGGTCAAGAGCTAAAACCAGAGGCCTAAATAAGAAGACCATTTAATCCCCCTGATATAATGACACACAGGGTGCACAATGAGTGTAAACAAAGCATGAACTAACAATAAATCCCAACTACAAGGACACTGAGAAGAAAATTGCTGGTGAAATTCATAACCACTGTCTTGCCCTGACATGGGTTTTTAGCCTATATATATTAACAGTCATTTAAAAAGTAAAGAAAACAAACAAAACAAAAAAACACCAAAAAACTCAAGCTAAGAATTTGATGTATTTCTAAATTGTAATCTCCTTGGTAGAAGGTTCTCAAAATCTCTCCACTAATCTCTTCAGCCCAGGCCTCAAAGAATCCCCATAAATAAATTCAGAACTAAAATAATCTCATATGCAAAAAATATATATAAATGAATCAATCACTAAATTCACACTAACTAATGAATAAAAGTACTTAAGTCCCAACGGCCTCATAAACATCCACTGGGAGGGGTGTCTGATGTGCTGAAATGGTGATAACTATGTGTGCAACTCCTAATGCATTTTTCACATATTAGAGAGGAACTGCTATGGCTTGTTAATGAAATGTTACTAGGTTTTAACATTTGAAACCAGACAGTTGGGGAAAGGAAGTTATGTGGGTAAATGCTGAGTACACTTATCCTGATATCTTTCATAATTCAACTAACTTTGATTGCCTCAGGAGAAGAATTTGAAAGGAGAAAAAAATATATTTTTTTCCCTAAATCCTTTTACTCTAGTGTAATAAAGTACAAGTGTGTATGCAGATTCATTTCATCGCTGGGAATTGAAAATCTCTCGTTTGCAAAGAGAGTAGGATGTTAAATGGCAGCAGTTTTCCAAGTTAAAATTCCTTAGAGAGGAACTAAAAGAAACAGAATCTAAGAACTGAAAAAGACCTTTGGGATAATCCCTTCCAATCCCTCATGTTACAGTTGCAGAAATCTCATCTGCTAAAATGAAGTTACTTACCCAAGGTCACCCAGCTACCCAGTGACAAAGTAATAGTTTTTGATATGAATCAATGTATTTCAGTGTTAGAATTACAAAGAAATAACTCAATGTTGAAATCAGATTTTCTGATGCATTTTTTTACACAGTGGATTTCTGCAAACATGTTTTCTGAACAATGTTAGGGCTCCAGTTAAAAACAGATAATAGCAGTGCCTAACAGAGCAGAACAGAAATTCCATTTAAGCCAGATAAAAGGACTCACCATTTTAGGACTATGGGATCTAAACAGAATTAAGTTTATTTGTTGTAAAATACTATGCCTGATGAATTTCACCATAAAATAGGAATTAAAAATTGTAAAAAGCACTTACAAACCTTAGTAGTAACTAGAATACTGTTTGTTACGTGTGCATATGGGACGCTCTTGCCTGCTGGTGTGTTTGCTAATTCAAACGCAGACTAGTCATCAGCCTCAGAGAGCTCAGTAGGCTGTGGGACAACAGTGAGTCTGCTATACTTGACTAGAGGCGGAGAGCAAAGGCCCTTGCGGCTGGGAAAACTTGAGCCACAGTTCTTTGACCTACTCCCTGACTTCCTGGGGAAAGGGAGGGTAAATTGAGTTCTAAAGAAAATTATGCATTAGCTGCCTTTGGCCGCCTTAGAAAGAAGGCACCGCAGGCTCATGTACCGGGAGGCGAGTGTGGGGTAGAGCCCGTGGACCCAGGGACAGTATGAAATCACATGAAGCTGCTACAAATGGTAGGAGATGAACCATGAAGAGTCTTTTGAGAATTTTGTTTTTTATCTTAAAAGCAAGAGGAAGCCATTACTGTGTTTTAAACAGTAAGATTCTGTGTCTAATGTGCATTTAAAAATAATCACTCATAATCTCTGCGGACTTAGATAAGTGACCTGTGTCTATTCCCTCTTCAGTAAAATGGTGCCTGTAAGTAGGATTCACAGTATAGAATATTATGTAATGCTTAGTTAATAAGTGTTAATACCTTTCCGGGCTATTCTGCAATTTCCATTTCTGAACACAAATCATAACCGTAATTAAAGCAGGCTACTTAATGCCCTGCTCATTCCTACCTATCACCTGGCCCCAGCACCTCACACAGTAACCTGTTCCTGGTAAACACGCCAAGGATGTTGCTAATTGACTATTAGACGAAACAACCAGTTCATCTGAGTTAAAATTCTTCAATCAAAATGTGCAGACATTAGTGTTTCCGATAAGCTGCACCGCCCTCCCACACACCCTCCCCCCCCCCCAGAGGATTGGCAGGTTCTTTAGACAATGTTCTGTTCAATTATGTGAATAGTCACGTGGGCAGTTCTTTGAAATGCATATGAAGGGCAGTAGCAGTTTAAAGCCAACCTTTTTGTTGGTAAATTGTGCCTTTACTAGAGCTCTCTAAATCTGGGTGGTTCCTGGTTGCCAGCAATTTTACTTCCTTTGCAGTGTTTTAGTACCGACTCAATTTCCCTGAAACACTGCTATTCAAATAAGAGGAGGCAATTTTAAAACTGCTGCACGTGTTTCTTTTCCCTTGTGAAAGACGACTGAAACTACAATTCCATCACTTCCAGCTCATTCAAGAGATATATTTATCAATAAACTCTCTGCACAGGATTTCGAATCTCAACACTTTCTGAAATGATTTTGTGCAGCAATTTCTAACGCAGTGCCCCCGCTTATGGTATTTACTGAGCACCAGCTCTTTTGGAGAGTTTGAATTTGATTGTAGACAGCGCTGGCTTTCCTGGAGACTAGGAGCTGTAAACACAATAGCAGACCATGTGGCCATTACAGGGCACTGCCTTGGTCATGCGCCTGCACATAGGGCCGCACCTCTCAAAGCACTGCATGCAAGGATTCGGGGGGCTCGCTATAGTTCTACCGAAGGACATTTTAGAATTGTTTTCTTAAGCAAGAATACATTTCTTTTATTGGAATTTAACAATCTAATTTTCCCCCTGAAGGTATCAGAATTAGATCCAGAAACTAATGACATGTAATAAACCCAGATTTGGTGTAATTTTGCATAAGCATTAGGTTTTAAAAGTGGAAAGTTTTGTAGATTTGTAATAAAAAATAAGTAGCTAAGAGAGTTCAGAAGCTTAAATGTTACATTAAATTTGAATCCAGTCTATTATCTTTACTTGTTTTGGAGGCAATCACTTTAAAAATAGACTTTTAAAAAAGATATGTAACCTCTAATTAACCTATATTTATATTATTTGGATTCCAAGTACTTAGGTTTTCAAAATCTGTATATCCCAAAGTGTTATAACAATGGGTCTTGGGCTTCAATTTCATAAAATGGTTTCAATTTTCATCTCACTTTGAGGGAGATTTTTAATATTACATTTCTCCTTTCAACCCCCTGCTAAGTAAAATAAATGGATACACATTAGGGTTCTGACCTGTTTAAGAGTTTGCTTTCTGAAGTACTATTCTTTACATAGGTAATAATAGTTTTATATTTAAATTACCAAGTAATGACTATGATTTACAATTAACCAGGTGACATTCTGTGAATTTGTTAGACACTCCAACCTGCACTAACTCCTTAAGTTTTGCTCATTAAAACTCCATAATATTGAAAATCACTAGGAGGGGAAAACCATCTATTATAAGTTTTTTGATCCTTTTTTTTGTTTACTATAACCACAGGCACAATTCTGTCTCAACTGAAGTATTAATAGAGTTCTTTAAGTAGACTAGAAAAGTCTTTAGTAGACCAGCTCTGTCTCCCTGCCTCGCATCATAATGGTATTTCATTCCACTTCAGGTAATTCCACTAAAAGTGACAATGACATACCAAGGAGGTTAGAGGTTGGAAGAGGTCTACCCTGGGAAGGAGGAGTATTTATCACTGATATTATTTAGAATATCTTAAATATGGTGATGATAAAAAACAGCAACTTTCCATGGGGTTTTATTATTCTAGTCTTATACTCTAGAGAAAATGTTCCTGCTTGGCGTGCTTAGTGAAAAGGGATAATATTGGCTTATTAAGCTCTAAAACGTTAGAATGCCAGGTGTTGAGAGCACTACATGAACTATATTCCTCCTCTTCGGAAAGATGCTGTTACTAAAGCGGGTGTCTATTGCATTTAGTGTGTGGGCCTTGTCTGGAAAAGTTTTGCCTTCTTCCAGGAGCAAGCTACAAATGGCTCAGGGATGCTGTGAGTCCCTGCATTCCTGGCTATGTTTCCACAGCCACAGTGACTTACATTTGACTCAAACTTGGCCAATCAATAGTCCCCCCTCAGACTTTGGAACTGCTCTAGAGAAGCAGCCAATCAGAGAAAGTACACACTTCAAAGCCACGGAGTTGCCATCTTCCACTCACAATGTGAACAGATGGCAAAACACAGTGACCTGGACTGCAAAGTGAGAAAATACGAAAGGAGATGTTTGAAAAGAAGTTGAAACGACAGGCAGAGGATTAGTGACATCTTTTTGTTTTTGAATTCTGAGAGATCTACCATGCACTTCTTTCTGCTTCTAATACACACACACACACATGCACACACACACACTCATGATTGGGTGCTTATACCAGGCATCCTTATTTAAATTTTCCCTATTTGCTTTAACTGGTTTCTATCACTTGCCAAGTAATAAGTGTAAATCTTAGGCCCTGGCAGAGTAGCTGAGTTGGTTAGTGCACCATCCTGATATTCCAGGGTTGTGGGTTTGATTTCATTACAGGTATCAACCAATGAATGCATAAATAAGTGGAACAATAATTCCATGTTTTTCTCTCTCCCCCCTCCTCTCTCTCTAAAAATTCAATTTTTTTAAATCTTTGAAAAATATGTTTTTATTATTTCTTAAAGGCATGCAGTTAATTTCTGTTGGATTTTATGAGGCAGATTCCTTATATCCAGTCTTTGCTTTTCATGTTTTCTCTGTAACCCTTATCATTGTTGTCCTTAATTCCAAATTTTGTTTGTCATTAAAACAAAGCAAGTCTCCTTTTGAGTAGGCAACAATTTCTCTGTATCTTAGCCTCTTATTATTTTCCCTCTTAGTTACCACCGTCTTTATGCTTCATTTTATGTCTCAAAGCTAACATCTTTATTTTCATAATTCTCCATTGTCCTTACTGTCTACTGTGTTTTAATGAACAAGATACTAATGTCTTCATGGGTAATGTACTATGGTTTGTAACAAAGAATCTTAGAGGTCTCAGAATATGTCGTTCCCCTGCAAACATATTTAATAATAGAGAATGTTTTACTAGTCACAAAAATGTTAGAGGTAACCTTTAAAAGTCCCACTCTAGCTTTCCTGGGATAAACGATCATATCTACATATTTGAATGTAATTATTATTTATAGAGAATTATCATTATCATTGAAGCTGATGTTCTGCAGTTCTGTTCATATTATATATCCATAACTGGCTTAAATAATTGAAATTTATTAAAGTAAAACCATATAACACCCAACTTAAAATGTTGCCTCTGTAGTTCATTTTAAATATTCTTAATAATGGCTACTCTATTTTACTCACTACTCAAAAAAATCATTTTAAACTCAATTATTAGGCTTTCTTCCCATTCCCTGCCTCCTTCATCCCACAGTTGTACAGAAACAAGTGAACTTCATCTGTATCATCAATCTTATTAATAGTAGATCAGTAGATCAAAGGTCTTGGTCTCGAGTTGAGCCATAAACCATATTTTAGAAGTGAATAAATTCCAAAATGTTATTTCAGTCTGTTTCCTTCAATTCTTGGCCAATTGGAATCACTGCTAAGGGGAAATGTGGTGATGGGAAAGCAGCCAGTCTTTCACATAATTATTTTCAACAGGCATAGTAGGCAGGATCCACCACAGCCTCCAAGCAATGGAAGAGACACTCCCGGGCAGCTTCCACTCAGTGAGTGAGTGCCTGTGGGCTGCCCACGAGCTTGCCCATTGGCCTGGCTGAGACGTTCTTAGCAACACGCTGCAGTCCGACCTTCTCCCTGCCCAGCCTTCCCTACCCCTCCGCCCTTTCACTGGCCTCAGATCTGCTCAGTGAGCTGAGGCTCTGTCTGGCCCTGCTCCATTCCCTTCATCCTTCCAGGGGGCTCGCCCCCTACAACTCTTTTGCATGTCTAATTCCCTCTCATCTGCTACCACGGCACCCAGACTGACCCATTAAATAAACATTTTTAAATGTAATATGTTAGGGAAAAACCTAAATGATAAAAGGTGTGGTACGTTCAAAATGGAAATGCTCTTCTTGTCTGGAGTAATTGGAGGAAAATGTTACAAAAGGTGCTGGGTGGTGGGGTAAAGCATTAAAAGGAACATGAACGACATTTGGAAGATGAAAGAAGAAAAAAAGGAGAAGGAAGGAATTCTAAGGAGTAGCATTAACAGCAAAAAAAAGTGAAACATAATAAGGAAAACAATTAAGATATTTCTGGTGCCAAAGAGACAGACTACCAGAGGGAATCTGTAAAGCAGGATAGACAAGGTATGCAACGGAATAAGAGGCCCCTAAATTAGAGCAATGTGGACTTCATGTAGGCGACAGAGCTAATAATTGTGGGGCTGGTAAGACACATAGTCTCAAAAGTAAACATTAAGCTATGATTTATTATTTAAATAGTACATGAAAAATTATATTTTACCCATAATAATCTATTTATTTTAATTTGTATTCCAAAGATATTATACCTTAGGATTATACATTGATAGAGTTTAGAAAAGTTAATTAACTAAAGGAAACATACCAGTAGCATGGTAAAAATTACAAAAGTGGGAGGCACATTAATTGAGGTTGGGAAACACCTCAAAAAACAGCAAGAAACAAAAATTGTTTCTTACCCTAATAAACAACATAGTAAAATAAAAATTTAAAGCTAGGAATTTTTGTCCCAGACTTGTAGAGCATGTTTGTGGTGTGAGTGACACAAGATAAGAGGAAGTTGAGGGTCTGGACAAAGGTAGTGGGATTAGTAGAAAAAAGGATGAAAAAAATCAATATAAGAATAAATTACAAAAAAACAAAAACAAAAAGGTAAAGGAGACTGAACTGTGCCAACACCACACATTCATACTCCAGTAGGCAGAGCAGCGGTGCCATTGAGAATGACGCTCTAAAGAAGAGGCCATTTGGGAGGGAGAAAGAGAGTTCGCTTTAACATATGGAGCAACATGTAGAAATCACCCCACAAAATGTTGATTAATTATAAATATTTTTAATATTTATTACTTTTAAAATATTGCAAATGGTTAGGTGGACAACAAAAAAGTCAGGTAAAAGAAAATGAGCATTAAAAGGATGATTTCATTGTCCCCGCTCAAAGACGGTGAAACTCATGTCTACTGAGCTGAGAATTATTCATTTATTTTTGTGTGATCCTTGTCAAGATATCCGACTTCTCTAACTGTCTGTTTTCTCATCTATATAGAATAGTAATAATAATAATAAGTACCCTATCTTGTAGGTTATTGTAGGTTATTGATAAAGATTGAAGGTAATGAGTGGAAATGATTTGCATAATTCTTGGCACATATTTGATAGCTATAATCATATTACAAAAATGGTTTTAACCCAAAAACATTATGTCAGACCCAGATGCTTTTCATATCAGTAAATAATGTTCTGAGTTTCAAGAGCTTGCAAAGTATGCCACTCATTCACACTTATTGAAAAACAGTGTATGAAGAAATATTTTACCTGGTTAAGGGAATAATTATACTTAAAAGTATAAAATTAGAAACTCACATACTAGAAGAACTGGTTATGAGCATTAAAGTCAGTTAATAATAATGCTAAGTATTATTTAGTATTATTAAGTACTAAATAATTTAGTGTTTAAGTGTTATGAAGTGAAATTTATTACGTCAAAATCATTCCTGAAAAAGAAGAGACAGTAAAAAAATAATAGCAAAGCAGGGTCTAAAAACACAGATTATATTTACAAGTATTAGTAAATGTTGGATAAAAATTAGCATACATTTTTCATAAAATATGAAGACAAATTTAAAGATTAAATTTAATCTTTGATATTGATAATTGGAGAAGTAAAAGTATAAACTACACACATGCAAACACACACATACACACATTTAATTAAATAAAAAGTAATTAAATACACAAAATGCAAGATATTTTCCTGGAAAATTATAGATATTCTGAAGGAAAATTCTCATGTTTTCACTATTCCCGCTCATAGCATATGATTGTTGCCAAATGATTGGCTGTCCATTGCAAGCAAGACCCACAAAAAAACTTTCCCTAACCAAATAAGTGTTACTGTCATAAGTACCTGCTGCGATATTAAGGAAAGTCACAGACCTCGTTACAAGTATGTGAGGTACAGCCTTTCTAGATCTTCTCTACACATCCTCATACCCCCAAATTCCTGATGGAATTAGTTATTCTGAAATTTACCAAAATATAAAATCATTATACAGGCATGGGTTTAAAACTTACTCAGAATATCAGCTATTAAAAAAGTGTATTAATATTAAAAACAAAACAAAACAAAAAGCCCTGCTCCTCTCTCTGACCAAAATGAATCTGCTAAAAGAAAGGCATAGCCTGAATTCCTATGGCACTGAAAAGCTAACTGTGCCAGGACTTATGATGGGAGAGTGGCAGCCGAGGAGTGGATCTCTCCGTATTCCACGCCTTTCTCCTGTTCTCGCCTTCATAACCCATAATGAGGGCATGCTTTTAACTTCATTTTAGTGGGGAATGAGAGGTTTATTTTTAAACCCCGTAATAAGAGAGACAATGCAATTGCTTTTCCTGTATATCAATCACTATATCCAATAAGAATGAAATTCAGCAAATTCAAGGTCTATAAGCAAAGTAAAATAACTCGATTATTAAAAGAAGGGCTAATAGACTCTGTTAAAGAACTGTGTGGTGAAAATGCATACTTGTGTGTTTAAATCTAGACATCCATTTTAGCTGTTAGTTTGGGAAAGGACGAGGTATTATTATAATCTTTCAATTTGTTTATTTTAAAAAGTGCTTTACAGTATTTGCTTATAATTCCTTAAGATCAACATATTTTCTAGGTGGGTTTTAATGTTAAATAATTTATCTTATTTTTACAACGTAACTTCTGAAGATATTTCAGAATATCATTCCAGTTCCATATGCTGATACCTTGAGATAAAACTACAAATTAATCTACAGGTTTGCTACAGTACGTAGTGGAACACGGTTTTTCTTGGTATCATCACTTTGAACTTTAAACGTAGAAAATGCTTCTGAAGACAGTGGTGTGGAAATCATCTGGGACTAAAGGGTTCAGTTTCAAGATTGAGGCTTTAGGGGAAATACTTTGAAGTGACAGATGATGAATGGAAGTTCTGGATATGCAATCCTGAAATATATATTTCCTAAGATCAGGAGGGAATCACAAATAGCACTTGAAAAGCACTACCATTAAAACAATTATTCTCTTGCTCATTTATACATGGTTTTATAGCTAAGACACATTTTCTTTCAAATTTGGTCAAACTTACTACTGAAAAAAATAAGTTTATTATGTGTGGGAGTTTTTTAAGTTTCAATGAAAGTATTCTTTCTATAAAGAACTGCTCATAAGGATAGCTTATCCTCAGTGGCTTGAGCTAAGAAGTTGTGTTATTGTTGTTGTTTTAACCATGTATTGAAATGAGTCCACTCACTTGGAAATATTTAAATGATATAAATTCATTAACTCTAAAGGTTGACAATTTCATGGAAGAAATGTAATTTTTGAAAGTATTGGGCGAATTCGGTAGAGACTTTTGGTGGTATCATTTTTGTTTTAGATTCTATTGAGGGGGACTGTCTAGGTACATATCATTAGATGGTTCTTCATAAATAACCCTTTTGAGTGTGTGAAAACACTTGAAAGAGAGTCAGCTTTGGTAGCACTATAGATAGAAATGTATGCCATCAAACATTTTAAAACATATACTTAACCAGAATCCTGTCTTAAAACAGACCCACAATTGATAATTTATTTTCCCTCCCTATTTATGTAATTACTACTGTTTTGAGTGGATTAAAGTTCAACACACTGATCTGAAATGAATACCAACTGTTAGTAGGTTCGAAGCATTTAAAACTCAACCAAAGCAAGGCTGCTAAACTATGGGGGGAAATGGAACACCTCCACCCTTCTCTGCAGGAGAATTAAAATAGGCACTGCTATAGATAATTATCAGAGTTCAGAGCCCTATTTTTTAATCATCTGCTTCTGGATGGGAGCTGTACTTTGTGGGCCCTCAAGACATGCATATTCTTTTTAACATTTCATAATGATAATATCACAAGGAACCTCAGGAATCATCTCACTTAAGACTCATAGAGAGGATGCTAACAAAGCAAGACAGTGGCAGACCGGGATGTCTGAATCTCCTTTAGAGTCCTTGTATCATAACATCTTTTAAAGTCAGAAATAACATGTTTTCTTAATCATTACAGTGGATCATATATACCATTCATTCATTCATTCACTTATTCATGCAAGATGCAATTATTGATTGCCTGTCACATGTAATATTGAGTGTTTGTCATATGTAAAACTCTCTGGTAAGTGTTGAGGCAAGACAACAATAAATTGAAGGAATAGTGAATTAAACCGCACTAATCCAAATATATGGTAATAACCTGTCAACTGAAATTCATATTACTTTACTATTAATCTTCTCAAAGCATAGTGCTACTCAATTTATTTCCCTGTTCAAAAACTTCCAATGGTCACCTCTATAACCTTTAGCACAAGCAATTACTGAGAGAAGAAAATCTAAGTTTTCCTTCATGATTGAATGCCCAGCATCTATTCCAGGAATATATTTTCTATTATTCCTCTTCACCTTACCATTGATATTACCTAAATTAAAACGCATCCTTGGTTAGCTGGTTTTGGAGAACAGTAGGACTAGTTGAAAATAAAATTCTACTATTTTGTAATCAGTGGTTCTTTGGCAAGTTACTTTGTTTCATCCTATAAAGTTGACTGGTACCTAACTCATAAGATTGTTGCAAGAATCAAATAAGGAAACTCATAAAGCACAAAAGAGCTACGGCGAGCCCAGGGCAGATGCACTGTGTATCTTCTTGGCAGGTGCCGTTTACTATCGGTGAGCGTGCACTTTCCAGTGTGTATTGAATCCTTGGGTTCAAACTTTTGCCTCTGCCACTTACTAGCTACGTGGACTTGCATCAATTACCTAATATCTTTAAAACTAATTATTTTTTAATCCTCACCTGAGTATATTTTTTCCATTGCTTTTCAGAGAGAATGGAAGGGGGAGAGAGAAACATCGATGTGAGAGAGACGCACCAATCGGTTGCCTCCCGCATGCGCCCCAATGGAGGCCGGGGACGGAGCCTGCAACCCAGGCACCTGCCCTTGGCCGGAATCAACCCAGGACCCTTCAGTCCGCAGGCCAATGCTCTAGCCACTGAGCCAAACCGGCCAGGCCTAGAGCTAATTTTTAAAGTGGGAAAATTACGGTGCTTATCTCAAAGGGTTTTTGAGAGTATTAAATTAAGTGAAACATAAAAAAAAACCAAAAACAAACAAAAAAACTAAAATGTTGTTTGGCACTAGCACTCAAGAAATAATATTTAAACATGTATATTGTGTATTATTTTAATTGTTATTATTATAATTACTGTTCTCATTATCTTCCGTGCACTAATGTCTTCATGATTTTCTTCATATAGTGCCTTTGCCAAGAATATACTGACCTTTATCTTACTCATAGCCCAAGGTTTTGAGCATCTATAAGCCCCTCCACTGGATATGAGTTATGCCTTCCAGCCTCCTAAAGTATTTTACCCAGAGCACCTTTCTTAGGACATGCTTCAGTTCTTATTTTGTTGCATAAATATTTTCCATATTATTTATGGGTTATTTTATACATATAAAAAGCTATAAAGAATAACAAAATGAATACCTGTGTTCCCACTGCCCAAATAAGAAATATAACTTTTGCTCATCAAGAAGAAACTGTTAATAGCCCAGCTGGCCATGGCTCAGCGGTTAAGCATCGACCTAGGATCCAGGAGATCGAGGTTCGATTCCCGGTCAGGGCACATGCCCGGGTTTCGGGCTTGATCCCCAGTCGGGGGCGTGCAGGAGGCAGCCGATCAATGACTCTCTCATCACTGATGTTTCTCTCTCTCTCTCCCTCTCCCTTCCTCTCTCTGAAATCAATAAAGGTATATACATATATATATATGTGTGTTTATGTGTATATACGTGTGTATAAAGAGACACTATAACAACAGAGAACGTTGGAAAATACTGGAAGAAGATATTTGCACTTCATATTGTCATCTGAGGCTGCTATATAGCCCTTCCTCACCAAGGCTGCCATATAAAATACAGGATACACAGTTGCACCGGAATTTTAGATAACCAACTCACGATTTTTTTAGTGTAAGTATGTACTAAGACTGCATCTCTCTCCCTCTCCCTTCCTCTGAGGTAACTTCTCCCATAAATATGCCATCCATCATTTCCCTGAATTTCTCTATACTTTTATTATGTCTACGTTAACTACCACATAATATTTTTACATGTTTTAGATGATAAATGGTAACGTACTCCACGTATTTTCATTTGCTTTATCTTTTCTCAAAACATTTTGTGAGAGGGTTGCCTGTTTATGGCTATGTGGGTATTTCTATTTTTTTTTTTTTTTGTCATTATAAACACTTCTAATATGGACATTCTGTAAATGTGTATATTAGTGAGGATTTTCCTATAGACTGTACTGAATTTGCCAGTCGTTTCCCCCAAACTCCCCCACCCCTGCTTTGTGCCCTGGCATCGTGACACTTATAGACTTCAGCAATGGAACCACTTGCCCTGGCTTTAGGTTGGTTAGGATTTGGGGGAGCAATAGACTAAGGAACCTGAGTTGTTTATTTCCTGGGCTCCCTCCCTCCCGAGTCACCGCTGACAGTTCCCCCAATGGAGGGGCACAGCTCCTGTTCAGCAGCCTTCTCTTAAAGCTGTCACACTGTCCTCTGGTTCCAGTAACCACCCACCTACGCCTTCCACCTAGAGCTGGTGGTGACACCACGCTGCCTTCAGTTCTGGGGTTCCACAGTCCTTGGTTGATTTCTCTTAAGCCTGCCCAAAGCCTGCTAGATGATCCTTTTATGAAATTCTCCTTAGTTATCTGATTTCAGTGTGCCACTTATTTCCAACTAGAGCACTAACTAATACAGGCATAGGCCTAGAAATAAAATGTCTTTTTTTGAGTGTGCACGCCCTCAACTTGACTAGATAATGTCAAATTGACATTATCATAGAGGTTGCACCAATTTACAGTTTCACCAGATGTACGAATTTCCATAGCTTTACATTCTAATACTGCTATTATAAGACAAATTTTTTTGCAAAATGATGTTTGTTGTATCTTAGGGTTTTAATTTATATTTCTCTGATGACTATTGAGTTAGGGTAACTTTTTTATGTTTTGCTGACAATTCAATTTCCATTCATTTCCTCGTTATATTTTTACCTTGTTTTCTAATGTGTAGTTGGTCTTTTTTATATTCATTTTTGACAGTTCTTTACATCCTGGATTTTACTCCTACATCAGTTTTATTCATTGAAGATAATTTCTCACATTCTGCAACTTAGATTTTTCACTGTAATAAAGTGGTACCTTTTCATGCCCAAAAATTTTAAATATTAATGTCATCAAATTAATCAGTCTTTTCTTTCATGGTTTATGCTTTCTGCGATAGTACAGATATTTATGTATATGGCTTATCTCCCCTAAAAGACTATAAATTCTGTGTGGGCAAAATAAATATATAAATATCTGATTCAACTTTCATGCCCCTCAAAGCATTTGGCTTTGTGTTTCGCATATAGAAAGGAGAGAGTGCAGATAAACACTGTCCAGAGAATTGGTAAAAATAGTTCACCCCTCTACCACATCACCCCAGCTCTCAGGAAAATGTTAAAACCAGAATTCTATTTCGAATAGAGTGATTTCCCAAAATGCAGAAAGTTCTTCAGTATCCTGAAATACCCCAAAGATAATGTGGAAACAAGAGAGAATATATTAATGGAGAAATTGTTTCTTCCTCTCACCTACTTTTAATAGTCATGGGTGTGATCAGACTGAAGACACTTCTGAAGATGTTCTTTGATTTGGAATAAAAATTAGTATATAATACCCCTTAGTATATCTGAAGGGAGGATTGTTTTGTGTATAAATAAATGTACATATGTTTTTATCATGTACATTTTTTTTATACTTTACCTTGCAGAGTAACTTTGGTCCTACAGGGTCAAGAAATCTGGTTTGATTTAATGATGGGTCAGTTCATGTGTCTTTGCAGATGAACAACAATCATACAGAAGAGGTCAGAGATGTCCCCTACCTGGCTGTATAAGAGAATTATTCAAATAATTTTATAAATGAGGCCCTAAACTCAGAAATCACAAGGTCAACAAACAGTTAGGATGGTTCCAGGACGTGTGTGTGTGTGTGTGTGTGTGTGTGTGTGTGTGTGTGTGTGTGTGAAGTTCCCCAGCTTATTCTTACAAGCAGCTATGTCAAGGAACAGCTTTACTAGAATTCAAGTACTTGCCTAGTCAAGAGATCTCGGTCACAGCTAAGAGACAGACACTGGCCTGACAAGTAAGAAATATCCTCAGCTACGTGTTTTGTCTTCCTCCAAGTTGACCAATCCCATCTTCCCTCCCAGTGACCCCAATGCTATGACTCTCCAGGACATCAAGAATGAAAGCCTTCAGCTCTTGCCCTTCACAGATTCTCTGGCTCTGGGTTTTAACTTTGGAACTAATCAATGATGTGGCTTTGATTCACAGCCCTAAGACATGCCAGTGAGAGTATTTGGAAGAAAGCACTTGTGAAATTGTACTATGATAAAAGAGATAACCGATTAGGATTTCATCAACACAGACAATCCTCCACACCCGACCACAAAATAACCATGATTGTAACTTTTGTTTTAACAAGCTTTTCTTGAGGCAAAACATCTTTTGAAAAGATTAATTACAGTAACCTGATGACGATAGCCTGTGACCTCTGCCATCTACCGTAGGGAGCATTCTCCCTCCACGGATATTTCAATCTCAAGTCTGACTCACTGAACAGCTTGAAAATTTTTCACTCATGAGGTGCGGGGTTAGGGCTCCTTCAGAGAGGCAAGTCATTTATTTGACACTCCAGGGGTGAATTAGCAATTGAACTGAGTATCTTTTTAATTGTGGGCAGAATTTCTTCTTTCAGCATTACCCGATCAACTAAACCACTTGCTCAGAGTCTAACATTGGCATGCTGACTTTGTTCAGAAGGCAGTCCTGGTGCGTTAGAGGAGGCAGCTGGGTGGCACAGCAAATATGTCATTTGCTATTTAACATCTCTGTGACCTGGATTTAAATTTGCCATGGCACAAAATGCAACCTCAGTTCTCTCAGAAAGCTATTAAGTCATTCCCAGTAAGCCTTGTAGAGAATTTAAAACACTAAAGGGTTCTTTGCGTCCCAGCCCCTCTCCCCTCCACTCTTATTTGCAAAGATAGAAAAGTAGTTTATTTTTCTTAAAGGGATTGGTTAAAGGGGAAAGGATGGGCTTGACTAACTGACTGACATATGAGTACATCTTGTTTATTTTATTTTTTTAAAATCTATCTACTGTGCTTTAGCCAGAATTTGAGGGAAAATATAACTGTTCTGTGACGGTTTTTAATCAAGCTACTGTTAAGGAATGTAGGGTTTTTTTGTTTGTTTGTTTGTTGGGTTAAATCAGAATAAATAAAAAAGTTTTAAAGTAGGTGTGCTTCCTTCCCTAAATGCTTCATTAACTACATTCTGCTGTATAATATTCTGCTTTCTCTTATATCTGAGTGTCAGAATGAACTGAAGCTGTAACTTTGTAAATTCAGACTAGTGTAAAAAGAAATGCATTTTGCTTTAATATTCCATTTTGTTACTCCCTGCGTACACAGGAAACAACACATTCTCGACTTTTCTTGATTCGAACTTTCACGTATCCCTTTTCCTTACCCCCGGCTCTTTCAATAATCCATTCAAATTCATTCAATTTACACCAACAATGGGCCAATGTGTAAATTAATCAGGCTTACTCACCCCTTAGCTTTAAAAGCCAAGTCCTCCAGCACAATTTTATTTAGTTTTACCTTCCTCTGCCTGGTCTTTTCCTAGGATACCAGCCTCTCATTTGAAGCTGGCAAGAAACATTTACTGAAAACAGAGCTCCTGTTTACTATAGCAAACAAGGTGCTAATTGTTCCTAATGACCTCAAATAATCTTTGTCATTCATTCAGTATGCCATTCAGAATGGTGGCAACCTTTTCTTTTTGCCTTACTAGTATGTAAAATCAGAACTGCCAAATGCAAGGACTTTCACTCATTGATAGAATTTACTCACATGATAATATATTATCGCCCTAACGAGATGATGCGCAGTGCCACCACCACCGTCACTTATTGACTGTCAACTGTGTGCACTTAATGTGCCAACCTGGTAATTTTCAAATTTTTGTACATATTGGATTCACCTGAGGATCTTGTTAAAAAATATGGATTGGTGTAATGCACAGTATTCTACTGAATCAGAAATCTCTCAACCAGTGTTGTCCAAAAGAAATATAACGTGGAACATGTAGGTAATTTTAAAAATTTAAAAAGAAACAGGTGAAATTAACTTTTAAAATATTTTACTTAACCTAAGGTATTCAAAAGATTATCATTGCAACATAAATCAACATATAAATATCATGAATGGGAGATTTTACAGTTTTTGTACTAAGTCTTTGAAATCTGGTGTGCATTTTCCGACTACAGAGTATCTCCCTTAGGACGCGGCACATGTCAAGTGCTCAGTAAATACACACGGCTAGTAACTATTGCATTGCACAGCACAGTACTAGAGAACTAATCTGTGGAATCGGCATTTTTAAGTAACTAACCAAGTTGCTTTTAAAGCAGATAGTTATCACCTACTCTCAGAAAATTGTTATATATTTTCAGAGCATAAAGGTGTATAGAAAGGAATTTCCCCCCAAGGAGTTCATTTTCCAGGGGAGTCATAGGTATACAGACACACGCTTAAATAAATATGGGACAAGTTGAGTGCAACAGCTACAAGAGGGGCACAGAAACATGTGTCCTGGAGTTTCATAGGAGAGAGAAAGTTTAGCTGTGGGAATAAAAAAAAAAATGCTTAGTGGAAGAGATAGCATTGAATGTGGATATGATAAAGACACTGAGATTCAAAGATGGTAACTGGTTTTCCTAGAGTTCTTCCGATAATTGGTAGCAAAACAGAGTCTGTCCCAATTCTGAAACTTCCTGCCCCATCCGCCAATCTAAAGACCGAGTGACAATCAGATTCCATGGCAGGACACAGGCACTTACTCCATTCTACTTCCTTTTCACTTTGTCTATCTACTGCATTTCCCAACTCAAATGGATTTTAATCCTCAAGAGGACTATTCTCAAGATAATATATATATTATCATAAATTCGCAGATTGCAATTATTGGTGCTTCCAGTATTTCTGATCATAGGGGTTTTCTTCAAAGTTTCTCTTTTCCAACCTGCCCACCACTTGGATCTTCTAAAATGCTTTCAAATACTTCTTAAATTGAAATTTAATTCAAGACACCACAAATGTTTAATTCTCAATCTCTCCTATTTATTTCATAAATTTATAACACTATTTGGTGGAATTATAATATTATAGTTATACTATTACAATTATCTGTTTAAATTTATAACGTGTGGATTGGGAAAAAATCTTTAAAATAATATCTTTTTATGTACTAAGTAAAAATACTGAGGAATCTTTACAATAATCTAAAGTCTACACACCACATAAATGTATTTAGGCTTAAAACCATTTTAGGGACACTGTTTAAAAACTATATTATTTTATTTAATTAATAGTTAAATTGAAGAGATCTTTCAACAATAATTCAAATCAGCTCAGCTTTTTACTATTGACTTTAAGCTTAAATTCCAATTAAAAGCTGTTCATGAAGTGGAATGTGATTAACTATAAATACTAAAGCAGCATAATTTAAATTCTTAATTTAGTTACTTTGTAATGTATAGCAAAATGCAGGATTTGAAATAATTATTTATAAAATTACTTGAAGATAATCATGAGCCAACCAAGAGGTAATGTGGTCAAATTAAATTTAAATTAATTTCCTAAACTGTTAATCGTTTTTTTTTTCAATGAGTCATTAGAACAAAGGTTTTCTGTGAAAACATGAACTCTGCTTATTGTGTTGGATCCTGCCCTTTGATACTTTGTGGTTTTGATGTAGAAAAAAGTCCACAGGGTCTTCGATTTTATTTTACTTATTTTTTTCCATTTTGACTGTTGCAAGACAGAGGACAAGACAAAAAGTTGCCTAGTGGGTTCAAAACCTAAATATACATAATAGTGTTTTCTTCTTTAAAAATATCTAATAAAGTAGGGTTTTTTGTTTATTTGTTTGTTTCTTTGTTAAGTGGTCAGATCCTCAGTGTGTTACAGGGCTTACAGGCTCCCGATGTCATTAACTGAGATGGGTCAATAGCTCAACAGAATATACTTAGAACTAAACACATAATTGCTTCCTACAACAGAAACAACATGAGATGCACAATATACTACTTTTCTTGAGTTTTCCATTAACCTGAGAGCAACATCCTCTATCTACTGTATGACAGACAACAGTGAAAAATTACAGGGAGAAAAGGGTAGGAAAAATTAGAAATTCTCCAGTTCTCCTTAGTTTATGTTCAATATTGAGGTCTGAAATGGTGTGATGTCCAAGAATACAAAAAATACCAACGTCTTTGGGTAACTGCAATATTTTTTCTTAAAAATCTCCCCCAAAATATTTGATGCTTTGCCTTATGTCTTTAAAAAAAATTATAACTCCCTTGTCATTTAACAGATGAAGTCATCAATGCTTCCCTGTGAATTCATTAATCTGGCCAACATCATCACAGTTTAGATGAAAGTAAAGCAAATAATGAATTTATATTTCTAGGCCCAGCTTTATCATTATGTTTACAAACGGGAAAATTGAAGTTGGTGTGTGGTATATTTCAAGATGCCTTGAGTTACATTTCTCCACAGACATTATTCATAATGCCTTCAATATTTTGAGATCCTTAGCAGAGGATGAGTAACTTCCTTAGAAGCAGCTCAAAAGTAATTTCACTGAACCATATAAAATTGCCAATACACAAGAACTTTTAACCCACGGAAAATGACAATTTTATAGGGTGCAGACTAATAGTTTTCTGTGTAAAAAGGCTGAGCCATCTGTTGAATATAATCCATAGTTCACTCTAAAGCAATAAGAATATCCGTCTTCTTTCTATATTCATCAATCCTTCTCATAGATGGCAGCATTACTGAAAGTGCATGCGGGGAGTGGATAAATCAAAGTTTCATTTCAACATAAGTATCTTTTATTTGGAATCTAAAAGATAGCAACGCATTTCTTGATGGTTAAAATATTTTTGTTTTTGTTAATTCAGTGTTATAATTAACTAGAAAATACTTGATATTGTTCATATCGACATGTTTACATTGCAATGAAGGTGTTTTAGGAGTTGACTGCACACATATTCATCTTTAGCCAACAGTGGTGACTAACTCCATACAGAGTTGCTAAGAGTGAATACTGGTGCTTAATGCCTATACTGTGCTTTATCTGAGATGAAATAAGGAAAAAAAGTATCAAAGTGTAACTGAAATATCTAATATATGTATTCTCCATAAGAACTATATTTCAAGACAATTACACTAATAAAAAGCTAAGTTAATGTTATCTATAAAAGTTTCTAATAATTAAGCATTATATAATATTGAACTATAAGCTAAAAAATAGATCAAGATGATTGTTTTATAAGATAGTTGAGTATGAGAATTGTATAGCCTTATATATTTCCATTATCTATCCCTCCCTCCTTCTTGTGAAATGATAGCAGAAGAGAATATAATTTTTATCTCACAATTTTTTAGGGGCCAAATTTATTCATTTTTTATGTTTCCTTCAGAATCTAGAATAGCATCTTATAAATAGTGGTTTTCCAACAAGTCATTGTGGAACAAACACAAAGATGAATGGTGATGGAAAGAGACTAGACTTTGGGTGGTGAACACATAATACAATATACAGATAATGCATTATAGAATTATACACTTGAAACAAATATAACATCATTAACCAATGTAACCCCAAGAAATTCAATAAAAATTCAAAAAAGCAAAAAAATTAGTTAATCTATTTTTCAATCTAAAATATGGTTTTACAATTACTAGACATTACGTTAAGCCAAAGTGACCTTTACTATTATAGGAATTTGATTTTCTATTTAAAAATAAACTATAAGTTAAACAACTGGAAATTATTTATTTATATACTTATTAAATGATTAATGGTTGAATAATTTTCAAGCATTAGGTATGTAGAATATAATTTTTTAAAAATATATCTTTATTGATTTCAGAGAAAGGAAGGGAGATGGGAGAGAGAGATGGAAACATTAATGATGAGAGTCATCATTGATCAGCTGCCTCCTGCACGCTCCCTGCTGGGGATCGAGCCTGCAGCCCAAGCATGTGCCCTGACCTGGAATCGAACCTCCATCTCCTGGATCCTAGGTCAATGTTCAACTGCTGAGCCACACCCTGCCAGGCTAGGATATAATTTTAAATAGAATACTTTTACTTCTGTTTGATCTCTGTATCTTAATACGGATGTAGGTAATATGTTTTCTTGTTTCTACTTCTTTATGGAGGTGTGATGTAACTGGAATACATCAATTTCTATTGTATGTTTTAATATTGCCTGAGAATAATCGATACTCTGTTGATGCTATTTTGACCTACCTAGAGTAAGACAAGCTATCGGAATAAGAAAATTCTATTACTGTGTTTTTAATGTAAGGCCTTAGCCAATCTGCAAAAGATGTTATTCTAATTACTGGGAATATCTTTGTGTTATAAACTAATTTAGGGGCTATTATGGTGTTAAAATTATTCAGTAGAGAGAAATGAATACATTGCCTATCCAATTTGGCTCATTCCAACAAATAATATCTTTCTCACCCAAAGTTGGCTTTAAATCAACACTTATACACAAAGCTTTTATCATAGAATTTTATTATTTTTCAAATTAGCATACTTCATATATTTTAAGTAAAGAAGAAGAAAACTAAGTGTAGCCTATTTAATTTAGAGAATTAAATAGTACAGCATTAAATAAAACAGGACAAAAATATTTTCACTTTCATTGGACTTAAAATCAGGAAGCAAACTTAAACTTTCCTCTTAAAAGAGGAAAACAGTAAGCAAAACAATACATAGTATGACCAGGAGTCATACTATGAAGAAAACTAAAGCAGGATGAGTCATTGGCATGGGGCTACCCTCTATTTTATATAGAGTTGTCATCTTCTTGATAAATGAGATTTGAAACAACACCGGTAACACAGGGCTAGAGCGATGGGAGCAGAGACCTAGAGACCTAGGGAGTTCTAGGCGATAAGATGAAGCAGGAAGCAGGGGCCAGCCCAGAGAGTACCTACCAGACCAAGTCCAGACTTCACTTTAATATTAAGTTTTCAATTAGCAATAATCACGCCTCAGATAAACCTCATTGGCTATGACACTGCCACTGCGCAACGATTCACTTTAATATTAAGAAGTAACATAGAAAGTAACCAACATAAAAATTTACTTTTATTTTACTAACGACACCTTTCATCACGAGAGTGTTAAGCTTTCCCATGTATTCTGACCCTGCACAAACTAGGAGTCTCTGTCCCTGGAGGCTGTTGGGATCCTTGATCTACCAGCAAGGTCCTGAAATAGTCTTTTACACGGAGGGCGAAGGCCCTGGAGACTCTGCCTCATCCCTATTTCTGTAACACTGCTGGATAGCAGCAAGCAGTAGATCTTCCCGTGGAAAACCATTTCAATTCATTTCTTTCCAAGTCTCTTGGACACATTCGCTTTCTATGGCCTCAGGTCTGTAGTGTGTGGGAGGCAGAGAAAGAATTACTTTGTCCTTCATTTGGAGGACAGGAAGGTGTCAGCCTCCATATTCTTGCTAAATTAGTTTCCCCAGTGCAGGCTGATTCTACTTTTCTCTGTAATGCCCCATGGACAATTGTTCCAACGCTCCCTGTTACGTTCAGGTGGCTGCAATGTTTCCAGGTCCCCCCTTTACTCTCTGACTTGCCTGAAAATGGCCCTGATTTACTCCACATGGATTCCCTTTTCTCATCCATTCTGGAGCTCTTGCCTGTTCCTTTACTGATTCTTATTCCCTCTACACTCTGGGTACCAAGAAAGGACTACTGGCCACAAAAATATATGGTTTCACTCTTGCCTGACAGTTAAGCTAATTCCTTAAGGTCAAGCTGTTAGATATTATTAGTCAATTCAGTTAATCTGGAATGTTTGGTTAAAAATGAGGATTTCTTCTGTCATGATGACAGCAATTAAAGAAGGAAGTATCTGAAATAAAAATATCAGTGGTTAGGTAAAATTTCATCTCTTGCTCATTTAATCCACTCAAATATAAAGATACAGGTATTTTTATATTTATTTTTTGAGAAATATAATTTAGAAGGTTATAGAAAAGATAGTAAAAGGAGTCTTAAATTTTTTTCTGTGTTGGATGGGGGGAGGGATATTTAAACAATTGGTAAGGCATTAAAGTCCATAAAATAACTTAGTGAATTTGTCCTAATATAAAAGTGTTGTATCAGTTGGGTTTTTATGATGATTTATAACATCTCTTGCTATAAGAGAAGATATTTACATATTAGTCATTTTAAAAAATATGAGCTGACTTGCTACATATAAAAATGATGTTTATTATAAGCCTTGTTAACTTACACAATTGAATTTACATCTCTTTAGTTATGATTGTTTGACAGTAAGATTAAGAATAGATCGGGGTTCGATTCCCCGTCAGGGCACATGCCCGGTTGCGGGTTCAATCAATGACTCTCTCATCATTGATGTTTCTATCTCTCTCTCTCTCCCTCTCCTTTCCTCTCTCTGAAATCAATAAAGATATATTAAAAAAAAAAAAAAAGAATAAATTGCATTAGGTTCAATATCCAATATTTTAAATCTTAAAATAATATTCATTTTATCATATTGTGTGTTGTTTTACCTTAACCTCAAAATTTAAAAGTACTAAAATAAAAAAACAAAA
Source organism: Miniopterus schreibersii (assembly GCF_964146895.1). Taxonomy (NCBI): domain Eukaryota; kingdom Metazoa; phylum Chordata; class Mammalia; order Chiroptera; family Miniopteridae; genus Miniopterus; species Miniopterus schreibersii. The sequence goes on along the minus strand of NC_138108.1, from coordinate 64,066,640 downwards.
AACATATTTTACTGTCTAGTGAAGAAATTGAGTTGCTTACTCTCTCAGTCAGTGAATTATAATGCATGAGGCATAAATCAGTGAGAAACTACTTAAACTTGCACCTTGTAATCAGAGCTTCAAATTTTGGCAGCAGGCCACATAATCCAGTGCTAAATGCACAGCATTATTTTATTCCAGTAACATATTAACAAAATGTACAACGGTTTTGACTTGGTGGGTGATCTAACAACATCCCAGCAAAAAGCCTTCGTCCATTTTTTACGCAAATGTCTTTCCCTTGATGATAAATGTATTTTGTAATTTTCATGATGAATCATTGGGAGAAATTAACTGTGCCCTTCTAGTGTTTTGTAATTTTAATTTCACTGCTTTGGAAATTCAGGCTCCAATTCAACATGAAATGAAATCTTTGCATATATTGTTCCTGGATTTCTTTATTACTTTTGCTTGTAATCCCCGATCCTGGATAATTTTCCTTAGAGGCCATAGGCTTTCTGGTGCATGAAATAATGTAAAATAAGATATTTACATACAACATGATTTTATGACTTCTTTAGATGACTCACTTATCCTAACATGTATTTCTATTCTAGGTGCAGAGTATACATGAATAAAAAGTGAGTTCTTAAAATATAGAAATATTCTAAGTGAAAGTGATACAGTCACATCGAATTGAGATTATATAACACAAGGCTGTACTTTGAAGTAAATTTACTTTTCTGATGTCTGTATATCTTTAGCGCTGGTCACTGTACACGTGTCATCTTGCTCTGGTTTGGTGTTCTGTTGCACAAATTCACCCTTAATTCTTCACTATATTTTTTTCAAATCACTACTTGAACATATTCCAGAGTTGCTTAATCTCTACTGCATTATTAATAGGCTCTCAAAAATGGGTCCTCAATGTTTCAGTCAATCCTTATGTCCCACTCTTCCAGAATTATCACTGTCAGTTTTCTTGTTTCAAATCTTCTTTCTGTCCCACAGGTATGCAAGCTTCATACCTTCATTCCATTCTTTTTAAAATGTTTCTAAATTATAGCCTTCTGTCACTATCTCTACTTAGCCACCTGCAGATTATTCCTGTATCTCTTCTAGTTGGTTTTATCTATCACCACTCTCCTCATTTGGTGTTCATTCCGTTCCCAAGTGGCCTTGAAGGTGTTTTGTTGTTGTTGTTGTTTTAATTGTAATAAGGTGTTCTGTTTTTCTTAAATGGTTGTTATTAAGACACAACCCTTTTTTATTTTCATGAGAGCCTAACTGACCAAAATTAAGTTTATTATCTTTTCACTAAATCTGTTCCTTATTAACTTCTGGACCTTTGAAAATGACTGCAATTGGCCCACACTGATGCCTATTACTACAGAATAATACTCACTCCTTGTCTTATCCCACCCAACACGAGGCAAGTCACCTAGTTTTGTTTCCAGGGGCTCTTGCATTTCCGCCCTCTTATCTATTACAGCTGCCACTCCCTAAGTCACAGGGTGACAACTACACGGGGTTTCTAGGGGGCCTCCCAGCTTCCTGCACCCTCTCTACTCCACCGCAGGCTTCTCGCCCTGACCAGCGTCTCCTGAGACACTCCCGTGTCCGTGGGTGACGCATACAAACCCCTCGGTTAGCCTCTTCCCGCTCCGCTTCGCCCCTGCCCTCCGAGGTCCCTCAGTCGGTCCCAGGCTTCCAGGTCTCTGGATCTATTATGTTGTCAGTTTATTTTGTTCCTTAGATTCCGCATGTGAGTGAGATCGTGCGAGATTGTCTTTCTCCGGCTTCTTTCCCTTCCCTTCTGTCACTGAAGTTCCTTCTGCCTACGAGAATCCTCCCTCCCTCTTCCTTACTCAAGAAGTACTCAGCTCAAAACCTTTTTAGTCTTTATTTTTATAATCTTCATTAGCCCTGGCACATTATAATAATGTCTGCCTGGGAGCCCTTAGCCCAGCTGCCCCGTTCTATAATTTCTTTTGTAGTCTGTTCCCAGGAGGAGATGGTAAACTCATTAGACAGGGATGATGACTCGTTCATGCTTTTAGCTTTCATGGACCTGGAAGAATGGTTTAAATACATGCTTGACAAAGGTGGGTTCAGCTAAACCACAAATGTTTCATGCATATTTGCTCTGTGAAATATGACCTTTCTTTTTCCTGTGTCGATTCAAATGTTAACTATGGCAGTAGAACATTCCAGTCTCACTCCCACCTTTCTGTGGCCCTTCCAGCAATATTGATCTCCTTCCGATTTTAATTTGTTTGGTACATTCTACGTGTATAATTCAATTTAGAACTCATCGTGTTGGGTGAGCCTCATTTCATGAGTTTCAGTTTCATGACCAGAGATTATTAAATGCTTAGGGGGAGAAAACACTTCCATCCCTGTGCTTCAAAGTTGCAGAGTAAAGCCTGACTTCTTTAGGTTGATTCATAGGGCAACATTTTACATATCAATAAACAAGTGAATGTAAAATAAAAAATGCATCTTGTTTTACTAATATATCCATAATTTTATTATTGACAATGTATTTAGAAACCTAGACATATCAATGTGTACCTTTTGAGAAGCAAAGCCCAGTGATACAATGATTGAGGATGTAGGACATCCACATACCTCCAAAAGATAGCATTGTATCTGCTAGGCCAGAGCCCTACAGTGATCATTCTGTTCTGGAGAGGCTTCACAATTCCTTGTTATGGAAACAATACACTGAATGAGTGGGGGGGAAAAGTTTGGTGCTAGAGACTTACAGATTCATAATTAGAAAGTTAGTTATTCTAAAGAAGTTTCACTAACAAATGCATTTACAGCTATAAGCACTTCATAGATTGCAAACTCAAAGCAATCAAGTGGCTGATCAAATTTGACAAAGACACCACAAGTACTATTCCCTCATTCTACATTTACAAGATCCTCTCCTTTTCACTCCTTTTCACTTATCACCTTTAGCCTTTCCTTTGCAATTTTGTCTGCAGTACAGTTCATATCTCCAAAGGATAGAGATAGGAGAGGGGGTGCAACTAAAGCCAAGAGCCATCTACCAACAGAACGGTCAGTCCCTTACAGCAACTGCAAATTATCTATTTATTTGGTGACCATAGTCTTTCTCTGCGCTTGAAGATCTAGCTCCAGATTTGGATGGTGTTTAAAGATGAAAAAATAATAAAGAAAATCACAATATCTAATTAGTCAGTCACAGTGTAACTACTTCAGTTTATGAAAACTCATGCTATATAACGTCTATCTCAGCATTTTTGCTAGAATCAGAGAGGCTCACAGAAGAGCCAAGGTTTCTGAGAAACCTGAACTAAAACCCCAGAGCTATGAATGATTGAAAGATAAAACAAAATTTTTAAAAAAATTCTCATGATTTAGTTGTCTGAATTGTTGAATCCAGTGTCTGAGTAAGCAATGAATTATAAATATCAGTAGAGACTATCTGTAAATTGCTGCAGACAAACAGAAAATTTGAAGTGCCAGAATCTTTCTGAGCCATGGACCAATATGAAGCAGGGGCTGGGAAAATGCACGGCTGTCCCATAACTGATGCGTGACACAACATCCCAAATACCAACTTTGCTGTTCCACTAATACTTCACACATGTCATCTAGAGGCGAGGTGGACAAATATGCTCACTGGTCAATTTAAAAGGAATAAAATATCCTTGAAAATAGTATTCCCTTACGGTTACACAGATGAAAAGTTTCTTATATTAAAAACTCCCTCTCTCCTCTGTAAAAACACCTTGCCCTAAGGATAGCCTTGTCTTCATACACCCTTGGTTTTAAGCCATCTGTTCCTAGCTGGATAATGGCTTAGCTTGTTCAATATCAGGCCCTTCCTAACGTCTAGGTGACCTGTCTTATTTAATTCTGAATTTAGTTTCTATTCATTTTATGATCATACTCCATTTTGGTAATTACATACAGGCACCCAGAGGGACTCTGTCGATGGTAACATTAAAAATTAATAAGTGAATGAATTAGTATGATGATTTATTTTACAAGGAGAGCCCATAAGGCATCAGTGAAAGATGTTAGGACCTAGCATCAGGTTACCAATAAAAACAGTATAACACAAAGCCACAGTTATTATCTTAAATATAAAATTTTACTTTTCCCATATTTTTCTCTAGCCTCCATTTCCTCCTTCCCTCCCAAAACTCAGTCTTATATTTATTGAATCCTGCATAGTTCTTTTGGTACTGACAATCTGTCAGTGCCATTCATTTTCCTGGCAAGAAAATTTTAGGGACCCATCATTCCTCATCACTTTATACCTCACCTATCACTAATGCTGTTCTTTTTTCCTTCAAAACTCAGTAAATCTCCTCTTTTTCTCTTCATTCATATCATCATAATTGAGACATATTTATTAAAATGATAAAGTTAAGCTGGTAGAAATATTTTTCTTATGTTTTAAATGACTCAACTTAATTATTTAGCATGTATGACCTGATATTTGCAATTATGTAAACAAATGAAAGTGTGTCATTTTCCAAATGCAAACCATTCTCAAATAGTGATGGAGGGTTGTTTATTTAAAATGCATGTGATGATCATCAAGATTCTAACGAGATGGTTATTTTATAAATTCAGATATTTAAATATTTTTTTCAAAGTAATATTCGATGATTCCAATCAAGGAACCAAATGTTTGCCCAAGTGACCTCTTATATAATTGTTACATTACATAGTCATATCATTTAGTGAGTAATTCTTTTCAAATTGAGAAACAGCTTCAAAGTTGATTTTCACATTATGTGTTTCCCCATGCCCACTTTTAAAATGTAGTATCTCTTACTGAAGTTTCTAAGTATTTACTGAAGACACTTTCCTTCAACTAACTCTATGTCAGATGAAGTGGAAATTTCCAGGTATTATTTTCAAGTTCTCTATCCTCAAAGTTAGGCACCTATGACTAATTAAACACACAAGCAGGTGAATGCAGGTGCAGAAAATTGTGCCTGCAATTAATCACACCTGTGACACATCTAGCCTATGAAATACAGGCTGGGTTATTGAAATATCAGTTCTGAGCTTTCTATCTTGAAACAAAATGTTTCTAGATTCATCTTTTTTTAAAAAAATCATATTTCAGCATTTCAATAGGAAATTATATTCTCATTTCTATTTTAATATTATATTTTATAAAAAATTAGTTATTGAATCTAATTTGAATCCAAATATCTAAAGTATCAACATTTAGATCTGATAAAAATTATACCTTTTATAATTTTAATAAGCTCTATTTTTCTACCTCCATTTAGATGAATTCTCATGGACTAATAACTTAATTGAATTTTAATCAAAGCATATTTAAATGATTACTTCTATAATTGACAAATTTCAGGTGTATCATTATGCTAAAGATATTTCTCATTGCATCTCAAAATTTATACTACTTTATACTTCATATGGTATCTACTATGTAATGTTCTATCAGTATCTTTCATTGACTTACAAATCCCTGAAATAAACAGCAAATTCATTTCTAAATGTAGTGGGTATTTACATATGAAAAGAACCTTTGTTAATAGAATCTGATATTATGCTCATTTAATATATTTTTCCTTTTAAATTCTACTAGTTACTCTAATAAAATGTGCTTTAATAATTCTTTATTGATTAAAATCAACATCCCTGCAAAATAAAAAGATAAACTTTAGTCTAAAGAAACTCTTTTTTGCTCCTTTTCATTGATTTACAATTAAGAGTGATGTGAATTCAGTAGCAGTACTTTTGAGAATAACATTTAGAACTTTCATTTTTGCCCAGATGTATGTATTATGTGTGTATATGTGTACGTAAAACAGATAAGAGTAAAACATTCTCAAATATCAGGTTAAAAGGAAAATTAAAGCAGATTTTATATTCATTTTTTTCAGAGTTACATTTATGTTGCATGTATTCACATTTAACCTGTGGTTATTAATACTCTGCAAGGTTCCTGGCACTGTGGCAGGCACTGAGGATACAAAAATTATCAAGACATTGATGCTTCCTTCAAGAAGTTGATATTCTAGCTTGACACTTGTCACAGAAAGTTACAAAATAGCCCTAGCTAGTTTGGCTCAATGGTTAGAGCATTGGCCAGCAGACTGAAGGGTCCTGGGTTCAATTTCAGCCAAGGGCATGTACCTAGGTTGCAGGCTCCATCCCCAGCTCCAGTCAGGGTACGTGCAGGAGGCAACCAATCGGTGTGTCTCTCTCACATCAATGTTTCTCTCTCTCTCTTCCCCCTTCCACTCTCTCTGAAAAGCAATGGAAAACATACCCTCAGGCAAGAATAAAAAATAAAAATAATTTAAAAAAATAAAATTACAAAATAGTTGAATATATATAAGGATTTGTGCAAAGCTGTGTAAAATCCAAGATTAGGGAGAAAATAATGCTTGTATACTTTTTTAGATAAATACTGTTGTATAGTTTTCAATTATTGAAATATTACAGACAAATTATAGATGAAAACTTTAATAAATTATTCAATGATACTTCTGTTCTAAGTATATACCTAGCTCCTACTTATATTTTAAAATTATCAGCTTCCCCATTATAAAATTTCAATTACATGTCAGTCTTTTGTGCAGAAGCCTTCAATGATTCCATAAGGACAAATGGATAAAATGAAACCTCACCTTATCATTCTTCTCTCTCAAATATGTGATATAATTTGTCTTTCTATCCCTTCTTTAGCATGCACCAAATGTGCCTTGATCGCTAAACTCTAATTGAGACATGAATTAATTATGCCCAAGTTACTGCTTATAAGCGGCTGCCCAATAGACACTCAACACAGGGACCGAAGGGAGTTGATGGAATAAGCTACTCTACCCCTTATATTCATGAACTTGCTTCTGAAATTAAAAAGAGCTGCTTGAGGAACTCCACACCCAGAATAGGTTAAGTGCTATGCTACTCTCTCGGCTGTGATTCCAAGGCCACTGGCCCTGCTGCAGATCGGAGACCCTCCGCTACGTGGATTCACAGGGTCCCATGACAGGCTGCAGTAAGAACGACAGGGACAGAGGGAGCTTCCTCTCGCTGTGCCCACTTTGCTGTCAACTACCATAGGCAATCAGGAACAGTCTAAGAATTTGATTTATGAGTATTTCGTGTTTCTAGTAAGTAATTTCCAATACAGTATGCATAATAGGCCTCTAACCTTTCGGGTGTTAAAAGAGACCATCATAAGTTAAATACCGCAGCTTCTGATCGCTAAGAACCTAAGTACTGTAGGAAGAGGGAGAAACTAGGCTGGTCCTGAGAATGAATGGCAACACATTATTCAGATACTATCCCTAAATGTAAACATACGCTATCTGGAAAAAGTACAGGAAGAATATCATTTTACATTATTCTACTTAAAAGGAAAACTAGCCTCCTGCATTATTTGGTGGCTATGTGAATAAAATAAACCTAAACCACTATCGCTAATTTTCAAAGAAGACGACTGGCATCTAACCTGACAACCAGCGTTCCAATTTCCCAACAGTGCAATCTGAAACAGCAGCAGTCTTAAGCCCTGACAGTTAATATCGGCAGCTCTGCTTAATGTTACTAGAGTGACGACCTGATCTGTAAATAAATTCAAATTACTGACTTTCACAGTCTGCCCAGATTTCCCATAATTTGCCCTCCCCGCTTTACACATACTTAGGCTCAAAAGCTATATCGCATATCCATTTATTTTTCATTTACTTCGATGTGATGCATGATATTTCATCACATCCCATTATGACGTGATTCAAGCTAATGTATTCTGACACAGCATCATGTGCTGTGCATCTGCACAGGTGCTGGGCTTCTCCACCTATCAGAATTAAATAAGAGAAGTTTGGCATATATCTAGTCATGTCTTATAGTACTGATTGAATTTAACTAGTAAAACAATGGTTTTATCTGATATTGGTCACTTGCTGGGGAATTTTTGACCAAAATGGCATTTTGCTCTGGTATTAACATCTAGTAAACTTTTATTTGCTTTCAAAATAAAACAGTTCTATTTCAGTGTGTGTCCTTTCATTTTTTTGGTTTTGTTCCTTTATATGGATCTAGTTGAGAGTTCTAAAAGTTTCCTTGTCTGCTTGATGGTAGAGCAACACCGGCCTACTTCACCATGGACAGAGAAAGACAATCATTACCTTTTAAAACTCTGCGACTGGTCTCCGTTTTCAGCAGGTCCCAAGCCAGACAAAGCAACAGAACAGGCCACACGAACATGCGGAAGGAAGAGCGGCCGTAGGGTAGCGTGCTCTAATTCCTTTTATTCCTCTCTCTCCTTTTCGTGGCTTAGGGGTGCTGCAGCTGTAACGCATTAACAGTGCATTGACCCACTTTCAAAGCTGCGGAGGAGGTAACAATTTTGTTTTCTCCCCTCTATCTGCACCAGCTGTCTTTGATGCCTGAGAGTGACCAGGCATTAAACTGTGGTAAGTCGGGATTATACTAAGCAAATTCAGCAATGAAAGAACTGAAGCCATATCTATTAGGCCTCCTGAAGGCATTAGACAATCTCTGAAGCATTCAACTGTTAAAACCGCAGTCCAGGAAAACTGCAAAATTTCTGTAGGGCAATGTTTTTGCAAGATTTTTAGTCCCTTTTCTTGAGTCAGGGTATAATGAAATCAACATTCCATATAAAATCTACTCATTGTTCTGTGTTATTTATATGTAGTTTTTTTTAAATGCTGAAATCTACATTAATTTTTGAGGTCTGCTAGACACTAACATAATGACCTAAAAAAGTTAAAGCATATTTCATAAATTTTAATTTATTCCTATTATTTTTAGTTTCCAGAATGTCTTGTTTATTAAATTATATATAAAATATGACATTATTCTCTTGCTCAATAATTCTTCTTTCTCTTATATCTGCTATGGTTCAGATGTACTGAAAAGATTGAACTATATGCAGATATATTTTTTTATTATCAATTTTATCACCTAAGACAACTTCTGAAAAAGTCTGCAAAAATTTGTGAACAAAATGCAAAAATGTACACTACATTTTTGCAAGATATTTTGAGGTGCTGGAAAAAAAAGTTAAATCTTTGGTTTAAAAAGTTTGGAAAATGCTGGCCCGGCCAGGTGACTCAGTTGGTTGGAACAGTCATCCTGTACACCAGAAGGGATGCCAATTCAATTCCTGGTCAGGATACACACCTAGGCTGTGGTTCGATCCTGGATGGATGCATATGGGACACAACCAGTCAATGTTTCTCTCTCTCCCACCTCCTCCTCCCCTCCCTCCCTCCCTTTCTCTCTAATATCAATAAACACATCCTCAGGTGAGGCTTAAAAAAAGTTTGGAAAATGCTAAATTAAGTGAATTTCTTTATCGCAGAGTTTTTCATTTCCTGTTTTACAAGGAGCGTGGGGAGTGCATATTAATTTTATCAATATATTTTCATTCATTTATTCCATATTCAAATCACACACTTCTGGAAACCAAACAGCTCTTTTAGGCCAAAGCATAAATAAGTCACCTGCAAGGAGCTCTCTGCTCTCCTGGGGATCATAACTCTATGACTTTGGTCTGGACAATGAAGATAATCTTAGCAGAAAACAAAAAAAAAAAACAATTCCCTTCAACACAGAGGATATATAACGCACATGTGTGCTAAAGAAAAAATAATGATTGATTTTTATGTTCTCACTGCTACCTTATGTGCTCCAGCCAGATACAGAATCAGTATTCTGTGTCTGGGACTTCACTGTTCAGATCTAGGGGTGACTAGAAGAATCGAGAGACATCTAGACGGGCAGAATTTATTTGCATTGGGAAAAGGGTTAGTAGTAGGAAGGAGTGTGTGAGAAAGAGCAGAAGGTGAATGAAACTCAAGAACCTGTGGGGACTAGTTTAGTGACAATATCTTAGGGAGTTCATAAGGTAGAAAGACAAAGATACTGTGACAACGGTTACGCTTTGAACATAGAGAATGTGAGCTAAAATGAGGAGAGACAGTTTAAAGAAGGAAAGCTGTGCAATGAATGAAATCCCCTAAGATACTATTTTTTGAAAGAGTTTTGAATGTTGAAATAGTTTGAATTAATTACTTTATGTTGCACAATGCTTAGATGGGGCCACCCAGTGGCTTCGTGATAAAGTAACACAAAGTTTCCAAGAGTTTTATTATATCTCTTAATATAACTAATTTAACATATTAAAAAATAAATCAACTTTAAGAGTTAATTTTAATTTTTTGGAGAAGAAGAAACTCCATTTGAAAATTTAAAATCACATTCCTATCATAATAAAAGTATCCAGTAAGCTGTGATATTTATGTCTATCAAACTCTATAATCCATATTGCTAAACCATTATAGTGACAGGAACTCCCATCTTATTTTTTAAATTATTGCTGCTCTATATATCTTCTGACATTTTGTTGTTGACTGTTTTGGACATTGGTTAAATAATCAATATCAAATATAAATTTGGGTTTAATATACAAATAGATTTCAAAAATGGCTATAAGTTTTTCACAAGAAGAACATAAAGATCAATAAACCGTCAGATCATATAACATTTATACCCTGAAGTGAAAATGGTGGTTTTTCAACCTCAGGACCATACCAAGGTGAATTGTTTCTATTCTATCTGTGGTTCACATAGGCCTAATTTAAAGTATTCATTATTCTAAATACTTTTGGAACGTCAATCATAAACTATATTATGTAAGAGAATTACATATGCACTCTGTATTATCCATATTGTAATACTGGTAAAAAAAATTACAATACATATTTTGTATAAAGAAATACCATTTGAACAATTCTAAAACCAAATAATATTTTTAAATGAGGATTTTGTATATTATTATGATGTGTTTCTTTATTCTCATCTCTGTTGATTCTGTTCAGAATTAATAAGAGAAAGTTTTACAATTGTGATACGGATAGTCGTTAAATAAACTTATCTCCTTACCTTTTTTCTAAAACTAAGTTCTGAAAAGCACAATTTCTATGCTTAATTGGGTCACAGGGACTGTGCCAATTACTAAAAACATCTAATGTAAATTTGCTCATCAATTTTAGTAAATTATGTTGGAACTTAGAAGGAAACCAAGCAATCTATTAATTTTATTGGCACCAAAACAGTGTTTGGGGATTAAATTCTCTACATATTTCTTGGCAAATTCGTATTTTTCTCAAAGTTTCAAACAAAGGTATGGATGGGATGAGTAACTTGAAGAGTTTAACAGAAGCATGGGACAGACTGACAGATCTTAGGGGGGCGGGGGGCAAGAGTAGCCAAAGAACTTTCCGCACATATGCATAACCCACAGACACAGATATTAGTACAGTGAAGGCCTGGGAGGGGGCGGTGCAGGGTGGACGGGATCAATGGGGGAAAAGAGGTACATCTGTAATGCTTTCAACAGCATAGCATCAAAAAAAGGAGATGCTATGTCTTCCAAAACACAAACGAAAAAGGTTTTCAATCATCAACCTTTATTAACGCTGCAGTATATGGCAAGTATACCTCTCTACTCTGTACCATGTGCAAACAAAAATAATAATAGTCTTTCTACATAAAAAACAACAGGTCTACATAATCAAATTGTATTTCTTCAAAAAAAAAAGATTAAATTGGGAGAATTTATTTTATAAATAATTTTATGATCTTATTGTCTTGTCTTCTAATGTGCTTTTTATAAGGAAAGTTTTATTTAAAATATGAAAATAAAGAATATGTTAATCATAAATATCCTGGAATCCTTCATAGCCATTGGTAAAGGTAACAAATATAATGCATATCTCAAATACCCAATGAGATGTTACTTGTATGAAGAATAAATGGGTAGAAAATCTGTAAAATTACCTTGTGTTTGATAAAGGATCATCATAACATTTCATTAATGCTGCTAGCTTATTTAATTTAGAATTATGTACTTTTTTTTGTCATTTGTTATTTGTTCTTTTGGGTATATGGTAAGCAATTGTATGTGGATACATGTTCACATGTGAGATTCTGAGTATTTAATTTTCTTCTGTCATTAGAAGAAACTGGGCAAGAACAGGAAATATGAATAACAAAAGAAAGTGAACCCTGGCCGGGTAACTCAGCTGCTCAGGGCATCATCCTGATACACCAAGGTTGCAGGTGCCACCTACGGTCGGGCACATACAAGAATCAACTAATGAATGCAAAATAAGTGGAACAACAAATGGATCCTTCTCTCTCTCTTTCTCCCTTCCTATCTGTCTCTAAAGGGAATCAATCAAAAACAAAGTGAGCATTTTTCCTAGTATGTCATAAAAGGCCAATTTTATTAATTCTATGAAGAGTAAAGCACCAGGAAACTCTGGCAAACCAATAAACCAATGAAGTGAACTTTTTTATTCTTATTTTATTTTATTTATTTTGTATTAATACTTGACAGAGGATATTTTTTCCATTGATTTTTAGAGAGAATGGAAAGAGGGAGGGAGAAAGGGAAGTAGGGGGGGCAGAGAGAGAGAGAGAGAGAGAAACATCAATAAGAGAGATGCATAGATTGGCTGCCTCCTGCATGCATCCCACCAGAGGCCCAGGATCAAACCTGCAACCCAGATACATACCCCTGACAGAGAATCAAACCTGAGACCCTTTGGTGCTCCGGCAGATTCTCTAACCACTGGGGAACACCAGTAAAGGCTAAACTTTTTAATTCTTGAGAAAGATATAAAACGGTCTATAAGAGTCATCTATAGCTACAAACATTTCTATGAAGTAGTTATTTTAAGTCTACTCAGTATGAAATAATAAGGATAATGTGTACTTCAATGAATAAAATGAGAAACCAATAATCAATTCCACCTAGGTATTTAGATATCTTTAAATATTGTCCTAAATTGTCCATTAGTCCACAATTACTGATTAATCACAGTAACTAACAGTTAGAAGAAAGCATAAAGTTAGAATTTTCTAAGAGAAAATCACCTCCCAAGAAATGAATTTCTTCAAAATTTCCTAATATATGGGAATTCCATCTCTGCTAGAACAAAGACCAGAATTTTAAAAATAAGTTTTAGTAAGAAGATGACACTGCTAATCACTTCATACTGACATCAATGTAGAATCTATCTCCATGGAATTTTCATCCATGTCTCATATCATAGATGTTTGAAATTACAGATTAAGTGGAATCACTTTTTTCTTGATAGACTCACAAACATGTTAAAAACCTTACTATGTCCTTTGTCAGGTTTCTCTTATGCAGGACAAGTACCCTGTTCCTGCTACTTGTCTTTGTATTTATATTCCATCTCCTTATCAGTGCTGTCACCATCTGGGTATTTGCCCGCAATTAGTCAATACCCCCTCTTTGAGTTACACATTGGGAAACACAATGTTCATTTGCGTTTGAGCGACAAAGCAGGGAATGCTCCATATGAATTATTTTTACATGCTTGGGCAAAGTTTAGCTATTGGGATAATAATGCTACAGTTCAGAGACTGCCTCAGAACAGCTTACCAAATTGGATCAGAAAAAAAAATTAAAGTGCAAGCCACACAAATCTAGGCTTAGAAAATGACAGTGACCATCATGCCCATTATCAAAAGTATATTAATTTTGACATGATTTTCCAATCCCGGTCATTGGTTTTTACTCTGTCATCTATGTTCTCTCTTATGACCTCACTAATATTTTTTGCAGCAACAATAATAAGCAGAACCTTTTTTATTTTTGAGGTCACCCTGCATAATTGAAACAATTGTCCAAATCATTGAAGATGTGAAATTATTTCTTCTCTAGTATAAGACAAACAGGAGCATCACCATTTAAGGAGTCTAAGAGACGGAAGCTGGGCTGCTCATTCCTGAGTTACTAGCAAGTGCCCTTGAGAGGTCAGGGATGATATTCATTACCTTGGAAGCAGGTAATAAACTGGTAAATGTGTCCCTGGCATGCAGCAACTGGAACAAAGACAAAAGGGGATAATAGCATGAAGTATCTCTTTCCACCGCACAGTGGACTATCTTATTAAGCAGCTCCCCAGTGTCACAATATAATGTCCCAGAAAGGTTTGTACAATCATGTGGGGTTATGTTAGTGCAGTCTTATTTTTATACAACAGTGTAAGAAAGCCACAAATTATCACTGAAATAGAAATAAAAATTATGAGTATCATCTTTCGTAGAGATTCACAGTGGACTGCACTTATGCCCTTCCTCACCTCACATCAACTGCTCTGTGGAAAGCCTGCATCTGATATTCAGTGGAGAATATAGAAAGATGGCTCTAAGAATAAATTAGGAAGAAAAAGGGAATTCTGGAATTCAGAACCAAGAATAACAAACCAGATGAGAGCTTAAGAAAGACAAACGAGCACTGTCAGACAGAACTTTCTGTATGATTCAAATGTTCTGTGAACTGCTCATGAAATTGATGGGTAATTTTACTTAATTTAAATTTAAATGGCCTCATATACATAGAGACGGCTATGTTGGCTAGTATGTTCACTATTACATTTCTCTTGTCTCTCCAACCTGGTATTTATTTAAATGCTACATACTACCTATTATCTGTAAACAAGTAGTAGATTTCCTTCATTCCGAAAAAGAAATACAAATTCAGTAAAACAAATATGAGTCTATTATATCTTGAATTTGCAAAGTTATTTTAAAACATAAATTTTGGAAATGTCTAATGGCTTCTGGGTCTCAGCTCTGCCATTAATAGCTATACAACCTGAGGGATGTCAGTAGTGACTTGAGTCTTAGTTTCTTCATCATAAAATGAGAGGTCAAGATAGGCCATCTAAGGCCCAAATCAGTTATAAAATATATTTGTTATAAAATATCATGTATCATAGGACCGATAGATTTAGGAATAAAAATCAAGCAAGGTCATGATATAGAGTGACTGGTTGAGAGGTTGCTCCTTTAGTAAGAGTGCACAGGATGGCCCTCTCTGGGGACAGGACATAGGGCTGTAACCTGAATGAGAAGTGTAATGCCTGAAGATCTGCAGGAAGAACAGTTAAGGTAGGAGTCGCAGGAAGTGAATAATTTCTGAGATGGACATCATCAGAAAGAAGTATAACCAAAATACAGGGAACAAGTGAGAGCGGAACAGGATATCAGGGCAGAGAATGCAGCAGGGCCAGGTAATCATTCCCTGATAGCCTGGATTAGGAGTTTGCATTTTGTTCAAGGAAACCAATGAGAGCTGCAAGCAAGGGATTGAAGTAAACTGATTAGCTGATATAACAAAATTAATCTGAAATGTGGTGTTGGAGGAGAGCTCTAAGAATACCTGGACTGGCAGAAAGATGAACAATGGTTGCTAGAGCAAATGAAGCCTGAAACATCACTGGAGTAAGAAATGAAAACATTGAAGCTGCCTACTTCAGGCACATCATGAGGAGGAAGGTTTCTTTGGAAAAGACAACAGTGCTGGGAAAAATACAAGGCAGCAGGAAAAGAGGAAGAGCAAATGTGAGATGGACTGACTCTGTAACACAAGCCATAGGCGTGAGTCTACAGGATCTGAAAAGGGTCGTTAAGGACAGGACATCAGGTCCATCCCTCATTCATAGTGTAGCCAAGAGTCAGGGCCCACTCAATGGCATGGAAGACAACACATTTTCAAATAACACTCTGGTTGCTGTGTGGCAAATGCACAGTAAGAATAACAATTATGAAAGCACAGAGATCTCATAAAATACTGTTGCATTATTTAATGATTTCTTTATATATTATCCAGTTGGGTAACTAGGATTGCCAGTAAATTAAGTGGTTTTTTTTTTTTTCCCCCAAAGGGATTGCATAGATTTATTCAAATAAGAAACTTTGGCAGAGATGGCTAACTGCCCACCAAATATTTTTACTCTCTTTCCAGGACATAGAGACAGTGCTTGGAAGAAGTTACTAAGCCAAAGACTCTATTTCCAAATTTCCTTTGTATCTAGGTAGAGCCACATAAATAGTTCTCATGAAGAGATTATGAGCATAA
Organism: Miniopterus schreibersii; assembly: GCF_964146895.1. Classification (NCBI taxonomy): domain Eukaryota; kingdom Metazoa; phylum Chordata; class Mammalia; order Chiroptera; family Miniopteridae; genus Miniopterus; species Miniopterus schreibersii. The sequence continues at coordinate 64,050,697 of NC_138108.1, read as the reverse complement.
GCAATGCCAGTCTCTTCTGTGTCTATTAACTGAATGTCTCCCTGCTCTTTTATGAAAATCCTCGAAGTCATACCTTTGAAAATGGCAGAACACCCATTTTTCCTAGGTCCCCGAATGACTACATGGAGCAGCCCCCTCATGTATCTCCAACATCCAGACATACTCAATGATACTTGGCCAAGAAAAATTTTTTTTGTATTAAGCCCCTGAAATGTAGTTGTTGTTTTTAAGATTTTAAAATTTATTTTTAGAGAGAGAGATACATAGAGAAACCTCAGTGTGAGAGCAAAACATTTATTGGCGGCCTCCTGCATGCCCCCTACCAGGGATTGAGTTGGCAACCCAGGCATATGTCCTGATCCAAGATGATGCCCAACCAACTGAGCCTCACTGGCCAGGGCTGAAATAGTGGGATTTTTAAACAGTAGTTAGCCTTTCCTTAACTAACAAAGAACCCCTCCATAGCAATGCCCGTACCAAAGGTTATATATATTTTTCAATCAGTACGATTCTTCCTGTGTGTAAATGGAAATAAGTCTTTAAGGCCCAACTAAGCTAGTGGCTGACTGAAATCCAAACCCACGGTCCAAATTCTTACTGGATCTAGTTTAGAAGAAGAGACCAAAGATCACTTTTTTAGTTGTCAAAAAGTAGAGTTTGAAAATTTTATTATACAGACCTCTATGGAACCACTAAAATCGCACAGACAGAGCTTGTCAGATTCATGATAACAGCAAAGAATTAAAAACAAGAATTTTCCTTTGTTATTGTTTTCTTTGAGAAAGAAGTATTTGGGTAATGCTGCAGGTAACTTTCAGACAACATGAACTCTACCAGTGCAAACAGCACCGGCCACTTGAAATATTTTCATTCTTAATTATATTTGAGCACTAAAATCATAGCTGGTTTTCTTTATCTACATGTACAACTCTATTATTATAATCTTCTTATAGAAAAAATACAATAGGAAATATTCAAGTACACGATTATGTATTTGTAATCTGAGGAAACAAACAGCTGCGTTTTAACCCTAAGTTTGCATTCAGTTGCTTGAATAATCATCAGAAATTGCACTCTCTCACTCTTTCGTCTTAGTCACCTAAAAGAATACTGTTTGCCTGAAAATAAAGTCAGTTCTACAGAGAAGACTGCATGACTTCAAAACTTAGTTTGAGAAGATTTATGAACAAAAGGTCTATATTTAGAAAAACACAATATTTGACAAGAAGCATCATTTTCTTTGGTGCTAAACAAGCTTTACATTTCATTTGCATTTCTGCCACATTTCAGCAAGATTACATGTTCAGGGGGCTGATGTTATGACTAATTTCATTCACATTTAAGAATAAATGTAGCTGGTTTGAGAGGAAAAATGAAAACACTAAGTAGTGTTCTAGAATAAGGAATAGAAAAGAATGCTTTCCAGCAATCTAACGTAGTACACTTTGTAAATCATAGGACAACTGCGGGAGACATTTTTGGTTGAGATAATATTTGAGTCATGTAGTCCAAGTAACAGATAGAGGTGGAAAAACATAGGACACCAACATAGAAAAACAACTAGTTTCCTGTAGGGGATTTGCTATTTCCCTTTCTCGTTTATCTGTTACACACACATACACACAGCCCTCACGCTATTTTTTGGATGCCCAGGTGCTTCAGTGGGTCTCACTCTTCTGCTCATCAGATTCCCATTCTCTACCAGTCATGTGTTCTCTCATTATCAATACTTTTTATCCCCAAAACATGGTCTAGTCTGACATTAGGGTATTCATTCAGTGCATTCCACCTTCCCTCTCTTCCATTTCAACAGCAGACAACACAATTGATTATAACACCCTTTCCCTTTGAGCTCCCAGGCACACACCCAATATACCATAAGACAATATACTCTAGGCAGCCACTACCTATTGTCAGAATTAGCACCTAAATATTCTAAAGGAGAAATGGATTGCTATAATAAAGGGATTAATGAAATAATTCTCTCAAGAGACTTTTTTAAAAATAAAATTTTAAAAAATAGATTTAAAATAAGCTTTTTGGCATTCAGTGCAGATATGGCAGGGAGGGGCTACTACGTATACATAATGGGGACAATGGCGACTAAAGATGCATGTGCCCCTTTAGCCCAGCCTGCTAGGGTGGTGGGTGGGAGATGAGGAAAAAGAGGTGCTGAAAGAGTAATATTGAAATGAGTTTTGAATTTCTATTGAATGTTATCCAGACCAACAATGGCACAGAGGAAAAGTTGGAAAGAGAAATAAGAATAGTGTGGTTTGAGAGTACCAAGAAACATGGTAAGATGTGAATCTCGGAGTTTTGCAGGAGTAATATTTTTTTGTAAGAATCAGCTCAAGAGAGAGGTAAATTATATTATGCTGACAAATAAACATTATAGTACTGGTTCAGAATAAATATGTGAAGATAAGATATCCAAGGGAGAAAATACTCACAACCACAACAAAATGACCTTTTAATGCTATCTTCCCTGTGTCACTCTGAGGTCTCCATGACTATTTGGCGATTTTTGCAATGGCAGTATTTTCTCTTAATATGCTTACCAAGGTTTTGTTATTGATAAAAACAAAAGTCTTAAACAAAAGCTCAACAGAGTAATTTTATTTTATTTATTTATTTTTTAAAATATATCTTTATTGATTTCAGAGAGAGGAAAGGAGAGGGAGAGAGAGAGAGAGATAGAAACATCAATGGTGAGAGAGTCATTGATCGAGCCCGCAAGCCGGGCATGTGCCCTGACCGGGAATCGAACCCCAGTCTCCTAGATCCTAGGTCGATGCTCAACCACTGAGCCAGGCCCTGCTGGGTGAGTGTAATTTTAAAAGCATCTCCACATGTATCTAGAGTATTCACTTCAGTACACATCTTACACAAGAAAGTAGATGACATTATTTAATTTATGGATTTATAAATACATCATCTATGGGAATGTTGGCCAGAAATCTAAAGCAGGCCACCTGTTGAGATCCAAGAACACTGGCTTTATTACATATGGTGCACAAATTTTCTAAATACTGTTGGGTGATTGTTTCTGGACATAGTGATGTTTTTCTGAGAATTATTGACAGATTCTCTTTGGAAAATATTTAAAAAATAGAATCTACTATTAATAATACAAATTATCACTTTAAATATGAATGAATAGTCTAGTCTTGAGCCAGAGCAAATATAAATTTACTCCAAAAGCTCGAATATGATTCAGATCTGAGATAATAGATTTGGCACTGCCTGGAAGGAGGCTGGGGGCCATGACGGAGAAGTAAAATGCTCTTTATTGAAAATTTCCAAGATGGCATATGACTGAATGACTTTAAAATAGTTTTTAATGTATCAACAAATAGAAAATTAGGTTAGTAGTTTGAGTTTTGGCAAAATGAGTATCAGTAAAAAGCCTATTTTCATTCCAAAGATACAGAGGAGATTAAAAACTCTGCAATTTTGTGCAAGGATGTCACAATCAAAGGCATCACAATTTTATATTCTAGTTTAGCAACAGTAATGTGATTTCAACCCTTCTGCCTTCAAATTACTTTACAAAGAACAATTGCAAGAGACTCTAATGGAGCAATTTTCAACTGGTGTGCTGAAGAATTTTTAAAACATGCAATACCAGACTATATAGTCAGGGGCACTGACCTCTTTTTCCTGAGATTGTCAAATAAAAAAAGTGACAACAGCCAATACAACAATAGCCATCCAATGAGAATAAATCAAAATGATACCTATTTTTTTTTTGTCAGATTGGCAAAAAATATTTTTGGGGTGAGCAGCAGAATTTTAGTAATTACTTTGTGTGTGCCATGAGATTAAAAAGGTTGAAAATCTGTGCTTTAGTAGGATTCTTCAAATTAATTTTCTTTTTTATAGGCTAGGACAGTAAAAATTCAATGAGAACTTCAGGCTCCTATATGTTCATATTTACTTATATAAAATGTTGAGATTACCATTCAATTCATTAGATACTGCCAATATTTTTTAGCTGTTCAGGTAAAAGAATCTAGAGTTTAGTATTCTCTAAAATACATAACCTATGCTTTTTAAAATCATAATTTTGTATTTTAAAAATCATAATACTTTTAAAAATCAACTTTCGTTTGAATTACATTATGATTCACAGTAAAACCAATAATTTCTTGGATGCAAAAAATGTTTCACCTCAATAAATTCCCCAAATAGTTTGAAACTCTAACAAAATTACTATTGCTTCTTCTGCATTAAAATGAATATAGCTTTGATATGAAGCTCAAAAAGCATTTTACAATTATGAAAATAGAAAAACACTAAGTAGATTCAGTTCTTGTTTGTAAAGAATAAATGGCCACATAGTAAGAATATTAAGAAACAATGGGGATTATGTAGACATAAGTAATTCGGGTTTCTTCTTCCTCAGGGAAATGAAAATGAATGCTTACATATAAAAATTTGAAGCTAACCACCCGAGGCCTTAAATTCCTAGTACATTCTTTCATCTTTAAAAGAATATGTTAATAAAACATGTCTGGAGATAGTGTGGTGGTTGGACAATGTGGATTTACTTAATGCGACAGAATGTTCATTTAATAGTAAATTTTGTTATGTGTATTTTACCACAATATTTTTTAAAAGTAGATGTTAGTTTCTTTACACTTACACCTACATAAAATAATTAAGAAATGTAAATCTAATCATAGAGGTATAAGCACCGCAGATACAGTCATCTGTTATTTCACAAATTATTCTAAAGTATTCTGTCAAGACCTCTACCTATCAGAGGTAAGAATAGTTAACAGTCTGACTGGATGAATAATCTTTTTCATTAGGTTTTTCTCATTTTTCTCAAATTTATAATTATCCTTATTAAATACATCTCTGAAATTTGATAAAGTTATAAATCTGTTTACTTCCAAAATATATTCTAATCTTAGGGGTGAGACAATAAATGGAAATGGGAAAACTGAGCCATTTGTTTTGCCTTGTAAGAGTTACGAATATGTCTAAATAGGGATGTATGCTGACCCTTTCTGGACTAGCATACCTTTTAAATTATGAATATATAAATAAGAGAAAAGTGAGTTTCTTTCTAAATTTACTTCTCAAAAATTTTCCTGAACGATCATGTTGTTCAAACTGGAAAACTAGTGACAGTTCTTCAATTTTAGCTGATTCTCATGGAGACACTAAACATCTCTTCCAATGTCTGTTTTTGAAACGCATGAAATAAAGTTGCTGGTACAGCTTGGTACAGTGGCTCAAATCTCTGCTCCACCAGTCATTATCTGATGCTAGGTAACTATGTAACTCTTCCGTGTCTGTTTCTTCACCTGTAAAATGGGGATAATGGTATTACTTACTTCAATGGTTTTGGTGTAGATTTAATGAGTTAAAGCTCTTAGAACAATGCCAGACACATCGTTAGCTCTTATAAATGCTATTTTCACTATTACTCATCACCAGTGTGAAAAATCTAATAACTGTTACCTTCAAAATGAATTCAGGAGACTGAATTAAACAATTAGCTATTACATTGATCAAATAAATAAAGAATTGACAAGTTTTAATTGGTTAGTGTGCGTGTGTGTGTGTGTGTGTGTGTGTGTGTTATAAAATTACCAGGGAGTTAAAAAATATATACTTAATTGTATCTAGTTTCAGGATTTGTGTTCTAATATTGTTTCATTTTTATGCATCTTAAACACAGTAGGGTAGAGAGTAACTTCTAAAATTTCAAATTCCAGGGACATTTCTCTTTTCTCCCTGCATTATCTCTAACAAAGCTTCTGTCTCTGGCTGAGGCACCTTGCAATTAGCAACAATTAATTAACCTTACTGAAACCCGGAGTGGCTGATTTAAGCTTCATTTTTGTCTCTTTTTCTTTTTCTCTCTCTGTGCCTGTAGAGTTTAGGGTTTGGGAAGAACTTCAGCTAGCAGGGATTTCTTATTCTTTTAAAAAATCTACCACAAATCCAATGAATTTATTTTCCCTATAATTTCATAAAGCTTTGAAAAAATTATATTTATCATTTCTCTGTTTTCTGAATTGAGTACTTTATTTAAATTATGCTTATGATTTCCAAATTCACTGTTAGTGTGTAATCAACACTACTATTATTTTCAGGCAAAGTAAACAGAATACCTCTGTGTCAGACTCTTCTAATCTTAATGAACAGAAAAAAAATGATTTGCATGCAAAGCAATGATTTCATAGTTAATCAAATATGTGCCTATGTGAGAGGCCTATACATAGGAATTGCTATTAGTTTGCAGACCTTAACTTTCTTATTGCTTTGTTGATCATCTGCCCCAGGGTCAATCAGTTAAATGTCACTGATCAATTATTCTTATATCTAAAAAACAAGCTCAAAGGTATAGAATCAATATCCCACTCTAGAAATCACTTTATAGACCCTGCCCTTAAAATTTAACTATACAAAATAAGAGCTGGATAAAATATATCAGTTCTGCCAAACTCTAATGTTAGAAATGAAGAACAATATAGTTATTAAATGTAAGGTGAATTTAAAAATATAAAAATAGACCATATCTGACAAGAACTTTTGCTCTGCTTGTTAATGTGTTATTGGTTCCTTGTGCATCTCACCTTTCCTCTTCATTAGATCCCTGAAGACCCTGGCTGTGCAGTGGATAAAAGCAGTAATTGGCAACTTATATTTAGCAGTGACTGTTAGTTCATAACATGTTAAATTCTACATATTAAAATAACCAGAATCTATTTATATATGAGTAATATATATAAAGCATCCTTATGTGCATATTCTGTGGTGATACTAGAGTTTGTAGAGATGGTCAAAGTAGTTCTAGTTTTACATGTATGTAGCTGGCTTTGGGTTATGCTTTCATCTGGCCACAGATTTTCTATATGCCCTCATGAATCATTTCATGTCTTGACATAAGAGTTCCTTTACTTCTAAACAGCCTTCGCTTATCTCCCAGGAAGGCTCTGGTAGTCTAATGTAAAGCTGATAGTACCCACAATGGGCTCTGGTCTTCCTCAATTGGTGCTCCATGGTTACAGCAGCCCATTTTCCCTTGGTTATAATCACGTAAATTCACTGAGCTATGTTAACAAAAGATAGCCTCTTAACATTACTCAATCACAAAAGAGCTTTCAAATTCTGAGACTCTTCTCATTTGTCTCCAGTCTGTTCTCCCACTTTGGGGCATTTTCTCATATCATTATTAATGTAACAGCTTTATAATTATCCAACATGAATAAGTGGCTACTGTATGCACACTTCTATTAGAATCCTTGAATGGATATGTATAAAAATCTCTGTTAAGAATTTCACCCATTAAAAAAAACAGATTTCACCCATTAGCAGTGATTATGTTTTGATACCTATACTAAGAAACGAATTTTCTTCAAAATAATAATTTGCAAACCCTGTTTCTCCACTTCAGTATATATAAGCATCTTGCTCACCCCCCTTCTTTCTGAACACACCCTGAATATTATTTGCATTCAGTTTAAAAAGAAAGTAGAACACATATCACTTAGCTCTTTCATTTTATGTCAGTTTTGCTGACATTGGCCATGTAATCAGTAAATTACAAATGGTAATGGTTTGCATAATTGATAGCTTAGTAATATTTTTGTTACAAAGACAATAATTTTACTTATATTTGTATGTTAATAAGTTCCATATTTTTCCCTCTGATGGCTTCAAAAGTTGGAGTCATGAAATAATTCAGTATCAGAGAAGGATGAAACGACAAGTCTTCTTAATAAAGAAAATAGCTTAAACCCACTGAGCTATTATTCCAAAAAATGTAGCAGGAGTTATGTGTTGGTTAAGACAGCAATTAAGCCAACAAATTAAAAAGCAATGCTTTTTAAAATGCACACATTTCAACAATTAAAAGTGGTGTGTGTGTGTGTGTGTGTGTGTATAAGGATTCATAATATTTTTAGCAAGCTTACTAGCTATGGTACTAAATTGACTGTCATTCTTTTAGACTCCTAGAACAATTTATTCAAAATTCATTTAATAACAGCACATTTAAGACCAAGATAGGCTGTAATTTTCTATAATCAGTTTACCTGTACTTAAAGCCAGGTCAATCAATATGATCTTTCAAAATTACCTTTCCAACACTTGCAGATGTAGTGGTTCTTTGGGTATTTGGCACATTGGTCCCTACCTATCTTTTATTTCAGCATTTTAGTTTTCAGGGTGAATGTTCTAAAATGTCCATGAAATCATTAAGAAGGCTGCAAATTATTTGTTCATTTGTTTTCAATTACTCTAGGGGAGTTAACTTCATCTTCCATTTAATAGTTTCAAATGAAATCTTTTACTCGCACATAGTGTTTAGACCTTTTGGTCACTATCAAAATATATTTATAACAAACATTTATTCTCTAACTTTCTCCAATCAACCATGATTATATGAAAAAAAAAGTTACTTGGTGTTTTAACAAAAATATTTTTAAATCCTTTAACATCAAATATGACACACTTAAGGTTAGCATATTGTGACCATTTTTAACAAAAAACATGCACAGTCCAGTTACTATAAATAATTGGTAAAAATCCTATTGCCTGTGCAAATCTTTTAATAAGAGATTAAAATTTTCTCAATGGAGCAAGATATATATTTTTTTAGGTCATAACATTTCAATATAAGCAAGTTCAAATATTTCAAACTAATACCCAATGCATAACCATGCATTTATAAGTACATCCACATATATGCTACTAATTTACTACTATATTTATAATATAAAATCGCCCTGTTTATTTATGGAGTTAGGGAAACATGCTTAGCAGTCTCTATACATCAGCTTTATTCAGTCATTTCAATAAATATTCTGCTCCTCTAGATTTTAGGAAGCACTTTAAAGCACTTACGTTACTTGACCTAACTCACATAGGTAGGAAGAATCTTAGGAAAATTCAAACTCAGCTTAACTTGCTGAAAAGTCTATGCCTTTCAGCTTCACTAGGCTTCTTTGCATGGTAGTCAAGCATCACCTGCTCCCTGTTATTTGAATTTTTTTTACTGCTCACCCCAGACTTCAGGGATTATTTCTAAGGAAATTGAGGAAAAATTCTCTGTTGCACATGCTGTGCATCTTTGCTATTATTTCATCTTCTCACAAGAATATTTTCAGTGGGAACTATGGACTGACCAGATGGGAAAATGAGAACTCTAAGAAGAATGCAATTATCCAAGCACCACGTCTGCACATTCATGTCTTACGTTTCCCCATCAATAGGAATGGACCATTTTCCCAAAGGCCTTTTCCTTCCCCAGGGAAAGCTATTCTTAGAAAAAATAAATACAGCAGCTTCTTACATAAATTTTTATTTACACTTCTGTAATCCAGTGCTTCAGTTTGTTGAGAAGAATATATAAAGAAAGGAAAGAAACACCATCAATATAGAAAATCTTAGGTGCTCCACATATGTTAGTGTAGCATTATGGTCATGGATTTGCTCACTAAAAACCTGCATGTTGCTTGACATGGGGAATGAATGTTGTCTGTGAAATGCTGACTTAATTGGGTTGAAGCTATTAATCCATTCTGTCACCTGCTAGTGGCTCCAGAAGATTCTAGAATGATGTTTTACCTGTATCTGCTGCTTTTTCCTCCAGGCCACATTATTAAATGACTGGGCCCACTGCTCAGGGCACTATAGTTCTCAGAAAACTCTCAAAACAGCTTTAACTGCTAAGAAGAATTATTGCTAATGATTTCTTAAATCAATCTTTTAATATCATCAGGTATAATGGTGAATTTGAACAGTAAGCTTTACTGGGCTAGCACTCCAAACACATCAAACCTTTTCATTTAAAAATCATATTATAATTCTATTTTATATATATTTTAATCATATTTTTATTTTAATAAAAAAACATTGTAAATTACAGACTTGTTTTTGTGTGTGTTTGCATGTGTATTTTAATCTGTTGGTGTTCTGTCAGAAAAACAGAAGCCCTGCTAGAAATTCAAACAGAGAGAGTTTTAACAGGTAATTTGTTAAAAAGGTGTTCGAAAGGCTTAAAGAGTAAGAAGAAATGGAGGGGCCAGAGGACAACAGGTAAACAAGGATAGGTCACCTAAGGGCTTGGAATGTGCTCCTGCTCCTGGGCCAGATGCCAGTGTTTGCTGCCAACCTCTGGAATTACAGGAGCTCGGCTGCCTCTGGCTATTGGAAGGACAGGTGGCCCTGAACAAGAACCCAGAAGGCCCTGTTCCCTAGGAGTGGGCCCAGACCACCTCGGACCTCACCAAGGCCTACAGCCACAGCCAGATGCTCTTTACTGTCTGCTACTGCTAGAGCTGCCACAGGGAGCAAAACAAATAAATAAATGAAACGAAAATCTTTCTTTCATCTTCCAACCCCCCAGCAGTGGCTCCCACTGAAAATGCCTATCAGGAGGCTAGGAAAAGTATCCTGGGGAAAGTAGTTGCCAGTTTGGAGGGAAACATGAAACTGAGAGGCAAAAGAAATGACTCAGCACCATTTATTTTATTTTTTCTTGTAATTCTGTTTTATTCTTACCATTGATTCATTGAGATGATATTCACAAAGTGCTTTTGGCAGTGTTTTGCCCATTATATAGATACATAAGAAATGTCAGTACCATAGGTGAAGGTCTTCCTAAAAACTATATTTCTTGCCTTCTGAAACAAAGGACACAATCTAATTTACCTTTTTCTTAATGACTCAAGGTTGACTTTAGAATGTCAATGTTTACATGGGACCTTTGCTTTCAATGACTTTTGAAATGCAGAAGAATGTTTATCCCAATGCTAATGATTCCGTACTGCTATAATTTTAAGGTCAATGTTCTCTGTTTTCCTTTTTCTCTGACTTGCTGACAAGCAATCAACAATAACTGTGCACTTTTCAGTGCACACCCATTTAATAATATCCTTACTGCTTCAGATTTTTTTTGCATTGACTTGTCATGTGTTAGGAACCAAGATAATCAAATTTCCTAAAGTCAGATTTTACAAAGAGGAAATGTAAGTGAAACCTTGGGTATGAGGTTTTCCAATGAGCCAAGGGTATGGGTGCACCTGTTCAGAGACCAATCTTGTCTATTCTGTGTTTCTTTATTTTTCAGAGTTGTGTTTGTTGGCTAAGTACCCTCCAGGCAGTTGGGATGTCATTGTAATATTGGCCAGGTAGCAACAACAGGCTGATTCCGTGAATGGCCTGATGTGTATTGTGAATGATTCATTTCATAATAAAAATTGCTCCGTAATTGAGAAAAATAAATTATTTCTTTTTATGAATACAATCATAGCCTCTTTTGCAAATATACAAAAGTTTACTGTGCTTTGTGGATTGTTAAAAGGAGCTTATAGAATAACACAAAATATTTCTTTGTCTAGTATCTAGACTTTATATTAAATAAATATTCATATATGCGTGCATATATGTATATGTGTATATAACATATATGTACACACATAGATACCATAAATCATATATTTTTTATGTGTTGGAAGTGCAGTGGAGAGCATCAGATACTGAGCAGAAGAAAATTGAAAAGAAAATATTTTTAGTGTCCCTAAATCTAATTATATTATCAAAGAAACTTTGACACATCCTTCTGTTACCCTACAGTAGGACATTATGACCTAGTATAATTAATTGTCCACATATAAAAGTAACATATCACTTTTATCTTTGGCTTCTATAATTCTTTCAGCCTAACATTTGGATTGTCTTATACTTACTATCTTATTATTAGTACTCAAAATAATTAGCCCTCATGCATAATGATGGAGATTAAGTTTTCATGACTTTCAAAGTTGCCTTTATCATGCTCTTATGGCAACTGGAAGGATATTATTATATATACATTATAATTTATATATAAGTATGTATTTATATATAGCATTAAGGCACAGAATCATGTGGACCAGAATAACATAGCTAATTAGTGATAGAATTGGGACAAAACCTAAGTCTTTAGGAATCCATATGTTTTAAACTTCTTACAACTTTATAACTAGGGGAAGCATAAAAAATAATAATTTGTATAACAATAATAGTGAATTAGTTTTCTGTCGCTGCTGTAAAAATTCACCACAAACACAGTGGCTTCAAACAACAAAAATGTATTTCCTTATAATTTGGCTAAGTCGTAAGTCTGACATGGGCCTTACTGGTCAAAATCAAGGTAGCTGCATGGTTGGTTCCTCCGGAAGGTCTAGGGGCAAGTTTGTTTCCTTGTGTTTTTCAAATGCTACAGGCTCCCCATGGTTCCTTTGCTCATGGCCACCACCCTCCACCTAAAGCCAAGAAGGGCTCGTTCAGTCCTGGGTACCACTGTGGCCTCTCAGTCACATCTCCCTGACCCTGACTCCACTTCCTCTCTTCTCTGTTTAGGGGCTCTTGTGATTACACTGAGTCCACCTGGATAACCTCCCTATTGTAAAGTCAGACCTCCCCTAAGGTCACTTAACCTCTCTGAACTTGTTTTCACATCAATAAAGTTAATATTTTTTACTATGCAAGGTAGTAGTTAGGTTAAATAAGATAACATGGGAAAAATAATCTGGGACATTATAAATACTTGATTAACTGTGGCAATTCCCAATATTTATTATAATGAGCATTATTCTCATCTGTACAGGACGCAATGCAGAATTGTAAGTTTAAAATGGCAAGAAAGGTGCGTGAGAGGACGGTCCCATTTTCCACTCAAACCATGTGTGCTATACTTACATTTAAATTTTTAAATATTTCTTGTATTTAAATTTTCTTTTTCTTCCCTACAAACTAGTGAAACAAAATAAGAAAACAATTCCTAAAAAGAGCCTCTCAAACAGTGAACCCTTCTAGTGCTTTGAAATATGAATTTTTAAAAACCAATTACTATTTAATGAACTATGTAGAGAAACAAAGGTGAGTCACCAGTGGATTCAGCTCTTTAGCTGCATGCTGCCTTGACTAATAAACAATGTCTTCTCTTTGCAAGAGAAGTAAACCTACATTCAGTGTGTCAAATTATACAGGCTACTTACAGTTTGTCATCTATATAACTTCGAGATGATAATACAGAGAGCCTTTCTCTGCACATGTCAGTGCCAGGGGGTCAGACCAGGGGCCTTACGGCTGGTTGCACTCAGGGACCTGAGGCTCACCATGTACTTGTTGAAATCAGGTTAAATTTTAAAAGTTTGTGAAGATGAGCTGCAATTATCAAACAAAATTTGGCCTAGAGTCATGTGCTCTGTTGATATTACACTCCTAGTAATATTTTAATCTGATATTTTATAGGTTAGTTTTCTAAAATTATCATAAATTTAAGGCTTCCAGTTGACTTAGAATCATAAAAGATGCAAGAACTTAAAGTTAACTTTCTGAAGAATATATGTTCATGTGAATAATTTCTATAAATATTTAATAGTTTATGTAATTTTTAAGTAACCCATTACTTCTCCCATATTATTGGTGGCATAAGTTAAATAATTTCATAAATGTTTGTGGGCTTTTTATATGTTATAAAATAACACAGTGACTTATTTAGGTTTAGTGGGTTTTGTTAAAGACATAAAGATCTATATGTAGCTTTAAAGATAAAGCTGTATACACTTCGTAAAGTATATAAGTGTCTAATCACTATGTTTTATGCCTGAAACTAATATAATATTGTACAGCAACTATGATTTAAAAATTTTAAAAAGCCATATAAAATTAATAAGATTGTTAATAGTATGTCATATTCTTTTATTTAATTTTATTGAATATTTTCTTTTTACCTGTGTGACTGAATATGAATAGATTTTTTCCCATTAAATGAAAGCAGAGATAATATTCAATTAATGTAAAATTATTAGCTAAGAGAATCATTAAAAATCATATATGAGAACGCTTTACTCACATTTTATTTCTATTGACTAATTTATTTTTTCAAATTTTATTTAGAAATAGCTGTTTAAGGTCATCTGTTCAAAGTTTCCTTAATTTAGAAATTAAAATAGTCTTTCTTGTGTCTAGTTTAAGTCAGTGAGAAATTCTAGATTAAGGTTACAGAAATTCTCAAACTTTGGAAATTATGCACATACAGATGGGCACTCACACACACACACACATGCTATTCACATATTTATATGTACCAGGCTACACAAATTTTAAGAATTTTAAAATAGATAGTGATAATAATAAACATACCTACTTAATAACTTAGCCATAGCTTTAAGGCCCTGGATTAATGTAAAGGTTTAAGGACATTTACTTAATATAATAGCATATTTTCATGAAAATAGCATCTGTGCAATAAAAGTGAAAGTGAATGGTGGCATTGTTGACCTGAAGGCATTGTTAGCCATGGTGACCCATCAGTGAGCCTGTTTCTCACCTTAATAGTGTTATCATCACCTTTAACTTGCAGGCATTGATGTAAGGCATCTGTTGGCATGGTCTGGGGATATCCTAGTCTCTGCCCAAATAGCTGATCCACTCTATGCCAATGTGGCCCTGAATGATTTGCCATATATTTCTACTAACTTCTCACAATAACAGTGCTGTAGTTACTACTGTAAGTATCTCAAAGAAACTACGCACTCTCCAAACTTCAAAGAACTACCAGAGAATAATAAGAATGATAAAAACCAATGCAGTAAGAATCAGATGACTATGGATCAGACTCAGTGCCTTAGATTAATACACACAATATGACAAAGCTAATAATTAGGAGAGAATTAAAATAGGATCTGTATCCCAAACAGGCTCTCTGGTGTTGTCACTACCAATAACATCTAAACATGTTGATCGTGCCTACATTTATCTATGAACAGTATTAAGCTCTTTACATTAATTCATTTAACCATCAGAAGGTGACTTTGTAGTAATTCTATTATTATTCCTATTTTACATTGCAGAATTGAGGTAGAGAAAGGTTACAAAACTAGCCAAAGATTACCCAAATATTAAGTGAGAAAATTAAAACTGGAGCTAAATTTAGTTTAGCTCCAATGGCCATGGTTTTAACTACATCAGCCATCTCTGGTAGATACATCTGTGTAAACACAGTTCCATATCCTCAATGTGCATTAGGGCTGTTGCCTACTTGTTAGCAATTCTGTTCTTCAATTTAAAAGAAAAATGCAAAGTAGTAAACATTTACTGAGCGTCAGAGTGCCAAATAGAGAGTTTCACAAAGTGTAGTGAGAAGGCCAGCACACTGCTTTGCTTCACAGTCCCTGAGTAGTAATTATTTGTTAATTGATTAGTAAGCATGCTGCTCAATGGACTGATGGCAAAAAATCCTTTCAAATGCAAAAAGGTAAGAATAAACTGCCATGCACATTAATAAAGACAAAAATGGTGAAATAAGTTCACAATTTTTTTCTTGAAATACAGCAAAGTCTACTGGCCACATTTTGCAACCAATTCACCAGTCTAGGTGTATTTAACCTTGACACTTTCCGGAATATTTCTAAAATATACATTGACCTCATGTACTATAGATGGGTTTACAGTCATGTTATACTACCATTTAAATTTCATACCAACTTTGCATGAAAAAGATATAAATGCATTAAAAACATACTCTCAAATGAGGAGTTTGAGCCCAATTTTATCAGGTCCTGACAGCTCAATATGCTGAAAATAGTGGGGTACATTTTCAAAGCAGCATGCTCTAATTTAGTCATGCAGCTCATGTTTATTTTAATGGTAGCTGCACAGTGAAATCACTACAAAACACTCAGAACACTTACCCAACTGTGTCTACCAAAGGAAAAGGAACATTCATTAAACTAAAACAGGGAAAGTATTACTTAACCTTAGCCAAAAGAATGCTCTACAGTTTTGCTTAATTTCTAGTGCTGATGCTTTAGTAAAATAAATAGGAACCAACAGAAGAAGATGTTTAAAAATTTAATTCTATATTACATGTGTCATTATTCAAATAGCAGTGTATCTCAGGACATTAAATAACCAGTATTGATCTGTAAACCTATCAATCTTTGTTCTTTAACAGTCAAGAATTCTAATTAGTCATAACCATATTAATTACATTATCAAAAACCCAGTGGAACAAAACTGGGAGAGTTTTACCTCACTGGAGTGTCTTTTTTCTCAGAAACTATTAACATATCACAGACAAAATATGTTAATCTCATACTGGGTTTCAAAAATGGGTAGGACCACATCTCCAGATTAATGATTCATAAAATCGTTTGCAGCTATTAGCCTCTCAGGATAAGTGCTGGTAGCTCTTTTATTTCAATGCTCAGTGTGATACTATCAATTTAAAGTCTATCTTGTATGAAAAAATTATGTGTGTGTGTATATATATATATATATATACACACACACACACGCACGCACGCACACGCGCACACACACACACATACATGTCAGGTTTTTTAAATTTGCCTTGCTATGTATTACTTCAAGTATCAAAATATAAGAGAACATTCAGGCAGGAATTTTCTAAACCTCCCTTAACTACCTGAGCCCAATTATAAGACCTGTAAAAGCAGTATTTATGGTGCTAGCAAGAGTTCCATTTGCTATGTAAGTTTTGCGAAGGCTCTTTCAATGGATGCATATGCGTCGCAATGCCCAGACCAAGCAGGAAAAAAAGAGACAGAGAGACAGAGATGCCGTGCGCAGCAGGGAACAGATGTTTTCCCAGCCACTTTTTGTCAGGAGGCAGTGAAATCTGTCTGAATTTTATCTTAACACTTAGAGAAATGATCGTGTCTCTGTACTTTAGTTGCACTCTCTAATGAGGATGTGAACATGCTTACAGATTTTAATTCACAAGTCCTTACAGCACCTTTCTTTTGAAAGCAAGTGATAAACATCTTTAAGTGATCAAAAATGCAGATGATTATAGAGCATATCAAAGGCTATCATGCATATTTATGGCAATAAAAATGCGAATAGGCTCTATCACTCTCTCTATAGGCATCTGACATGTCATTGAAGGGCACTAGGCCTTGGACTCGGGGCAGTATGCGAGGCCCTCTACAAAGTGTTAGTATAAATTGTTTAATATACATGCATAGTAATGTCAATACACATTCTAACCCTGTGCTTCCAAAAACCAGACAGAGCTGTATATGGGTGATGCCTACACCTTGCAAGGATCATGTAATTAAGAAGGAAAATAATTGAAAAGAATAATATGAATGACCCAGCATGGTAAGTTACAAGAGAACCAGCTAACATTTTGGTAATGAGCATAACTAGATAAGCCCTGTTCCTCCTCTAAATGACAATATTAACTTGGACAAAAAGTTATAACACTTGTTTGGGTTTCAGTTTGCTTATATTTTAAACATATCAGTATTACCAAATTTGAGATGCAATATAATGACTTACTAAGGTTATGGCCTTTGGCAAGTGATTTAGCCCACCGAACCTCAGTTTTCCACCTATGAAAGGAAATGCGGATGGCGCTAGTTGTTCCTACATCATTAGATGGTTGTGAGAACTAATTGAGTTATTTTATATAAAGGACCTGGTGCCTTTGTATAAAATTCACCTGTAGTAATTAGTGTTATTGTTGTCATAGTTATCTTCTATTCTAAGAAACACTAATATTTTTTTTTTAATATATTTTTATTGATTTCACAGAGAGGAAAGGAGAGGGAGAGAGAGAGAGAGAAACATCAATGATGAGAGAGTCATTGATTGGCTGCAGCCCACAACTCGGGCATGTGCCCTGACCAGGAATCGAACCCTGATCGCCTGGATCCTAGGTCGATGCTCAACCGCTGAGCCACACCCAGCCGGGCTAAGAAACACTAATATTTTGAAGGTGTTTTGACACATAAATAAACAGCTAAAATAAATAAATAAATTTATTCCCTTTTTTCGGGCTTTATTGATCATATAATCAACAAATAAAACTGCAAGATACTTAAAGTGCACATCGTGATGATCTGATATGTAAATGCATTTTGAAAGGATTTTCCTCCCTCTAGTTCAAGAATCTCACATATTTATCCTTTATTTGTTTGTTAGGTGAGAACATTTAACTTATATGCTCAGAATAAATTTACTTCTAAAGCTAAATAAAATAAATACCACTAGGTTCAAAAATGTTTGCAATGTAACATGTTCAGGTCAAACAACTTTTTTTTTACTTTCAGAATATCCAACAGCTCTTAATAAGCTTATATTCACTGCAAATCTCCAAGAGGGAAATACAGCCACAGAACACTTGGCCACAGAATCTTCACTTCAGGGAACAACTTGCAGGAAGAACCCTGTGACTAAGTCATGCTAAAAATATTGAAGAAGATAACCTCTGAGCTAACTGGGTTTAGGATATTGAGATCTCAGGTGTTTATATGAAACACTTCTCAGAATACTATTTCCTTTGCTCGCTTTTAGAATGAGTGGAAATGAAGTAAGGGGACATGTACTTAGGACAGTTTTAAGGAAGAGTCAGCCTCCAGCTATCGTTTCCCTGCATCAGTTTCCTAAGTGGCATTTAAGGTTTGTCAGGGCAGATTTTTTTTTAGGTTTGTATCTTCCTTTTCTGGAACTCAGATTCCTCACTGAGGAACAGAGACTCAACCCTTGTTATTTAGTCTACTCAAGCTGAATCTTGAATTAAGTTTGTGGATCACCTTCCCAATTGCATACCAGTAATTAGATCAGTTATTATAGTAATCAAAATAAGCCAGTCAGAGAAAAACAAGTATCACATGATCTCACTCATATGTGGAATCTAAAGAATAAAATAAACTGGTGAACAAAATAGATCCAGAGACACAGAAGCATGGAACAGACTGAGGGATCTCAGAGGGAAGGCGGAGGTGGGAGAGTGGGGGGGAGAGATGAACCTAAGAACTTATATACATATATACATAACCCATGGACACAGGCAATAGTGTGGTGAAGGCCTGGGTGAGGGGGGTGCCGGGTGGAGGGGGTCAATGGGAAAAAAAGGGAGACATCAGTAATACTTTCAGCAAAAGAAATAAATTAATACACACACACAAAAAACAAAGTTTCCTTGAAGAGCTTTAATTTAAGACAGATAGACCATGTACACTGAACATAATAAGTCAACCAATTACACAGCATGTGATGAGGGCTATAGAAAAAGACAGGAGAGCAGGGCAAGGAGGGTTAGAGACGGGTTCCAGTTGTGTACATTAAGTGATGGTTCATTTCGTGACACGTCATAATTGTGAAGGGACAGACAAAGTATGTGTAACAATTCCAGAACAGAAAATCACCATCTGGGCAAGGGGAGTAAAAAGTAGTCATGCCCGGCAGAAATAAGATGGCCTACAAGGGTCAGTGACTTTCTATGATCCCTTTCCCTACTGTGTGGACAAGAGGTGTAACTTACTCTTCTAACCAACAGAATGTGGCAAAGGGGAAGGGATTTCGCACACGTGATTAAAGTCCCTAAACAGATAACGTTCATCAGGTGGGCCCTTTACGAGAGGGCCTTTGAGTGGAAGCTATGAAGCAGCAGAGACTCCATCTCCACGGCTGATTTTAAAGAAGCATCCTTCCACGAAATCTACAGCTGCAAGGAAATGAATTCTGCCAACAACCGAAGAGAGGCTGGAGTCAGAGCCTCGAGAAGGGAACGTAGTCTGGCCAACATCCTGATCGCAGCCTGTGAGACCCTGAAAAGAGTATCCGGCTAATATGTGCCTGAACTCCTCACCACAGAAAAACGTGAGTTATAAATGTGCATTGTTTTGGATGGCTGAATGTGTTGTAATTTGTTACAGCAATAAAAAAAAATTCATTAATAATCAGGTGAGACAAAAGTCTGACTGGGCCACAGGACGGTTTTGTGCAAATTAAACAAAGGCACAAATTAAACAAAGGATATATAGCCTTGTGGGCTGAAGGCTTGGGGAGAAAACAATGGTTTTCTGCCAAATGGAAAAGGCAGCCACCCACGGAGTAGACATAGCCCTGTTCCAAGGGGCCTAACTTAGCAACGCAGCTGCAATTCATTCCATCCACTGGCCTCGTCTGAGAATCGTACGCCATCCCCCCAGGTAAGGATGAAGGAGAGTGGGAGACTAGCTAAGGGGAAGCAGATTAAAGCTGCATCTCAGAAATGTGTCTGCAACAGCAACAACACATGCACATGGCAAAACAATTAAAAGAAGGCGGGCGTAACATCAGAGTGAGAGCAGATACACAGTCTCATGCTGTGAGATATACAAACTAACTGCGATTTCTGCGGCCGCCCACCGTCTGTCACCTTGTCAGGCACGTGACGTTCTTTAAGCTCTCATTTGCAGAGGAATAAAGAGTGGGTCATGACATAGTCTATTTATGAGCATGGGGTCTGGAGGCCGAAGGGTTGGCCCACAGCACTCCTCCGCCACATTTTATGTAGCCGTCACCTTTTAGAGCCTGTTTCCACTGCTGGTAAATAAGGGCCATAGCATATGACAATCACTCTATTGTTACAAGGAACCTCTGCTACAAGGAATGCAAAGTGGTTGGCACACTTCTCTGACACAGAACAAGGGACTATGCAATAATAGCCATTATTTTCCAAGATCACATGGCTATTAGGTGGCAGGAGGAAGATATAAAATGTATGTCCTTCAGAGAGGCTGGAGAAAAGAAAGTTGGAAAGAAATGTGTAGGACTCAAGAACTGATGCAAATGCTCTGGAACTGGAAGAAACATGGTGACACAGAAACAAGTGACTAAAGAAGTATGGGGTCCGAGAAAAAGGGTTAGTCGAAGACAGTTCTATGATTTTAATTCTAGAGTGAGGAGATAAAATAGCCATCATTACGAGAAATGTAACAGGGTTAGCACAGAGAAGTTAGATGTGAAATGACTGAGGGGAAACAATATGTATAATATATACATATATGTTACTTATACTATTATAAGATTTTGTGCAGATGAAGAGAGAGATTCAAAGATTTACAATTAGCCATTGAAGAGTACAATGCTACAAAGAAATTAGGAAAAGCAATTGTGTTTTTAAATAATATAAGAAGCTAACAATTTAGCGGCTTACAAAAAAAAAACAAAAAAACAGGACTAGCTATAGTTTTGCAACATTTTGGGCATTTTCAGGGAGGAGAAAATTAATTGGTTATTAAATGACAGTTTTCTCTTAAGCCCTATAGATTGTGTTCTATTACCAGTTGATACTTTCAAGTTTTCTATTTTTGTTGGCAGTATACCTAACATAGGAGTGATGCAGGAGGCATCCTGGTTTTCAAATGAACTGTCTGCCTGATTTTACAATGTTTAATGCAGGTCAAGTTACTCTGAGAAAAAAAATCATTGCTAATTATTGTATTCATGTAGTGATGAATGAAAGAAAACTATGAATTAGTGTAAATCCCAGCATTGTCAATTAAGCTACGGTGATTGTAATGCTATAATCCATTTGTTTTTTATAATGACTTTAGTAAACATAACTTATCAAACTTGTAAACTCCTCTCAACATGTGAAGACTAATTTTATTTCTATAGTTACCCATCTTTCTCAGTCTGGTTTTGGCACTTAGGTGACAAAACGCATCCCAAATTCAAAGCATCGAAGCAGAAAAGACACTAGAATTTTGAGAACTATGTCCTTATTCCTTTTAGTTTCCTTTCTTTTTCTCCTTATGAGAAGAATGGGTGTTTACAGTATTACAGTAAATACGAGTTTGTTCAAATAAGTGAAAAGGAAAAACAAGAACGAAACATATCCCTGTTGTTGGCAATAATGGCACTGCCTTCTGAAAGTTGGAGAGAAATTTTCATGGTAATTGTTTGAAGCTTTGTTTTCGCCCTCTCTCCCCACCTTTCTAAATACTTCCATCAAAAAGAAAAATTGAATGAGGGCATTAATAAAGATAAATTTTCGTTGCTAGAAAAAAAGCATTTATTGCTTCCGATGCTTGCATTTCCTATCATTCTAGTTGCATATAAACCAAGACCATGTGCGTTCTTGCTCTGTCATTTGCAATTCAAGAAAGTCTTCCAATTAATATTAACTTTACACTAATTACAAATATTCAATAGAGGGGTTAATCAAAACATCCTGGAAAACAGCATCCACCCATTGTGTTCACAGAAATGTGTAACAAGCAGTTTGTCATGTTCCTGGAAAGCTAATGATTGGCTTCTTTTACATTAGGCTGTTATGAAGCCAAGAGTGTACAAAAATCTTCTCTTCATATACAAACTAACTGCATTCATATGCCATTCACATCACCGCAACTTACTTTACATTTTAATGCTTTTACAAGTTTTTATGAAACTTCTTGCACCTCCTATTTTAATGTATTCGTAGCTTTGATGATCCATTCTGTATCCTGAATGAAGCGAAGGCTGGAGTCCCTGGCAGACAACTGCCATCACCGTGCAGCAATTTGGCAGAAAGCTAAATGTTTAGTTAAATTATAGTTTCTATAATTGCTTGAGAGTTTTTAAAAAGGGTTAGTTTCTTTAATTTTAATTTCCTGTTTAAAAACATAGAAAAATGCTGTGTACTGGTACGCTTCCCAAGAGAGACTTCTGGTCTTTCTGCAGTTCCCCTGTTTTTCACCGAGTTCAACATAGAATTTTAGACTCTATTTTTAATGTGTGTGGAGTGTATTTTCTCAAATGGAGGTAGAGAATCACTTTACAATGTCGTGCCAAAATTTTTTTTAAAAAAATATTTATATAAATGTCCAAAACTAGAATTTAAACACCTATATTTTTTGGATTGTTCAGTAACTTATCCTTGTCAAAAAATAAGAAAATTGTCCTAGACTCCCTCTACCAAACAACACATCTGCCTTCAGATTTTATGCTTTTTCCTTAATATAAATAATAACAACTCAAGAAATCCAACATAAATAATTAAGATCAGGTCTTTTAAACTCAGGTAATTTTAAATTTGGGAGAAAAGTTATGGCACCTTCTTTCCTTTGGGTTTTAAAACTTCTAATTAGTTCTCTGTTCATTTTATAATTAGAAGCAAAGTGTTGTAACTGCCTCTTGTGGAAAGTTTCTACTGCTATGGATCAAGTCATTAGCAATATAACCTTAAAGGATATTGTGCTTTTTGTTTAAATTTAGTGTCCAAGCCTAAGATGTATCCAACTGATGATAAAATGACGAGGATCCTATGTTAATAAGCATTAGAGTAGATACATTGACCTTGATAGAAGACAGGCTTGCTTATCTAGCCATTAATATTTTTCAAGCAAAAAGTAATAGGGTACGTTCAGCTATAAAACACCAACAGGTCCAAAGTATACTTTACCTATCAACACTTGAAGCCAGCCAGAAAAGAAAGATACAATTCATTTTCTGAGAACTGACAACTTATATTTGACATATTTACTTTCATGTAGGAAAGGGTCCCAGGTCAGGCCAGACCACAGTAAAACTGTAATTAACTCCTACCTTTTCATTTCATAACCCATCCCAAGAACTTATGGTGGCACCTTGCTCTTCAATAAACACATGGAAGAATTCTGTCGTGAGTCAGAATAATGTAATAGTTTTGCTATCAGACAAGGATATGATTCCCACAGTTATCACTTACTGGCTCTCCAAGCATAAATTACTTAGCCTCTCTAAGTCTGATTTCCAAGTCAAATCTACAAATAAGCACAATCATCCTTACATCAGTGGGTTATAAGGAGAATTAAGTAAAATTAAATTTGTATAATCCAGTTGTCTAAATCGTAGTAGGATCAACTGTACAGTTTGCCCACAATTCACTAAATCATTTTCTTTAAGGGTCAGTTGGACATGAGAGTAGGGTCCCATTCCTGTATCCTAGAAGAAATCCTAAAAGGAAATAAGGAGAGAAATTCATTCATGACTAGGGCTTTAATGCCCTAGTAATGCTTGCTGGTAACTAGTAAACTCCACTGGTGATGGTCCATGTTATGCTACCAAAGTCATGGCGTAGACTTAACTTTGGACTTAGGGTTATGTCTTATACTGAGCCATGATCCTTTGTCTTCTCCAACTTGGCTCTCTGTGTTTCCCCACCAACTTCTAGGGAAATGTAGTCCTGTTCCTGGATAGAAGCCCTCAGTGGTGAAAACTCAGAATAGTTGGAGAGGAGGGCCTTGGTGAACCATCTGTCAGCTTTCTTTAAGGCCTGGACCTCTGTTTCCCAGTGAATAGGATGGGCTACATGAGCATAGATAACCTCTGGACACCTGGACCAAGGTGCAGAGTTCTAGCCCATTCTGCCAAGTGATATAGTGATTTTTTTAAACTTTATTTCAGAGAGCCTTTTGTCTCTCTCTGTCACCTGACTTCCATTATCTCTACCCTGAAACTCTAATTATTAAATATTTTTAATTGCTTTCAGTGAGCTTCCATTTCAAAGAAAAATTGAAAATTTGGGGGTGGTTATCTGTTTTTGACCAAATATGTGACTCTATCCCTGTTAAGATATTTTTCCCCACAGTGCTCTGGAGAATTGGTGGGAGGAGCAGGGGGCAGGAATGTCCACATCCTGGTCTACTTGGTCAGTTTTTATTCAAGAGCCCTGCCCACATTTTATATGTGAAGGGCCTGGTACACAGTGGGTATTTAATTATTATTTAATATATTTTGTTTTCCTGTCCTCCATCTACCAATGGATAGAGCTCCAGATTCCAAACCTGCCCATCTTGCTCTCCACTGCATCTAAACTGCTCCAAACCCCACTACCTAGCACCGTATTAGGCAGCTGAAGATCAGGTACACAGTGCTCTGAAGGGTTAAGAGATGTTCAGCCAAGGTATATTCCCAATTTAAAGAGCAACCCTGGACATTAAGTTTCTTAACTCCAGAGAATGCTCAGTGAAAAGGAAGACTTTAGAAATTGTTGCTGGCTACATGTTTTTGAGACACTTATCCTCAGCATCGCTCTTAACGCAACACACAGGAGAATGTCCCCTCCGCCTGAAAGTAGTCACTGAATGAGAAGGTATCTCAATGACAAAAACAAGAAAATAAGGACATATTAGATAATAAAGTCAAAACGGAGAGTAATAGTTGAGTCACTTACTGATACATCTTTTGTTCTGATTTGTTGGCTTTTATTTCCATGTGCAACCAAGAAGATACCCAGTTCCACCCACCTCTCAGCCTGTGCTGAGTTTTATGTGATAGCATGTGTTGGCTCTTGCCCATTTCTGGAGCATCTTTTTGCATTGGGTTTTCATGTGCATCCCAATCTCCTGACCACCAACCTACATATAGATTTGCAATTTCTCTACAAAGTTTGAGGCCTTTGCATTTGCTGCATGGAATCCTCTCACTCAGTTCTGCTTATCCCCCAAAACTTCACATCTAAAAAGAGAGTCTATAATGAAATCTGAGAACCTATGCAAAAATAGCTGATGTTGTCAAAGGCATCTTTATTCTGTAAAGACATTAAAATATTTGTTTTTGTGACTGGTTTTATGGCATATATATATATATATATATATATATATATATACACACACACACACACACACACACACACACACAAATATATCTGTGTATATACATGTGTACTATATACACATGCATATATTGCTTTGTATATATGTATATGTCTATTTATATAATGGTATATAAAATGTATTATAAATGCAATTTGTATGTAATTGGATATACATGCATACATGTGGGTGTATATATGTAGGGCATATACTTACATATACGTGTACATAGTGATATATATTATATGATCATATATAGATGTATACAAATAGAAGTGTGAGTATATATGTGTGAAAGTGTATGTGTGTGTGTTTATATGCATGTATGCATGTCTGCATCTATTTTTATAGATATATGCATCTAGATATAGTCTATGCTGTTTAGCATTTCCAAGGATCTTACACCAGTGGCTCTCAATTTTGCCTCCCAGTGGACATTTTGGCAATGTCAAGACATTTGTGTTTCTCACAACAGAGGCTGAGGGGTCTCTACCAGCATCTAATGAGTAAAGGCCAGGGATGCTGCTAAACATGCTAATTATGCACAAGAACCCCAACAGCAAAGAGATATTTAGCCAAAATGGCAATGATATCAAGTTTGAAACACTCTGCCTTATGGGTTCCCTTGCAAATAACAGCCACAACAGAATACCCTCCGGTGTCCCCCAGGTCCCCACGGATTAGTGTGACAGTGCACATTTGGTTGTGGGCTGTATTCTGCCTGCAGCTGAGAATCACTTATAACAACTAACATGACTTTCCACAACTAGTGCTCAGCTCAGCATCACCCAGGAATGACAGCAGTGGATTACCTGGCACTGGGGACCAGCATCTTATGCAGGGATAGAAGGCTATGCTGTTTGCCTTGATCCACACTGAAGAGACCACCTCAGGGATAAACAAGATCATCAGGAAGAGGCACTTGCTGCTCTCTGCTTCCTTATTAGGTTAAAAATATTAAGCAAGGTGACCTGAGAATGTACTTGTTCCTCCTTCTAGTGAGCCTTTAACAAACAATTACTTGATTGAAGATCTGAGCTGTAGGTTGCTGTAATTTAGCAGTCTCGTTATATCATTTCTGGCTTACTTAAAGTGTTGACTCATTTTGTACTGTCTGGGAGCTGAAAAGAAATCGCTGGGGAAAGGCTAAAAATACTCTTGAGTTTTCCTTCTATTGCTTCAATTTTATTTCTCTGGTGTACACTCACAATTATACTCTGTGCACATAAGAAATCTCAAAATGCTCCCTCTTTTCCAGTAGTGCTCCCAGACTTTGGGTCATTTGATAATATACATGAGTTGGTTTAATACTCGATCATTTCCCAAATATAATTTGACTGTCGAATGGGGTTTAATTTACATGGTGATATAATTTCTCACACCAAAAAGGAAAGTAGCCCTTTTCCTTCTCAGGTTAATGGCGATCTAGCTTAAAGCCTAAAAGATAATGAAAAGGAATGTGCTTCAGGTGACAAAGGAGTTTTGACAATCTCAGGCTATTGACAGATTTTTAATTATACTTTCCACCATCAGAGAATACATGCTTTCAGCTGAATAGTTTAAAGGTCTGCTGTTGTGTTTTTAAAATTAATTTCCATTGTAATTAATACATTCAACCTATTGATACTCCAGGCACCTGAAACTTCACCCCACCATCCTACGACCCTTAATATGAAATAATATTCCAAGTTACTATTTTTCTTTGTTCATGAAACATAAAATAGCACCAATCAACAAATACATAAATATTTTTGATGCCCTTGTCTTCATTACTACCTTGACATATTTTGACATTTAAATTTTTGTTTTAATTTCAGGTAGAATTTGTTCTGTTTTGTTTTTAGGTGAGAGTTTTTCAGGGGAGAAGGTCATAATCCAAGAAAAGGTGAATAGTCTAAGATTTAACAAGTTAGTTAGAATTAATGGAAACAAAATAACACAGGGAATTGAATTTTATGCAGAATTACTCATTTTTCTGAAAGTGCCTATTTTGCTATAATATAATCAACTATAAAATAATAGAAAAATATTTTTAAATGAAAATATTTATTAGTGCCTTTATAGGTAATGATAAACTAACCAAATTTTATAACCTTTTAAAAAATTGGTAAGCCTGATTATTTTGACATAAATTAAGTTCCAATTTTTTAAAAGTTCATATTCACAAAGAGTCAAACATCCATATAGAAGCTGAAAATTTCAGTCACATATCCAGATGTTTGACTATAGTAAATCAAATCAATTTTTACATTGGATTCTAATTTTGTCAAGAAGATTCTATTCTTCATCTTGTAAAATCTATTCTTAGCAACTGATTCTTCACTCCGGACCAAATTACAGTGGTAGGTCAGATGTATAATTTTTGTGTTTTTAATAAAGAACTTGAATTACAATCTATTCCATGTCAGACTATGATAATTACAATCAGAATATTTAGAGTATAGGGAGATTTATAATTTACCAGTTTTATTTTTTATTTTTATTTTTTTAAATATATTTTTATTGATTTCAGAGAGAGGAAGGGAGAGGGAGAGAGATAGAAACATCAGTAATGAAAAAGAATCATTGATTGGCCGCCTCCTGCACTCCCCCTGCTGGGGATGAGACCACAACCTGGGCATGTGCCCTGACCAGAAAGTGAACCACAATCTCCTGAATAATAAGTTGTTGCTCAACCACTGAGCTATCCCTGCCAGGCTAATTTACCAGTTTTAGCTCTGTCATTTAACATAAAAGAAAAATAATGCTCCAAGACACCAAGAGACATGTCTGAGATCATATGGTTATTTAGTAACAAAATTTAGTGAAGTCTGGTTAACCGGATCCATTTTAGTATTCTACCACACCACTGATATTAATAAGGCTATTATTTATTTAACTATCTTGAGTGGTTCATGGGATTTACAATCCATTTTTTGAAATTAAATGACCAAAATATAATTTACAGATTTTGCAAAGACAGGTAAAAGTAGTAGATTGTCTACAACACAGGATCTAACAATCAGCAATCAGCATGGTCCTAAGTCTGTTAGGTTTTTAACGTCTCTAGGCTTCAACCTCTCATCAGTAAAAATGGAGCTAAATTTGGGAAAGATTATATGATATGATAACTGCAATGTGGTTTAGCACTTCTGTACAGAGAGAAGGGTTAGAAAAGGTGCAGAGGTTGGAAAACAGTACACAGATTCAAATAGAAGGAGACAGAATAATGCATGATATATATTTTTATTAGCTGTCTACTATGTGCCAATCATTGTGCCTGTGCTGGGGATAAGAATGCTAAGGCTTTGGGTATTAAAATATTTAATTAATGTAACTTATGTGGGTGAAAACAGGATTCAAAAGCATTATTATGTATATACTTTTTTAATAAGGTAAAACTGAAATAAGACTGGAAAGGTGGGAAAGGGGATGGGAGGGGCATAATATGGAAGTCCTTAAAAGTAGCAATAGGAAGACAAAAGACTTACTTACAAGTTGAAAAAAATAAAAAAGAGCTCTAAGAGGTAGATTAGTATAGGAAGATTACTATGGGGGTTAGAATTTAATCTAGAAAAAATGTCACTTTACTGATAGGAGAAAATATAATTTTTCCATAGATTAGCCTGGAGTCAGGACAGAGAGAAAAGTGACATTTATTGATCAATAAAAATTGCACAGGCATAAAGTACACCCAGATGGATAAAAATACAGAAACTTTCTTAGACATACAATAATTTGCCCATCTTATAAAAATTTCAGTCACCCTATGTCAAAGTACAGGGCTTAAAAGTGGAGGAAAAGAAAGAGTTTTGAAGAAAGAAGACTTGGTGACCAGCTAATAAGAAAGAACTGTCTCAGAAATTATTTAACATGTGAATGGGTTGTATTATAAATGTTAATTGAAATAAAAAATAAAACATGAGTAGGGGAATCTATTATATAGTAGGCAGGAATGGGAGTGGAAAGAGAAAAGATGACGAACTATGTTTGTATTTTTTTTTAAATAAGTTTTTATTGATTTCAGAGAAGGAAGAAAGAGGGAGAGAGAGACAGAAACATCAATGATGAGAGTCATTAATCGGCTGCCTTGTGCATGTCCCCACCGGGGATGGAGCCCAACACCTGGGCATGTGCCGTGACCGGAATCCAACCCTGTCCTCCTGGTTCATAGGTTGATGCTCCACCACTGAGCTATGCCAGCGAGGTGAATGTGTTTGTAGTTTTGATGCCTTTGTTCTGGAATTCTATTTAGCATCCATTTGGCAGCATGTCCTTTAGACATGAATGATTATAAGAAAAATGATGGTTGAAAATATGAAAGTAATACAGTAGTCCTCCTTTATGCACAGTTTAGTTACCTGTGCTCAACCACGATTAAAAACCTTCAACTACCAAAGATCCTCAACCAGTGACATTGTCTGCTCCTGAAATCCAACTATTGACATCTCCGTGACTCATGAACCTTGACAGTATGTTAAAAGGTCAATAGTCATCAGAAGTTTAATAGGAGCCCAACATTATGTCAGAATGCCTGTCATTTACCAAATTTCATTTTATCACAGAGGCACTGTATCAGCTCACATCATCCAACAGAATGAGAGGCAAATGCAATACAGTAAGATGTTTTGAGAGAAAGGTACCACGTTCACATAACTTTTATTACAGCATACTGTTATAATTGTTCTATTTTATTTACTTATTGTTATTTTTTTATTATGCCGAATTTATAAGTTAAACTTTATCACAGGTATATATGTATAGGAAAAAAATAGTCCTGTACATGTAGGGTTCGGTACTATCTATGGTTTTAGGCATCTACTGGGGATCTTAAAACCCACCCCCCTCTGGGTAAGGGGCACTACAACAGTAGAAACTCTGAAAATTAATACCTCATAGAGAGAAGAGGTATGTCAAGTTAGAAAACGATGCCAGAAACTGTAAATGCCCAATTTTATGTGAAAAGAAAGAAGAGGAAACAAAAAAATGAGCTGTCACAAAGCAGTAAAACAGGGTTACAGCAGTGTCAGGTAAACCTTTAAAGAAGTAAATGGCTAACTGTCAAATACTAGAAGCACATACAGTACAATGAAAACTGACACTCTGCTCAGCAACGGCGTGGTCATGGTCACCATTTCGACACCAGGAGAGTAGTAAGAGCAGAAAATAGGGATTAGAGAGAGGACGGGTGGTGAGGAATTAGAACTGGCAAGAGGCAGACCAGCAGTCCTCAAAACCTACCTCAGATCCTTAATTAATCAGAAGAAGACATTTTCATTGGCCCACAGTGAAATTAGGTGTGTGTGAGATAAAGATAAATAAAAACAAATAAAATATGTGTTTATATATATATACACACACACACACACATATATATACACACACATACATACATGCATACACCTTTGGGGGGTTAATCCTTTTATAAACAAAATTATCATAGTAATCAATGTAATTCTTTTTATTTTCTTATGATAAAATAAAAATGTTAGCAGCCATAAATTAACTCACTAAATTTTCTATTATAAATATGACTGTTTAATAGACTTCTAAGGTTATATTGATTCAAGAAGAATACTTTTCTAAGAATAATTATGGACATGAATGTGAGAAGGCAATATCTAGATTAGGTCAGGGGTAGGTACTCTAAAGTTTGTGAAATAGAAAAAAAAAAAAGTAGAGAAAAATATTAACTATTTAAAATAAGAGGACTAGATAGTAGATATTTAAAGAGTAAGATGGAGTCATATGACGACAAAAGGTAGAAATAGGCTGAGAAAGACTGGCACTTTATCCACTGAGGCAGGAATTTGATGAAATTGATGCTATAACTTAGTGTATGTCCTTGTCTTTCAACAAGATATTTTCCCTTTACTTACAGAAAAATATTAGAACATAAACTGTAAATATTACTTAAGTGAGAAATAGACCGTTCTGTTATGTAATAAATATATACGTATAATTAAAGATATAGTAAATAATAAACCATTTTCTCTCAGTAATATAATACGGGTTGCTTTCTAGGTTTGTCTGATTTCTTACTGTGGTAATTCCTAGCTATGCTTGTCACTGTTCAGCCTTTCAAGTTCCACATTTTGCAACAGCCTGGCATATGGTAGGTGCTTAGTAAATATTGTGTTGAATTATAGACGGTATCTGTAAATTGTTCAGTGTGAAGCAACAATTTTTCTATTTGTGCTCATCTATTTACTTACATGTGTGTGTTTTTTCATTCTTTTTAGTGTTTTCATAATTATCCTATTTACCTTCAAAGCATGAACACATGATAGCAGGGTCCTGCATTTCAATGGTCTATCATTTGTATTCTAAATAATTATGTGCCATACATTAGATTTTCTCTGCCTCGGTGTGAAAAAGTTAATGCCTTCTATGTGGCTAGAATGAGTTATCAACTAGTATTTATGTGTTTTACAACAAATTGTTTGTCACTTTCCCTGATTAAATGTGCCTATAATAACATTATTGTCATCATTCTTCTTAAGTTGCCATTGATATTTAAATCACGCTGTCCCCTTTTCCTGGAATGGCCATGCCATTTTCAAAATAAATATCTCCCTTCAGGTGGAAATGAATAAGTCAGCCATGTTAGGATAGAGACACTAAGATCTTAAACTTTATAACATATGATGAAAATGTTAATTGCAGGCAATCTATTTATAACAACTCCCTTTATTGAATATAAATTTATTCAAAACAATAAAGATGAATATATTAAAGTAGAATTTTCTGTAGTTTTCATTTTATAACTCATTTTTCTTGTATTGCATATTTTTATCTTTAGATTTTTTTTAAGAATAAAATTTAATTTACATTTAGTGCAGCTTTTTGGTTTTGCCTAATCTTAAGTTAGAAAAAAATGCATCAGTGCTGACACACAATACTTATCCTTTGTGTCGCAATGTCTGCATTAATTAGACTTTATTCTCAAAAATGTGCCCATGTCATAAAGGGTAGGGCAAAAGTAGGTTTCTATTTGTTCATATGAAAAATAAAATAACAATTAATAAATAATAATACATAAATAAACTGTGTTTTGAATACTAACAACTGTAAACGTATTTTTGTCCCACCCTTTATAAGTAAGTCACATACTGAATTCAATAATTGTACATTTATATCTACTTAAATTCTAAGCCTGACTTATTTTTTTTCCTCAGAGGCCAGATTTGGAGGTTTTACTATCCAGATAAATGCCTAAATTCTACACTTCACATCACTTTCTAGATAGATATACGTGTATATTAATTGTCTGTAAGGATCTGGAATTTAATTAAAAGGCACAGTAAAATTCACATTAAGTACTAGTTTCAGATTACATATTCCTGGGAACATTATGGCCCTCATATCGCTGGCTTTTCAGTGTTTCATAGAAAAGCTTTATTAAAAAGGCTTAAAAGTGAGATTAATTTCAGTTTAAATTGTCACAGAACTCTTCCAGCTAGCCTGAAGCAAAATTACATCTAGCTCAAAATTAGAATAAAAGATTTCAGGCCTCTCAAATCATTTAACTGATACTAACCCTTACTTCACTTTTAATTTCCACAATCCACAGAGAGATTAAGAATATTGTGTAGACTATCAATTAGTGTAAATTATTAAAGACGAATGAATGCAAGTTTATGATGATATGTGTAAGCACAAGGGTTAGTTCAATAGCTTAGTGACGGAAGGGAAGATAAGGTTAAGTTTGCTAATTATAATACAAGATGACTTTGAGGATGTTCTCTGACTTCTCATTTTCACTCACACTTCACATCCAATCTGTCAGAAAATCATATTGCCTTATTTTCAGTTGTTCCCCAGAGCGTGATAGCTACTCATCACCTCCAATGCTACTACTCAGTTCAAATAACTATTGTCATTTCCCTGCTTATTATATAGGAGACTCCAACTAGACTCCCATTTCTACCCTTCCCCATTACTGTCTGTTCTCAAACAGCATCCAGAGTGATGCCTTAGGAACCAAATTCAGGCCTTAGTGCTCCTCTGCTCCCATCTTTCCCATGGCTTCCAACTTGCTAGGTAAGAGCAGAGCCCTTGCTTGGCCAAGAAAGTCCTGTAACATCTGACTCAGAATGACTTTCTGATCACTACCCCAGCCAAACTCCCACCTGAGGACCATTCCTCTGGCTACTCCGACCTCAAGTGCTCCTTTACAAATATCCACAACTCTGTCACCTTTTAATTGAGGCATTCTTTGAACTATAAATTTTAAACTGCCAAAAACTTCACTCCCTTTCCACTGCTTTTTTATGTCCATAGCTATTACTCCTTTCTGAAATATATAATTTATTATGTATTATGTTTATTGTCTGTCTCACCACATTAGCATGTGAGATCCAAGAGAGCAAATATTTTTGTTTGCTTTGCTCACTGATGTATCCCTAGCACCTGCAAAAGTGCTTGGCATACAGACCATCAAGGAATAAGGTAGGTACAATTAACAGGCTATATGGTGGTTCACAGAAGTAAGTGGTGACAACAATTCAAAAAAATGTGTCAAAAATCAGGTGAAATTTGACATGAACCCCAAAGGGTGATGGGAAAGTATGGAGGCATGGGAGTCCTGAAGTATGCTGGGAAAGGTCTAGCTCCCCAAGACCCTGGAATATCCAATATCCGCAGGGGGGGTCAGGAAGAAGACAGAAACATATTAGAAACATTCGGTGTAAGGTCTCCTATGCCAAGGACAAGGAACTTATAATCTGTATTTAATTTTTTTGTTTTAATTTTTTTTCTGTCATAATCTAAGAGATGGTATACTAATAAGTGCAGGCTACTAAGCTGGTAAAACTGCTCAAAATAAATCTGTGCTGCAAAATCTATTTCTACCATCTCCTGAATCACTGTATATTTTCTGCTTTCTGCCTATTTGCTGGCTCAACTTTTACTTTGTGCTTCTAACCACAGAGAATGTTCAGTGTGTAGCTCAGCTAATTAGAACTCATTTTGTGCCTATGCATAAAATAGTTATAAAAAATAAAATAAATAAAAAATAAGCCTTCCCAGTGTGTGAATTCTTGGTTTATGGTATGGCTTTAATTAGCATTGGATTAGAATCAAGATCAAGGATGGCCATATATCTAATTAATTTTAGGATTTAGCATCTGAACTCTCCTGCAAGTTCAGGTCAATTTTACTTTCTCAGTCTCTTGATTCTGTGGGAAAAGCAAAGCAGCTAGTAAATGTTCACTCTAGACACTAACTGCAAAGTCGGCAAAATGGACTTCTGTGAGTGGCAGGAAGCACATCTAGACCCACAAGAAGACCTTTCTCATTCCATTCCTATAAAAATGTAACTGATAGTAATATCATCAGAAATGAGAGCCTTATATTAAGTGAGATAAAAAAGAAACCAACAAAACTTTGACAACATGGAAAACATATGTTCTCCTTTACAAGTCTCTAATATTTGGCATTTTCATACACACCTCCCATTCTCAAGATGCAGTGCTTCACAATGAAGGATTAGGACAAATGAAACAACCAAATACTCCACAGTTTATTTACTTTATGTAAATTAAGTCCTGAATAGATTTTGGGACCTTTTTCTGTAATTTATTTAGTGTCACACTGAAAAAAGAAAAGACCCACAGCAGTTTTACTTGACTTTTTTAGCCTGCGTTAGGCTTAAATTCATAGAGCAAATCAGGATTTTATTGATGAGAGAAAAATTACTAAAATACATCATTTTTTTCAGACTTGTTTTAAATATTAAAGCTAATAAAGTATACATTAGTAATTTATAAATATCACAGTAGCAAAATGATCTTCATAAGAAAAACAGATGCAAGTTTAACCTCCTGCTCCAAGGAGAGCTTTTATGTGTTTTAGTTTGATACTTATGATTTGGTGTTAGTCCTAATTGGAGTATAAATTCCTCTAAAGAACCTCTGGTGGTATATAATTTGCTCATAAAAAATTAGCTGCACTATTGAATGTTGCAATGATATTTAACAGAAAAAAAATAGAATACAATAAAAATTAACAAAGCTTCCTAACTTTTACTTCGTATAACATAGAACAAAAAATATACGACCTATTGTTGCGTAAGGATGAAGAACATATTTAAATATTCTCAATCAGCTGACCTTTTATTTTACTGCATGATATTTGTCCTTGTTAAGCTCTGGTGCCAAAGGATTATTGCATTTTAAAGCCATTTCAAGGCTAAAAATATTCAGAATTTCTACTTCATAAAAATGTAAATTTGCATAAAAGTGATTTACACTCTTAGAACACAAAGAACATAAAACTAGATTCTTTTTATTACATTAGGACTTGTGAATGTCAGATCAGAAGTGTATATTTTGATTATTATTTTTATAGAAATATAATGAAATTTCACCAGATAGTTCATACTCTTAAGAATATGAGGCCAATCCTTGACCAATTAAAACATCTTGCTTTGTTTTTCCAACATGAGCAGGGAAAACACACACACTCTAAAATGTGCTCTTTAAAACACAACGTAAAAACAATCAACAATAAAATACTTTTCACTTACAAATGAACAGCATAATCTCTGCTGGGTTTACATGGAGGGCTAGTTACATGAATTTGAAACACTTGCGTGTTACTATTATTGGTTTTGCTTTGTGTCAAAGGTGAGTGGTTTGTATAAGGGGTGCATCTTGTCAATGGTACATGCGAAAAGGAGCTTTACAGATCGGAACTAATTTGAGTGAATGACATTCTAGTTATACTCCTTAGACTTTCTAGGATTGCAGGTTGTAGCTAAATCTATAGGATATTTTCCCATTAAATCTTGTTAAGAGTGTTTAATAGCCAAATCTCATAATTTTATGATGCTGTGTCTAGAAGACCCTGGTTCAAGATCTGCAGAGACCAGGAGCTGCAATGGTGCAAGGACAGCATGTCCCATCGGAAGGACTGTATCTGAACCAATGGGGACTCTACCCTTGTTCTATGTGCCTTCTTTCAACAACCTCACTCTCATCCCATGTCAGCCTTGAACTACAATTTTCCGTAGCTTCTGATTTGTGCGTTCATCCTTGCCCACATTTTATTACACATAATGAGTAGACTCAATAAATATACTATTATCTCCTCCCCTACCCAATGTCAGTGGCCTACCTTGGCCAATGACTACTTTCAGCGTAATCCCTCATTTCTTGGTATTCAGCTTTCATTTCAGTGCCTTGGAGCAACTTTGTAATTCAACTCCCTGGCAGGAAGTTAACAGTTCAAGTTCATATACTCTTCCTTTTTAATAAGGTTATTCCTACTTTATGTCCAAAGAGCTCAGTAAAGTCATGTGCTTACCAAGAGCTGATGGACTATAGGATGTGGCAGACCTGTTCTTTGGTCCATTTTATAAGAATATTCACCTCTCTCTTAGCTTCTATTACAGAAGCTAAGTCATGCTAGAGGGCCAATGACTGGGTACACAGGAAAGATGTTACTTCTATAATTACTCACTTTTCAACATGAGGCTACCAAATGCACATTATCTTGATCCAATGAATGGATTTCTAGTAGTGAAATTCCAGGCACAATGGGGAACTTAGGAGAAGATAGCTTGAGGCTGATGTGGAGAGGCACCAAATAATGTTCACATCTCATATAACTAAGTATTTTCCTCCTCCTGTTGTGTGCCAGCCTAGCCCTGCCTCTCTGGGGGGATTTGTTGTGATACCAAATAGGTGTCTTCAAACCCTACTTCCTCTAAGGTTGGTTTCCTTTTTTATAATAACATTAATGATTCTAATAAAATTTTCACATAATAGATTGTAATTTGAGATACACTCTCAGTCTTTTAACAAAACAGAATATGGCCACATCTGACCAACTGACTATAAATTCCATTTTGGTCCATGCTATCACCCAGCTGTACAAGAAAAAAAAAAAGTGCTTTTAGCCTCAAATTTAGCTGTGGCTAGGTTTGTCTAGTAGGCTAAGCAGCTGAACGAAGCACTGCAGTCCAGTCATGGTTGCTAGGAAGTAATTAATTATAAGAATAAGACTATCATTTAGTGTAACCATTAAAATATACTTAGTAACTTAATGTAATGTTATGAGCTGTGGTCATTCTTGGTGCATTTTTTAAAAATTTAAGACTCTTTTCTGAGCAACAGATGTAATTCCTGGCTTCAGGTATAAAGTGATAAGATTTATTTTTGACAAGTTTAATTCATTTTATTATTTCTTCCAGAAGCAATGTTTTCATTTAAATGGAAAGACTGAATAGACATCCAGGTGACTAATCTCAAAGCCAGAGGGAAACAAGGAAGACCTCTCTGGCAACTGCAAGCTGTTAGCCAAAGAATAGCAACACAATCCACATCCACGTTGCAAATGGCTTGTCCTTTCACTGCCATCGTACTGACGAGATCTGATTGGGATGCCACTTCCAGATACATCCCACACAAAGGCAACAGCCACACTGCTTTACAAAAGAACAGTTATAGGATGGAATCCACAGAAACTGAAACCTATATTTTTATTCTGAGATCAATTCCTAAGAGGTTATACACACACACACACAAAACAAAACAACAAAAAAACCCTAGGCGATACAGAATATTAATGACACAGCGGACTATCTGAAATGGACTATAAGATACCAAGCACAGAGTGAACTGCTGTGAGAACACAGCATATTGGGTAATTGTGGTGCCCAACAAACTGAATACCACCCAACACCACCTATATACAGTTACACAAGCAAAGACACAGAAATATTGCTGGCCAGTGCATGTTTACTGAAATAAGCTAAACTATTCCTCAATTTATTATTATTTTCATTATTACAATTAAGTTGATAATTGAGAAAAAAACAATACTTTCAAAGTACTAGAGAAAACATGTTGAGCCTATGACAAACATACCTTGCTGACTTTATCTGATGCAGTTACTGGCTCTTTGAATTGAATTAATTACGTCATCTCTTCTGATTATTGAGACAGAATAGAAAGGTTCCTGGAAGCCAGGGTGAGAGGGCTCATGATCTACTCTTATCCCACAACTCTCCAGCCGCACAACCACAATCCTTAGACTTTACCATCACTGCCGCTTCAGCTGTGCCCCCCCACAGGGCCTTCCAGCACCTGGTAGTGGTCCAACAGCCCTCTTTTCAGGGGCTGTCCTGACTCCTTTCTCAGCCAAGCCTCCCATGTCAGTGATGTCAATAATTTAGGGCATTGGATCTTAATCCTGACCTGCATCAGAAGCACCTGGACGATGGGTTAAAACATAGGTTGCGAGCCCCGCCTCAGAGTTTCTGACTCAGGAGATCTACGCTGAGGTCCCTCCAAAACGATGGGGTCCCATCATGCTCTGGCTTTCTGATGCTGCGGGTGCAGGGATCACATTGCAAAAATAACTGCCAGCAACGAGCTTCTTTCCTCGTGTGACTGTCCTATCCAGAGACATCTAAACTCTTACCTTTGCGGTTTTGGGTTTTTTTGTTTGTTTGCTCTTGAGCTACAGGATTTAACAGAAAATACTACTAAAACATACTATTTTCTTGACCCTCTACAAACTCTTGTTAATTAAATTTTTCATGTTTTTACTGCTATTCTATATGTGGGGTTTTTTTTCTATTTGATTACTTATAATTCTTATTCTGATACTTCTCTATAAAATTTACACCTGCCTCCTGAATTCACATTTGGATGTTTCAATCTTCCACTCAGTTATCTGACAGCTCTTTATTAAGCACCAGCTAAATGGAGCTAAAGAGAACACAGATAGTGTTGCTGCCAAAATGAGGTTCACATTCTAGTTGGAAAGAGTTAATAAAAACAACAACAAAATGTTAAATATTATGCTACATAAGAACATGTGTGGGGATAAAAAACAAAGCAGAGAAAATGGATGTTTCTTGATATGCTTCTAGTTACACACATTTTTTTCCCCCTAAAACAAATTTCCTATTTCTATTACTGGGTGCCATCACTAGGCCTGTGAGCCGTGTTTAGCTCTCTGTCCTCACAACCTCACTCCCACCCACACACAGCCCCTCTCAGTTAATCAGCATGTAATTTTCATTCCACAGGACCTGTTCTATCTCTAGTTTTACTACAACCATTTTTGTGTGTGTGCCTTTGTTGGTAATCTTTTACTTAGAACAGTTTAATAGCTAACCTTCAAACCACAATTTCCAGCAGGATGTACTTAAACCAAAAACAATGGTTTAGGATGATGGTGCTACCCCATGAGCATACCAAAAGGCAAGTCCTTTTATTATTCCTTTTTTTTAACTTTTATTTTTATTGTTGAAAACATTACAAATGTCCCCTTTTTACCCCCGTTGATCCCCTCTGCCTCGCATCCACCCCACCCCCAGGCTTTCCCCATACCAGTGTCTGTGTCCATGGGCTATGCTTATAAACATATTAAGTTTTTTGATTAATCTCTCCCCACCCACACCCCCCTCCCCACCTTCCCTCTGAGATCCCCCAGTCTGTTCCATGCTTCTGTGTCTCTGGATCCATTTTGTTCATCAGTGTATTTTGTTTATTATATTCCACATATAAGTGAGATCATTATTCCTATTTAGAAAAGGGGAGAGTAAAGTATTTCACTACATTACAGAAATCTGAATCCAGGCAGTATGAGTCTAGAACCCGGGCTTTTAACAACAGTATAGTAGAATAGCAATAGTAGAGTGATGGATGAGTGCAATCCAAAATACCATGATAACAAAGCAGAGCAGGAGGTTAAGGTCTCAAAGAGGACTTAAAAGGGGTCCCCTGGGGCGGATCTTGGGTTGCTGGTAGCTTGAGTGCCTTAGGTTAGAAATTCCTTAAAGAAAACAAATCCATTCTCCCAGGGAAAGACTTTCAGACACTGTGGGTGATAATGTATTGATGAATTGATTGGCTAATTGATTTTCAATCCTCTTAATAGAAGAAAGCTTTACATACTATGATGAGGAATGTGCTTCATTTTTTTAATGGAAGGTTACAGCAGGTAGAGAATTGTAGTGATAACAAGGATGAATAGATTTGATTTACTACCTGGCATCTTCCTTAAATTTCCACTGTCCGCTGCCTACATACACACAGAGAGCAAACAGCGTTAAGACTGGCTCTTACAAGGGCGAGAAGAGACAACAGACGGTCAAAGGAGACACCGACTAAATCTGATAGTTACTTGGCACATAAAACACATTAAAAAATAAAGATCAACATTTCAAAGTCCTGTCCAAGAAAAAAACCCTCATACTTTATTTGTGCCTGTTTCTGGGCAACTGTCAGGATACTGCCAGAGAGAAAGAGAGAGAGAGAGAGAGAGGGAGGGAGGGAGGGAGGGAGGGAGGGAGGGAGGGAGGGAGGGAGAGAGGGAGGGGGGACTCATGGACATGGACATGGACAGCCATGGACATGGACAGTGGTGTGGCGATTGCCGGGGGTGGATGGTGGAGGAGAGTATGGGGAGATAAATGTTGATGGACAGAGACTTGATTTGGGGTGGTGAAAACACAATACAGTGTACAGATATGTTGTAGAATTGCGCACCTGAAACCTGTATAATTTTTTTTAACCAGTGACCCCAATAAATTAAATAAAAATGAAAAAACAAACACATAACAACAGCTGTGCAAACTTTGATAGAAGTTGATTCACATTTTTACCTCCATTTTAAACTTAAATAACACATTTGTTAAGATACGAGTTTTATGCCCGTGCTTCAGTCAAGTGGCACTCTCCTCTCTCAGCTCACATGCATAAGCAGATTGAGAGCTGGAAAGAAAGGCCCATCCCTTGTTCTGAAGGGTAGTTCCTGGGGCCCGGCTTGCCCTATCATGCCATGATGGTCATATTCCCAAGAGAATGATCTAAATACTAAATAACAGCTGGGTCTTTCCCAGATAATAATTTCTTATGAAATATATTTGAAATACACACACTTTTTTTTTCATTCCAATAAGACTCTAGTGACTAAACTTAATAAGCTATGTTCAATTAATTAAGTTTACCAAGAGGCCAACTTAAAATTCTCTTCCCCAGATGGTGAAGTGAATTGGCATTTATGTTTCCGTCAAATGAATAAAAAGTCCTTCAGGCACTGAAGATTATACTTTGGTGGGAATGAGGAGAGCACTATTTTCTGAAGGGTATGGCCCACTCTTGTCTTAAATAACAATATTGCAGAGAAAATTAAAACACATAGTTTCACTTTTTACATAATAATATAAACATGCTTGTTTTCAAATGTGTAGCTTCTGGAGCTGTTGGTGCCAGGAGTGGGGAATTTTTTATATTTCCTTCCGGTACACCTTGTCCTCATAAGAATTGCCTCTTTCCTATGACAGGGAAAGAGAAACATGAGCACTAAGCCAACATTTCTCACGTTGACAGCAAGTATGACTTTGTGGGTGCTACAAGAATATGATCTATTCACTTGTAGCAGCTAGAAAAGATTTTGTAATTCACACCAGATTGGGAAAGGTCACCCTTACTCAGATGAAACAGATGAGGGGAATTTACATGAGCTTTGTGTGTAGAGTATGAGTAACATAGTCTGATCCCCTGAATACTGTTTCCAGTAGAGAGTGGTCAGACTGCTGTCTTCATGCATTGCTGACATACTACGGAGAAGCCCAGAATTAAAAAGACCCAACAGACTATCTCGTCCAATCTTTTCATTCTGTAAATGAAGAAAGTCCAATCTATAGAGGTTATTTCTTTTCCAAAACAATGCTGGATATAAGTGAAAAAAGCAAATATTAGAACCCAGCTTTCCTGATTTTTAGTTTTTGATCTGTTCATTACACATCCTTGACATTTATAATCTACAAATAGGGAGATTGCAATGTAAATATAACAAGGAGGGCAAAATTCCAATTTTATTGGTTAAGAGAATGGGACAAAACATG
Organism: Miniopterus schreibersii; assembly: GCF_964146895.1. Classification (NCBI taxonomy): domain Eukaryota; kingdom Metazoa; phylum Chordata; class Mammalia; order Chiroptera; family Miniopteridae; genus Miniopterus; species Miniopterus schreibersii. The sequence goes on along the minus strand of NC_138108.1, from coordinate 64,008,478 downwards.
AATGGCATGTCCAGTACACTGTGAAATAGGCAAATAGTAGTTGACCTTTATCAAGTGCTTGTTATGTGCTGGGCCCTGTTCTAACTCCCTCACATGCATTTAGCCACTTATTCCTTGCAATAATCCACCGAGATAAGTAGTATCATTACCACTGATTAGATTCAAAAACAGGGAGGGGCAGGCAGTCTAAGTAATGTGCCCAAGGCCACATAGCCTGGAAATAGTAAGCAGAATTTTGGGCCCCATCCCAGAGTTACTAAATCAGAATCTTCAGAGGGTGATTCTCAGAAATTTAGTAGATCTCTCTGTGTTGAAATGCAAATTAAGACTATTATATAGGCAGTTAGACAGACATGAGCAGAGCAAGGACCATGGGCCAGGTACAGAAACTTACCAGGGCAAAAAGCACTGGATGCCTAGCAATGGGCAAAACTGGAAAACAAGAACCTCACTCCCAGGGTAACCTTGCCTCCCCTAGCATATTCCTAGTCATTCCGTTTGGATCCCCGGATTTTTCATAGAGCTGGTCATGCGGTTTAGAACCCCCTGAGCATTTCCTCTCCAAAGATAACATCTAGGCCTCAATTGTATTTCAGCTCCAGGCCCAGAAAAGCAGCAAAACCAAAGTGACACAGTAGCTGCTTCAGGTCCAGCTACATTGACTGATTACCTCCTGCCTTGGCACCGACCAACCAGTGGAGACCATGACCCTGAAAGAGCACCCCTGGAAAGCTGATGAATATTCTGTTGAGACACCCCCCCTGAGACCTCCCTGAAGATTTCCTGCCTGCAAGAAAGAGATAAATGTGCTCAGGACAAAGGACCCAGGGCTCTCCTCCCCCTCCTCAGGAGAGCTCATCAGGGCTATCTCCTTCTCTCCTCCAAGGGGACCCCATGAGACTTGCAACCTGGGGTGCAATGGGCAGTGGCAGCTCATCCCCAGCTTACCCCCTGAACCTGTCTCCAAGGCCCCCTTCTCTCTCTGACTTCTCAGTGAGTCAAAGCAGCCCAACCTGGGCTCTCCTGTTACCTCTTCTGTGCCCCTCCTTGTTTCATTGTCCTAAGTATATTTTTGCTGCTGTCAATAAACTCTTGCTTGCTTTTCTACACTTTGTCTCTTGATTGAAATCTTTCCCTCAAGAAGACAAGAACCGAGGTCACCTAGTACCGACAGGCAACGAGACCACCATGAGATATCATTATATTCCTAACAGAACAGCTAAAATAAAAATTTTAAAGTAATGACAATGTCAAATACTAGTGAGATGTGGAGAAGCTTTTTAGAAGTTGAAAGGTATAAGTGAATAAATGTTGAGGTCTTGCTGATTTTATGCATCTCAGAATTTGATGATGTTTTATCCCATTGTTAGAATTACCTAGTTATAGAATAATAGAGATGCAAAGAAATAATACATTCACTTTCAATTTATTTTCATAACAAACAACCCTGGGTCCTGAGAGGTGATAAAAAGCTCCAAGAGAAAAAGCATTTAGATTAAAAAGAGAGAGAGAAAGAGAAATAGAGGAAAGACAAGAAAGAACACTGTCCCTTAGTCCAGAGTTGTTAACAAGTTATTCTGGAAATGCCTCCCATTTTCAAGAACGACAGCCCCCAGTCCAACATCAGGGTATTTGATACTCAAGAAAGTCCATTTTTCCTTTCTTCAATACTTTTTTCTCTCACAGCACCTTCTTGATAAAACTTTAACCCATGCTTTTCTAACTCTAGAATCCTGTTGGTTTCTGAAGAGCATCTCATTTATTTTCTTTTTTCTGTTCTCAAAACTACCTGATGGCATTAATTTCTGTTGTGACAGGAAGATTAAAAAGGTTGAATGCATTAGAGATTGAAATAAAGACCTCTTCTTTATTCAGATTGATAAACACTGACTTCTTTAATTTTTTTTCTTTCCTATTCATTTTTCACTCTCCCTTATTAACTTTGAAAAATAGTTGTAATCTGTCCTTCACAGAAAAAAATCTGCTTGGTCCGTTTGTGCTCTGGTTTCATATTCGAATGTTAATGCATCTGTGTGGTAAACACATACTTTCATATGTGTGAACTTCCTAAGTGGTAAGTAACTACAGGGCGGTGACTGGGTAGAATGCATCTTGTATAAAACCAGTTGCAATTATGCGTCTCATCAAAGTTATTAAGATGACTATAAAAGAATGAATCATATTAAAAAGCAGTCAATATTTACTCCTCACGTTCATTAAGGCAAGACATGTGAATTAAAAATCCACTCTGAAACATACTGATGGTTGTAATTTAAGTAAATTTATGGACTAGACAATCAGAGGGTTTACATATTTAGTAATGATTTTCATCCTTTGCTCATTACATAAAACTTTAAATGATAAATGTCTGGAGTATTTTCACAATTAAGTTGATACTGAGAAAATGATAAAAATGAGATGGCTGATATCTAGGGGCTAGGATATTATGAAGGAATATTTTGGAAAGAAACATTAGCTTTAGTAGTATAAGGCAATTTAAATCTTGAATTACTAAATTTAACCCTTAGAGCATATATTAAAACCAGGGGCCCAAGCTAATAACAGCACAGGATAGGTTTGTGTTGGTAATGGTGCAGGGTGCAAAGCAAGTATAAGAAAGCTATTTGTGTAAGATATTTATTAGAGACAATATGCCTGGGACTTATGACCTAGAGAGAAATCACTCTTCATGGTGAGAGCAGGCCTTGGTGATGTCAGTTATCTTGAAATTGAGTTAGTTGTTCTAAATATTTAGTACCAAGCAGTGTCACTGAAGTACTTTAGCTTTTCCCAGCCACAATTTATTCCATATTTGAAATCCAAATGTTCCTCGGTCCCGCTCAAACCCATTTTTATCTCAGCTGATGTTGCAATTTTGTTCTTATAGACCTGTTGAAGACAATTTTTTAAGGCTGCAGCAAAATTTCAAGCTTTTCATGTTTTTTCTTATATCACCACATATTTTTACTCTGAATCACATACTTTCACTGTCATATGTCCTCTTAGGAATCTGCACACCAGTCTTCTATTCATTCCATTTCTGTGTTAACTTTACCCACTAAATGATATGACTCTTGTGCATGTATATAATAAGATAAATGTGAACATGCTAGACAGATACACACCAGCAAATCACTAAAATAATTTGATTCTAGTGTTATTCTGAACTAAATGCATCTGGTAAAAGCAGATATATTGGGAGAATGACAGATTTTCCTTATTTGTTGATGAGATTCACTTAAAGTATTTGCTAGATTTCTAAAGAAAAATTACGTATTGTCATTGCTCTTCCCAGCCCCCAAATGGCTTTTCCTACAGCAGAAGTCAACAGGTAGAAACCAGCTCATTCACGTCCCCCTCCTGGCTATGATGTCGCCTGGGCTTCTCTCCTGTCTGAACGCACGTGTTGATCCTTCTGTCCCACGCAAACCTCTCCACCACTGCTCTTGATCCCATCTTCTCTCAACAGTTTTACTCGTCTTTCTGGATTGAGTATCGCCAATCCTGGCCAAATCCTGCCCCTCAGCCCACAACCATGGGCAGGTGTCCGTCTGTTTAAAAGCTGGAGAGAGGAACCAAGATTTGCTGCTGTTTTCTGAGCATTTAATGAAACCTGGTCTTCACCCTTCTTACCTGTGGAAATTACTACCCTAAACATCAGCAGCCACATAATTACCTAATACAAAACAGTATTAACCATCTTCTATCTCTTTTTAATTCCTTTGAATGAATTATATTTATATCTCCCTCCCTCCCTCCCTCCTTCCCCTCTCTCTCCTTTCTCTTTTCTTTCTTTCTTTCTTTCTTTCTTTCTTTCTTTCTTTCTTTCTTTCTTTCTTTCTTTCTTTCTTTCTTTCTTTCTTTCTTCCTTCCTTCCTTCCTTCCTTCCTTCCTTCCTTCCTTCCTTCCTTCCTTCCTTTCTTTCTTTCTCTCTCTCTCTCTCTCTCTCTCTCTCCTCTCTTTCTTAACAAAAATTACATTAGATATGCAGGGCCTTGAGCCCTCCAGCCTGGGGCTCCCCTTTGTGAAGGGCAAGGGCTGTTTCACTTCACGGTGTAGGGCTCCCCTTGAGTCGTCTCCCTATTGAGCTCAACATGGATAAGCCACAGGCTGCAGAAATGTAAAAACAGAAGACTGGAGACGTGCCACCCTCTTCACTCCCATTCACTCAGTTGCTGGCTGGGACTATTTTATGTCTAACTCTGCCCATTGTTACTGCTCTTGGTAGAAAATCTCATCTGACTTCCATAATACCACTAGCCTGGAATTCTCCTCTCTAATGGCTACACCACTTTTTAATTTTTTTTTCTGTATTTCATCCTTACATCAACATGACTCAGCCTTTCTTAAGTGAAGATAAAAATCCCACAGTTCCCCCAACTATGAGATTCTGTCACTAGCCTCTACCTATTGAGGATGCTTATTATCCCCAGATATCTAGATGTTGCCCAATTTAATTCCTGTAGTTTGCATGACAATATTTTGTCTTGAAATATAACATATTGTTATATTTAATTTGATTATCTAAACTCGACTCCTCGAGAAATGGAATATTTGCCTGATTTCCCGACCTAAATTTCTATCTTGAAATGTTATCAGTCCTTTTAATTCTACTCAGACTTCTTACAAATTTTCATTTTCTTTCTCTGTGACCTTAGTCACTACTTCCAGATATCTGTTATTACCTACATGCGTACAATTTCTTTTGTAGAATACATTGTTTTTCTCCTCCCCATTTCCCCATCATCACACACACACTTTGTTATCAAAACAGAGATTGGTTAGAGCACTGGCCCTCACCCAAGAAATTAAATGGCTGAGAAAATGGGCTTAATCCCAGTCCCTCTGGTGGAGCATAATCTATACCAATCCTGGTTGTTCATGCTCTTTCTTTAGGGAGGGGTATGTGTCTCAGTCATTGCTGACAAGATGAGATCTCCTCTTTGAAGACACTGAAGAAGCTTTCCCGATATAGTCAAATCGCAGAGTGAAATTATAAAAAATATCTGGTACTGAATTAATCAGGTATCCCACTTCAAAACATATTGTTCTATAACGATTACTCTCTTTATGGTTAAAACTATTTTTTATGGATTATCTGAAGCTAGTAGCCACAAGTTACCACTCAATTAGGATACTTTGACCTGAGTTCCCAACTCAGATTTTCTAATATTCATTTCCCAGTTTGCTCCGGATATATCACAAGTACCTCAACTTGTTCAAAAGAGAATTAATTTTGTTCCATAAACTCAACCTGATCTTCTGCATGAGTTTGGTTTGTGTCTTGAAATTACAGTTTATTATGTCCCCAAATCCAGGCCAGGAACTTGGAGTCATCTCTACCTGCTTTACATTGTATTTCTCAGGAAGCCACTAAGTCCTGGTGATTCTACAGACAAAACACCTCTCAAATCTACCCTCCTTCCCATAATCTTCTTACTTGGAATATTTGTGCTTGCTTACCACCCAGTCATTGCTTATCAAATCAGTTCTGGGTATCACTTTCTCAATTATGTTTCTAAAACACAGACAGTTTTAAATATCTTTATAAAGGGTGTCTTTATCAATTTTATGCTGTCTTTTGGAATAAACTCTAAATGCTGTAATATCCAATTTGCTTATGCCTTTTTGGCTTCATCTCCAAATGTATTTACACATACCCTAGCTATAGCTGTCTACTGACATTCCCTACAAATGTTGCAAAAACAAATATGCTTTTATTTGTACTTCTGGCTCTGCACAGCATACCTTTCTTCTCTTACTGAGCTGACAAAAGCCACTTTCAGTGGGGCCTCTTCTGGCGGTAAACATTTTGGACTCATTCCCTAGACTTGGAATTTATCGTTCTTTGGGGAAACATTATTTAGTTCTTAGTGCAAGTGTATTATGTATCATTTGTATTTTTAGTGTGTAAGTGATTAATTATTGTATATTGAATGTCTTGAACAATTTTGCTGTTAACTCCTAAGTGGATGCTAGGATCTTCATTATTCAAACAAAAATGATTAAATAAATCATTACATTCAGAAATCTAAGAAATCATAAGTGAATTTATAATAAAATTAATCAATAATATTCATAATGGGTAGCCACCCACACTATAATAATACTAGGACAGGGAATATGTCATATCATCATAGTAACTCTAAATCTATCAGTGTCTAGCAAATAGTAGCCCTTCAATAATTTTTTAACGAATTCTCCCATTCTGGAATTCTTCCAGATTTATATTTAAAACATCACATTTTTTAAAAGCTGTAAAATTATAAAACATAAATAATTGGTAGAATAAGAATACTTGATATAGAAATGCAATTAAATAATCATGATTGAATAAAGATATAAAATCCATTCCATTCATTTACCAATTATTTAAAATATGTAGGGTGAACTGTACTAATCCTTTCCAGTAATATAAATAATGTCATGTATAAACCAATAACAAATAAACAAATAATATGCAATATTTCTTTTGACATCCATTTTTTTAGTTTGACTGGTTTTCCCATGAAAAAGTCCCAGTTATGTATTTAGTCATAAGCACTTAGATGCTGAATGGAGTCAGCTTCATGGCAGGACACCCTTGATGGCTCCTTCCTCACCTGCGGGTAATGGGGCAGGTGCAGTCATGAGAACTGCCATGGCCATACTCCAGCCACTTCAAGAAAGTGTTCCCAGCACAGGTGGTTCTTCAACTTGGCTGCTCATCAAAATCACAGGTGGAGCTTTAAAGAAATACAGGTGCCTGGGCCTTAATTATCAAGAGAAACTTCTTTCAGCATTCTTGAGGAATGAAGCCCACTCATTTGTAGTTTTTAAATCTCCACAGGTGGTCTAATGAATAGTTTTAATTGAGAACCACTGTTAATACTGAACCTTTACATCCTGACTTTCCTTTTGAAGTCACCTTTCTTTACCCTTCTTACATGGTCAGGTTAAGCCTCACTGTTTATGGGTTTTGTTTCTGTGACTCATAGTTAGAAGTAGTTGTTTTGGAGACAATTTCATCTCTGGATTTTGTCTTTTAAATTTCCTTTAACTCCTTGCTCTGCAATAGGCAGGCCAACTGTACATTTTCACCCTAATAGTTACCAGATAACAGAACATTACTCCAGGACCACCCTAGAGCATTCCCTGATAGATATCCCCTTTCTAGTCTGCCCAGGTCAAAAGCAAAGACAGTGAGCATACAAGACTTCCAGACTTGTTATTTTCCTGCTCAGGGATGACTTGATGTGACCTGTCATCATACAGGAAGAAGCCGAAGGATTTCATGGCCAATTTAAAAATGAGAAAGTCATGTCGACCATTGACATTTTAAAATGTAATTTTCAGTTAATAAGGATAGATCTAGTCCAGAGGCTCAATCCTATAAGATGATATTTTTGAAGAATCGCATATTCCTTTTTCTTCTTCTTTGACACTTGATTTTTTAAATACTAGATTTATTATTTTCTGATTACCTGCCATTTCGAATGCCTAATTTGTTATTTTTATGCTCAATGGCAAGACGGTATAAAATCTAAAAGGGGAAAAGAAAGTACATAGTCTTACAATTCTCAAAACTATCATTGACCAAAAAATGTCTGGAAGAGTAACATTTTTCCTACAATTTCTTATAAGTTAAAATGTGTTCCATAATTTAAACACTGGAATTTCTTCCACTAAAGTAATAACAATTAAATTCAAAATGGACACAGTTACTTTCCTGGATTAACTGTGAAACTTGTAAATTTTCACGGAAACAATATACAGATTCAACTACCTTGGCAAAGTCCTTGATATATGTTTTGATCATGCCAATTCAGAAGTGTGGAATTCACTAAGTATTACATATAGTGATGTTTTCTTAATAAACACACAAAGGTAAAGATTCCTAACCCACCGTTATACTCCCATTTTATGTTCTGCAATACAGATTGGCACTTCATAACTTAACAGATGTTTTTTAAACATACAAGGACCCATGTACACTCACAAGCTGGGTTTGCTAACTTGGCACTGATGTTGGGTCGCACAGATTACTATATGCAACTATGACATAAAAAAAAAAGAAATGAATTAATACTGATAGGCATCGCTTCTTTTTATTCTCTGTTCATGTTCACAAGTCCCTGAAGTACAGGAACTCTCAAAACCAACACAGGAACAAAACCACAAGGCTATTTTGAATTCTGTATCCCTGAAGAAAAATGACAAAAAGGAGATTTATTTTGGATTCACTTCCATACAGCTCTTTCTTTCAGAAAGCCTGGCTTTCCAAGTTCATCCAGCTTAGTGGTTTTGGCCACTATCAGATCCTCCAGGGAATACTGGAAAATGAATTGCAAAGACAGAACACCATGCACATGGTGCTGTTTGTAAGTCTGCTTGAGAACTAAATAAGGACAGGAGCACAGCTGCAGACACACAGCAGGGAGAGAATCACTTAAGAGAATGAAAAGTAGCAGGATAATAAGTTGAGAGGGAGAGGGAAAGTTCAGAACCTGGAGTCACAACAAAGCCTGGGAGAGAAAAAGAACCACAAGACTTAAATTCTACTTTGAAATCCTCAATCTGGAAAAAGCAGGATCTGTAAGCTATTACTTATAACTAAAAGATGGAGAAATCTGGTACAGGGGAAACGACACCATTCAGACTGCAGACGTCTGACTCGGGTTCCAGCCCAGTCCCTGACTTGTATGTGACTTTAAGGAAGCTGCTTAACCTCATTTGGTCTCACTCTTAAAATGACAATGATGGATTAGAAGTTTCAATTATGTATTTTCTACAGTTCTAAAAGTTTAAAAATTCTAAGTATGAAGGTTTTTAAAGAGCTCTACATTAGATATTTATTAGATAATAACCCCAGGCATGTTGAACTTGCAGTGGCCATGGATTTCCTGGGCAGCCTCCCTGAGCAGGGGGAGCTCAGATTGTCCTGCACCAGTGAGGGAAGGTGCCACCTAATGAGGCGGCCACTGAACATATGGAAGGCTCTTATGTTTAACTCATACTTGTCTTTAGTAGGTTTTACTCTCGATCCAGTTCTGTCCTCAAAATAATATAAAATAAATAAATTTTCTTTTCAAATATTTAAAGCAGCATTTTTTACCTCCTTTAGTTTTATCTTAACCTGCGACTTAGGTTAGGAGCACTCTTGTTTCTTTCAACTATTGCTTATTTACATGGTGAAGGAACTAGAGAGGCAAAAGGATTGCTGGCTTCTAAACAGGCTCAAGCTGTTGGTATCTATTTTAAATGGTAATACCCTGAATTCAACGATCAAGATGGAAGCCTCAAATTTTTAATCGTTCCAATATGATTCGTATCAGGGATGGTACAGGGAATTTTAGCTTCTAAGCACAGGTGCTAGCAAACTCAAAGAAAAGTAAAGGAGGCTGAATTACATTAATTGCTGATAAAGCAAATAAACAAAAAAAAAAGCCCAGCAATAGCAATAATCGTCAGTTATAGGGTCAGGCACTGTACTAAGTGCTTTTCATTATTTCATGTCAATCTCATTGAAGGGAAATTGGTCACTTGATAAAACAGGTCATTCTCACTTGCCACTGGAGGGCTGGCTCTTAGGGAAGCGGCCCTTTGATCCACAAGAAGGCAAGTCTGGAGTTAAATTTACTTCGGGCAGCATTTCTTCCTCTAAGAGCTAATTGTTTAGGCCTATCAAAGCATCAATCTTCCTCTGTGCCCTTTTCAATTAGGCAAAACCACCATATGCCATTTCTTCTTATCTGTACATAGTTCTTCCTCAGCTTTCACTTAGGTGAGAAGTAGCTAAACTTTTTGAAAATGCTTGACTAAAGCAGAGGATATCCAAGGATCCTATAGAGTTTCATCAATCAATTAGACAGCACTTTTCAAGAAACTTGATATTCAACTTGTTATAAAACTCAGGTAATTCTATCCTTCCTTTTGGGCTGTTGTGAACCATTAAATTAATTGCTAACATGAAAATAATGCAAGACATGGTGTATCTTACAACCCTAATTCTTCCTCCCAGAGTACTCTAATACCATAAAAAATAAAATGAGATTAAATTAGAATGTATATTTATTTGTTCATAAGTTCAGTGAACACAATTTGTTTTCCAGTGATTGTCATTTAGATTAATGTTATTTATTTTTTTAAAAAATTAAGCTGCAGCCATCTACTTAATAATCTAAGTATTACTAAGTTTATAAAAGTTTTCTTTTTTTTTAATCAGAAAATTTCCATGTTTTCAAGTCTTCCCCTAAATCTTATCATTCATCAAAGAATAAAGGGTTCTGAAATAACATTTTTATGTCTGGGAAGTAAATTTATTCTAAAGACGAGACTTGAAATCAGAGAAATTATATTTTCATATAATTTCCTCTTTTTTAGGTCAATTTCTTTATGAGTGTTTGTCCCATCTTTATCATTTGGAAACATAGTCTTCTTAATAGATATGAAAGCAAAATAGACCAAAAACAGTGATGCATTATCCCATGGAATCAAAGGGAAACAGTTTAAAATCCAGTCTAGGAAAAGTACATAAAAACTCTACTGAGGATTTTTTTTTCTTCTAATGATCAAACAAGTTCAGTTTGATCTTAAATCAAGACCAAAAGTCAACCAATAACATTTTTATTAAATAGCCTATGTCTATGAGTGATTCATGTCTATTAAAATGCGAATCACATTTTCAAAGAAAATGGTAGATTGAATTATTTAGGCAGATTGAACTATTTAGCCTGGCACTCAAATGAGTTATATCTGTTTTCCTTTTTCCTATTTCTTTTCAAAATAGATTGACTTGCATTTTAGCTGATTGACAGTCAAGGCATATATGACAAATTAGAAGAATTTTTGGTAACTGCAAAGACTTGAATCCAAAGATTTTCATGAGTAGCTACAACCTTAAACACCCTTGACTACTCTCTCTGGCGCAATTATTTATGTAGAGTCCAGTGAGACATCTACAAACTTCAATATTTCAACAGTTCGATGAACACTTCTACTGAGATATTTCTTTAGCCTGTGAAAACATATTTGTAAATGTCATGAAACCAGTGCCAACTTTTTTTTTCTGATTTATTTTCTTCCTGACCCCATATTTATTTTTGTAGTTGAATCCTCATGCTTTTAGTTAAGACTGCATCTTTGAAAGGGAGGAGATTTGTAACTTGCCTTTGGTAGTAGGTCCCAGAGATCTGTCAGTGACAAGAAAGCCATTATATAAAAGCTCAGAGGAGTAGTTGGTCACTCAAAGGCAAAGCCATGTCTGACTAGTTAGCTGTATTGGAAGCTGGAACTGAATTTATGTAACCAAGGCAACTTTTCCTTGGAATAAACATAGAGAAGAGGTGGAAAGTAAAGCAGCTAGGTAGAAAGTATAAGTCTATTACATGAAAGTGATTTTTAAAAGGGCAATGATATTGGCTGAAGTGATAATTTTTTGAAAACTGTATTTTTGAATACAGAACTAAACCCAAAGTATACAAAAGCAAAATAAAAGACTTTTGTTATCTGTTTTATCTTTTCCTTTAACTAGTTTTGAACCAAAAATAGAAGTTATTTTTTCAACAAATATTTTGGCTCATGCTAAGAACTAATTCTATAAGAATTGATGAATTTCTAGAACTTTTCAGGATAAACTTTTTTATAATAAATATATGTTTAATTAAATTTATTAGGGTGATGCTGGTTAATAAAATGATATAGGTTTCAAGTATATAATTCTATAATACATTCTCTGTATATTGTATTGTGTGTTTACCACCCAAAATAAAATCTTCTTCAGTTACCTTATATTTAACACCCTTTACTCTTTGCTACCTCCCACCCCCCCTTCCTACTGGTAACTACCATACTGTTGTGTATGTCCATGAGTTTTTGTTTGTTTATCTTATTTGTTCATTTAGTATTGCTTTTAGTTTTATATCCCACCTAGCAGTGAAATCATATGGTTCTTGACTTTTTCTGTCTCACTTATTTCACTTAGCACGATATTTTAAAGATCCATCCATTTGTCACAAATGGCAGTATTTCACCTTTTTTATGGCTGAGCAGTAATATATGTAACATGTCTTCTCTTTCCAATCAAGGATAAACTTTTGTTATGCTGTCTTATATTGCCCTTATTCTAATTTTCAGCAGCACAGTTCACTGGGAAATGGGGAAGACAAAACCTGAAATTCAGCCAAAAAGGACATAAAGTCCAAGCGTTTACTTTTGTAAAGATTTAACGTAGACTTTAAATTATGTATTCTCCAAATTTTTTAGCACAACTTTGAAATTTTAGACACGCATATTATACATATTTTAATAATAGAGGGACCATAAACCTAAATTAAAATTAGTCTCCACAATTATACTGTTCCTCATTATGGGAGAAAGGATGGTTACTTTTTATGATAGTAAAATAAATGGAGAAGTGTTACATTTGAGGATGTAACTTCAAAGGAAATGCTAAAAAGAATATTGCACTGGCGCATGTTTTTCTGTATTTTGTCAGTAGTTTCTCCTGCATAATGTGTGCTGTAAGCTGGCCACATGAAATAAACGGCTTTGGCCTTAACTGAATGCTACTGTCTCTAGTACATCATAACCCCAGCTGATAATAAGCCTAACTTGGCAGTAATCTCCATACAGTGGCATTTGGAAAGCTGTAATAATGATGATGAAATTAAAATCCCAGAAATTAAGTAGCACATAGGTCACTGTACTATAAAAATGTAGTTGAGAATAATAATGACCTCTAAAATGTTTGTGTTCATTGGTGAAGGCTGAGCTAATTAGAACAGGAAGTTGGAATACATTTTCTCTTTTACTGAACGTTCCAAGTAGACTGGCCTGAAATAAATATAAGTAAAGTCAGGTTTATAATCTCTTAAAGCAATGATATTCTCAAGAAAGCATTTCATATTTATATCTATATACTATCTATCCTCTACTGTCCTAGGTGGTTCTAAATTATGCCTCCCCCTTTTTTATTTAAGTGTTTGTTATTTAGCAACAATAAAAACTGGGCAATGTTTTTTTTAACAGTCCTGGCAAGGTTTACTTTAGCTCCATATACTAGGTTCAGAATAGCCTTTCTCAATCTATATCAATAATTATGTGCCCCCTAGTAAAACATATTAGAAATGTGGAAGTCTAATAACCTAAATCCTACCCAAACCCCCATGATTTGGAATTAGTCATGTGGAAATTCATCCAAGGGGAAAAAAAAAAAATCTAATTCTTTTTTTCTGTTCATGTAAACACAAAGAGGAGATGTGTGTTTTATTGCCTTTATTTAATGGTGCATTAACCAAATTAAGAAGGTGTCTTCATTCCAAGAGTCTTCATTTCTCTATGAAGTGTGATGTTTCTTTTTTTAAAAAAATATATATATATATCTTTATTGATTTCAGAGAGAGGAAAGGAGAGGGAGAGAGAGAGAGACAGAAACATCAATGATGAGAGAGTCATTGATCAAGCCCACAACCGGGCATATGCCTTGACCGGCAATCGAACCCTGATCGCCTGGATCCCAGGTAGAGGCTCAACCACTGAGCCACGCCCGGCTGGGCTGAAGTGTGATGTTTCAACAAGGAGATAGCATGTCAATATTCATATCAACTAATTTCATCACCTATCATTTTTAGTGTCTCTAGGGACACTACTGTAATATGGAACCCAATTTGAAGAACACTAATCTAGTGATATGATTTTTGTTAATCTCTGTCTAATCTTAATCTACTAGAAAATCTTATTTTCAATGGTCCCAGGTGCTAACTAATTTTGGTTCACTGGGTTTAACTGGAATGACATTCCTTAGCTAAGTGAAGTTAAAACTGATGAGGAAAACATGATGTCTTTCAAGAGCCAGACCGACCATATGCAAAAACATAATCAATATGAATTTTCTTTATTCAGTAGTGTTGTAATGATTGCACTGTGTTCAGATTCTTAATACACAGAATAATTCCCACTTTTTCAAGTTCATCATTATTAAGGTAAATTCCTTAGATTTCTTATAGTGTCACAGATGGTCATTGATCGTCTTTTAGAACTAAAGATAAGTTGAATGGTTATTCAAAGTTGACATACAGTTTGACATATAAAATACAGTAAATATTTTCCCTTTTTTAGGACAGTAGGATAGATGTGATGAATTTACATCAGAAAAAACTAAGTGATTATATATTAGATGGCAGCTGGACAGTTACAGGACACCAGATAAGTGAAAGAGAGAGAACAGATATTATCAGTTTATGTGGCACTTTGTCAACCAAAAATCATTAACTGTTTCATTGATCAATTGTCTTTTTCCTTCATTCTAAAAATTAGCTGTCAATCCATTTTTTTCAACAGCTCAATGACTTTTTATCCTGAAGGTGAGAAATAGCATACAGATCCATAGCTATTCACTAGCAAAGACTCTTTAGTTAAAAGAATTAGCCTTTTCATGCTTTCAAGTCCTCCCTAATACTGGCATTTAAATGAAGAGAAAGAATAATTTCATAAGATCATATTTTACCATTCCTCCATTTGAAAAAGAAAGAATAATTTAGACTAAATAGCCTGGTATACAATAGATACATAATAATTATTTTGAATAAATAAATTATAATAATGATAGACTTTTCCAGTCTGGAAAAGTTGTAATTTAACTAGCTCAACAGTTGCCCTAAAATACTTCCGAAATATGGATGATTATCTAAGCTATATTTTCAATCTTTAATATTATATTATCTGCCACTACATTTTATATATGTTTAACACATTTTTATGTTTTCACTATTAAGAGAAAAAAAAGTTAGACATAATTTTCATCATTATAATTGGGTCCATTATTTAGATTTGACAACTACTCCTTTTTTGCTGGTACTATAAAACACAGTAACCCCTTCCTTCCTATGTACATAATAGGAAAAAGAAGTTAATTCTTCCATCTATGGGTGAGTTTCCACATGGCTATCTCCAAATCACAGGTCAGGGAACTAGGCAATATAATTAGTTCACGTAGCAAAGCAAAATGTGAGTTGGCCCATGTAGCATAATCCAGAAGTAAACAGGCTATTTTCTGCTTCTTTGGGCAGACAATCCACCCATATAGTTCAATACAATGATCTATTTTAGAACTTGAGCTGATCTTTGCACGCTGCTCCTGCACAGCACAGAGATGCCCACACAGCAGTAGGCTTCTGAAAAAGGTCTGAGAATGACAAACATCTATATGCATGAAGTCATTCTATAAACACATACTTGCCTGCAATTCCATTTATTTTATGTAACATAAACCCAACTTTAACAAAGCAATTTTTCAACAAGCAATTATTTTTGTTGTGTTGGCTTGTTTTGCAGATGACAAGGCTAAAGCCCCAGGGACATGTATCGATTGTATTTTTTTCTCTTCGTGACCATTTCTTCCTGTGCTCTAAATCATGATTAGACATCAAGGGTCATCCTGACACAGAGACATTCATAATTATCATGAAAATGTAACAGTCAACAGGAAAAGTAGTTAGAGTTGATAAAATACCTTTAAGGTCTGACCCATTTTACTTCTTTCTTGGGCAGACAGAAATATGCTAATATTCATATCTATGCTAAATATAAAAATACCTGAGAATAGTTTGATGGAGTCCCATTTTCTATAGGCAAACTTTAGTTTCTCCATCTCTACTGCATTGACTTTTATAAAATGTAAGAAGTTCAATGAGTTCTTTTTAAATGTAATTTCCTTTTTGAAACTATGCATATAAGACTGCATTTTAGTTTTAAAGATTACTGACATTCTGGAAATGCATATATACAGTATTTTCTACATTACAATAGTACCCAAGGGGGAGAAAACAACAAAAAAGGAAGTGTCTGTGTGGGAGTAAGCAGGAATAGAACAGTCCCAGTATTGTACCATTCTCACAGTGCTTCATGATAGTCTTTTAAATTTCTACTCTATTCCTATCATATTTTATAAAATTGGGTGAGAATCTGAATCTTAATTTCCTCATTTTAAAAATGTACTTCTCTCATCTGACCATGCTTACTTTTCAAACAAAAGTTTCATTCAAATTGTATACATGATAAAACTTCTTTTTAATCAATTCAGGTTGTAATTTTTCCTTCAACTATCATTAACTAGCATTTATGGTCAATATTTTTCCTTTATATACATTATAATCAAAGAAAAAAGATTATGTATGCAGCTGATAATCAACTGAGTTCTGTCTTACATTGCCTTGACTATTTGGTCAATGTGTGGATCAACTAACTTTTATGATTTACTTTGAAACCATTATAATAATTTCTGACAAAAATATTTAATAACTTAATATATTATGCTTAACATACATCTTGCTTACTGTACGTCATCTCTAACTTTTAAGCAACCCACAAGAACAATCTAATAGTATTCATTCTGAATAGGAGTTAACAGGATTTCAGAGACGTTCTGTCACTGCCCAAGGCCACAGTTAGTAAATGTCAAACCTGGCATTTGAACCTCCATCTCTTTGGTAAAAAAGTTCATACTCTTGAGGAAAGAAAATTAAAACATTACTAATGGAAGGCATTTCCTGGGGAGGGGGTGGAGGGAGATGGAGGAGTGTATGGGGCGCTAAATGGTGATGGATGGAGACTTGACTTGGGGTATTGAATACACAACGCAGTGCACAGATGATGTGTTGAATTTTGCACCTGAAACCTGTATAATTTTGTCACCACAAAATTATAATAAAAAGGGAGGAAAAAAGAAAATATTTAAAGTAAAATAGGGAAAAACCAAAAGGTCACTATCTAAGGTAGTGATGGAATGATTTGCTTCAGTTTCACGAAGTATTTTTTTTTTTGTACTTTTATTTATTGATTTTTGAAAGAGAGAAAGGGAGAGGCAGAGAGAAAGAGAGAGAGAGAAACATTACTTTGTTGTTCCACTTATTTATGCATTCACTGGTTGTTTTCTTGTATGTGCCCTGACTAGAGATCAAATCTGCAGACTTGATGTATCAGGACAACACTAACCAACTGAGTTATCTGGCCAGGGCCTCAGAAAGTATTTCTCGAGCAAACAAGTTGTAAAGCAGGGCCATAATTGATAGGAATAAGAGATTTTTTTTTAAAAAGTAGTACTAAAAACTCCTGACCTCACTTTCTCCTGTATATGTTATTAAGAAAATAAGACACATTTAATATCTATTGTTGAGTCTCAACTACAGAAGTGAAATGTTGCACAGAATATTTCTAGAAAGCTGTATCAGTCAAGGAAAGACAGAAGGAAGTGTGCATGGTGTTCATGTTCCCAAAGTCTTGATATTATACAATTCCCCTTTCCCTGCTTCTTCAGTCACTGATGAGAAAAGTAAGTATGTGTAACACTGACTGGATTTCTTTCTCTTCTTTAAGGTCCGTGGGCAGTTTCTATAAGACAGATAAATTAGCCCGGCCGGGCGTGGCTCAGTGGTTGAGCATCGACCTAGGATCCAAGTGATCGGGGTTCGATTCCCGGTCAGGGCACATGCCCGGGTTGCGGGCTCCATCCCCAGTCGGGGGCGTGCAGGAGGCAGCTGATCAATGACTCTCTCATCACTGATGTTTCTCTCTCCCTCTTCCTGCCTCTCTCTGAAATCAATAGATATATTAAAAAAAAAAAAAAAAGACAAATTAAACAAAGCATGTGGCCATACTTATCCACAAAATGATAAAGAGAAGAATAAAAGAACCTCTGGACTCTGGGTCATTCCAATTTCAACATTTGGACTATAATGAACTTTAGCACAGCAAACACTCTAGTGCCAGCACTATGACACACACCACTAAAAGTGGCTTACACTGGCAAATGACACAGTCCGTTGGCCCCTTTTCTTTAGGAGCACCATGCCCACAGTTAGAAGTGGAGCTTATTAGTCTACACAGAGTGATTCTCTCTCCACTTTAAATAAAACTAAGTTTGAAGTGAGGGAGTGATAAAAACACACAAGTATATATAAGTTTCTGAATAACAAAATTGAGAAAATATGTCAAGATGTCCTAAAAAATGTCTGACACATTATGAGCACTCAAAACTTTTTGACAACTGAATTAAAAGACTTATTAGTATAATGTAAAGAGTTTTTTTCAAATCTACATTCCACTTTTATCAGTTTCTATGAGCTTAAGGCTCTCCAATGCCCTACCAGAATTCATATAAATTCTCCTATGTATTCATATGACAAAAGTAGGCATTCTCTGTAAAGTTTTGTGTTTTTATGCTTTTGGGGAAAGGGATTTGGCAATTATTCAATGTCCATTCATTTCCAGGCATTGAGAACATGCCATCTTATACATTCCATATTTCAGATGGAAAAAGTGAAGGTCTTGTGGGTTAACTAACATGCTTAACATCACAGTTAGTAGTTGGCAGAGTAGAGTTGCAAACCCAGGTGTCTTAAATAGAAGTAAGGATCTTTTCACTCTCTACAATACATCAAATATTAAGGTTGGTACACAAAATCAGTCTAAAATTAATTGTGCAAATACTATACTTAGATCAGAGCAGCCTTGCACAGTTATGGGGACTGTGCAGAACCCAACCCTTGCGAGTTGTCATTTATGCTGTCTATGAAAATGGGTTCCCCAGAGTTGTACACGAAGGTTCTGACTTTGGAACTGCCACTATATGAACACACTCTCTATTCTTATTCTACACTTTGTCACATAAAATGAACCCAACATTCTACTATAGAAGGTAGTAGTCCACATACTTCAATGAAAAAAAAGAAAAATGCTGGTTGTTTTGATGGATAAAAGACTCATTCAGAAGATGTATGGTGGTTTCTAGCTTGGCTTGTGTTTAACTTTCACCTATTCTTTGGAGTAAAATAACCACTTCAGGAATGTGACACGGTGGTTTTCAGGATCCAATGACATGGAATGACCTCATAAACCATAAAGGGCTGTGACAGAGACTGGTTAGATGTTCACAAACTATTTCCCTTCTCTTTCTGGGCAAAACCTACACTGTATCTCCCAGATTTTCTTATTCAGATGTGGCCATCTTTGTGAGTTCCAGCATATGAATTGTGAATAGAAGTAATGGAAGACACCTCTAAAATGGGCCCATAAGCACATACTGTGAGGTGTTCACTCTGCTCCTTCCCTCATCTACTACAGAGAAGCCAGAAATATGTGAAGACCTTAGGGGAAGGCAGAGCTGATAGAATTCCCTGGCACTCTCAGGGTCTACACTGAAATCACTGGACAATGAATAGATGTGTATTTGTTGTGCCAAGCTACCGAAATTCTGGGCTTCTTTGTTAAAGGGATTTCCTACTCTGAATAACCTAAGGTCTATGCAAATATGTGGAAGGTTTTACCATCTATTATTAAAATAGCAGCCAAAGTCCAGACCTTCCACTGTGCCAGTATTCTGCTGTCATGAGGGACCATTCTGTACATTGCTGCTTTCTGCTGTAAAAGTATTTCCCAAGGTTTTCCAGATCTGCAGAAGCACCCCAATTCCACTTACAAAAATTGAATTGCAAATAACTAACTCATCTTCCTTAGTCTACTTCTGCAGCTTCAGCAACTGCCAAAAAATGTGATTTTGGAGCATTCTTCTTAAAAGAAAGGATGAAATTCTTTGTTATGTTAACGACTTCTAAAAACCTTAAATATCACTGGATATAGTCAATAGCTTTTGACCATTTACAAAATATTTTGGCACAAAGATACCTCCAAAAATTTGAATTGTTTACTTACATTTGATACCAACCTAAAGCATTTATCATTGCTATCTGTAGTTCATTTAAAATGATATTTCATACTAAAGATTACTATAAAAAGTTCCTCCAACATCGTCCGTTTTCAAGGCAGATGATGTGACACTGAAGTAGATGAAGAACTTTATGGTCTTAGCTGAGTCATTACTGGGCAATGGAAACAAACAGCAAACTCAGAAGATGAGTATATATGCAATGGGCAGTAAAGGGAAGATTCCTTGTCTTTATTGAAAATCCTAAAACTATAAATTATCAGACCTGAGAAGTACATGTTTAAAAACAAAATACTTAATGCAGCTGACTAATTCTCTACTCTACTAAAATGTGGAACTATTTTAAGGTGGGAATAATTTGTTTAAACCAATACTTTCAAAATATCTTAATCTAACTCTAATGGCATGTACTTGACCAAAGATTATTTTATTAAACTTATGGAGATACAATATTTAAGAAATCCAAAAAGAGTGTTGATTTTAAAAAATGACTTTTCTTCCTGATAAAATGTCTTTGTAGTAAATGCATGAACAATCAATCAGGGAAAGACTGAAAGGCAACATAGCAATTATCAGGAAATCTTAAACTTTTCCATATGTTATTATGTGCAAATAATACTTTTCTACTAGCACAGAAATATTTTTAAAAAATGGAAGCATATTTTTCTCTAAATGTCTGTTCTTTCACTTTTTGACACTAGTCTTAGGTATAGCTTTCATCCACCACAGATTTGTTCCAACTTTTATAAAGGTATCAAGGAGCCTCAATATATATATCAACTTAGGACAGGATTCGGATTCAAGACAAACTATGATGGCGATAAGGATGGCAAATATTATATGAATGAACTATACACTATCAGGTTACATTAACAGAAAAGTATCTACCAATACTGGGTTCTCCTAGGGCTCTTACACTATTTGGCCATATCAGTATTTGGTGGCCCTTTCTGCTGACACAGTTTCTCTTCTTTCATTCCATTACAATCTTTCAAAATTCTCACAAGTGCTAAATTACCTTGAAAAGACTTCCTCTACTGTGCTGAAGGAGACCTTTCTCTCTAACCACTCTGTTTACATTAAATATTCGGAGAAAGGCAGATGGACAAGCAACAGCATTTATTGAAACATTGATTCATTTAAGATGACCTGAAATTAATTCTATCTTGAATCAGATAAAAATAGGCAATAATCATGGCAACTTTTCTTTGTACTAATAGAGATGAAAATAAAGAGATAAGGGTTGCTATTCTGGATTCTTCTTATCATGGATAAAATACTTTACGTGGTTCTGTCAATAAGCTCACCTAACTCGTGGCTGCCGATGCCCACTCTGTCACTAAGGTTTATCACTGAAGAAAATGGAAATTCCAAAGGTAAAAACTTATATGGTCTATGAGGAGTATTTACTCTCCTTTTCAGTGTGGACTCCAAAGTTTTCAACATAGTTAATTTTTTTTTTATTATACTCTTCATACTTTTCACTGCCCTAATTGTTCTTTCCTATTGAGCTACATAATTAAATATACTCTTTCTATGTATGTGTGTATGTGTATGTGTATACCAGATATCTCATATATATTCATGTGCAATTGCCAAAAAATAGTAGAAAATGTTGCACTTCTCACCAGTTTTAAGTAACAGTAATAAACCCTGGTGCTGTAATAAGTATATTATCATGGGAAACCTTAAATAATTTCAATCTAGGTATACAATCTTACCTTCCTGCTTGCATGTAGGTCATAAAAAAGTGATTGAAAACAATAGGAAAATATTATTTTGACATCTGCCATTACGTAATAAATGTTCTTCTATTTTTGTACAGAAGATAATTGCCAATCTGAATAAGTGATGAGAAGAAAGTATGAAGACAATTCTTACAATTCTATTTTTACTTGAAAAATAATCTGTGCTAGGTAAACTCATTGGCTATTTTATTTCTATTGGATTAAAGAAAATATTTTAAATGAAGCAAAAAGCTTGATTACTTGATTGGAATTTTTTTTGGTTGGCCAAAGAAATGATTTAAAAAGTTAGCCCATATGTAGGGAAGAACCCCTCTGCTCTCCAAATATCCACGTGTAAGATGCTGAAGATACTACTGTAGAGAGTGCTAAGCCCTTGCTCTGAGGCAGCCATATGCCCATGGACTCTCTCCCAAAATAAATTTTTATACAGGAAGTTAGAGACACCTAAAAATGTTGCCTCATCCATATTAAGTATTCTTTTCACTATGATGGGTGAGTCTACCAAACCAATAAATATACTCCAAAAACTTGTGTTTATTCTCAAGTCCAGGTCACCAGGAGAAAGAGCAACACTTACAAAACTTACGGCCCTAATAATTCTTATGTGAGGAAAGTGTCAGGAAAACACTGTTGGGGTAGGCAAGAGGCAGAACATAAAACACTTAAGACAAGAAAGAGGAATTAAGTTCAGCTTCTGGGACTAAGAGCATGAGTGAGGATATGAACATCTGGAGAGAGCACAGTTAGTGAAATAGGGGAACTTGAAGTAGTGACTTCCGTAAGGTTTAAGTATGAAGATCCTTCTCTAACAGGTACACTGTTGGTGAAAATGCGGGAAAAAGGAAAGGCCGATGTGAGGTTGGTGGGTTTACAAACTGATACAATATTTTTGGAGAGCAATTTGGTTAAGACTGACCAAATTTTTACATATGGAATCTCAACAACCTGGCTGTGGCTTACTCAGCTACAAGCAGTACTTACAATTTTACTTTTAGGAACCTATACTACAAAAATATACAAGTATTCAAAGGTATGGAACATACACTTTTGTATTATGTTCACTCTAAACTTGCTAAAACATGAAATAATGAAGAAAAACCTAATTGACCATAAGTACAAAAATAATTTAAAATGTATTCATACTTTAGAATACCACAAAGACCTCAAAAATGCAAGTGAGGTCTCTGGATTTAAAGACAGAAAAATATTCAGGAATATTGTTGAGTAAAAAATTAAATTGCAAAATAACCTATAGTATGATCCAGACTCTATTCAAATATGTAAGTCTATACTGTAATGTGCATAAACAAAAGAAAAGACATGTACAAGGTTAATACTACTTACTTACTAGAGTTTTATTTTAACAACAAAATTAACACAAGTTTCTTGTAAAAATGATAACATTGGAATGAAAGCAATTGATTTTAAAACCAAGATAAAGCAAAAAGAGAAATTTGCAGTTTTACCCAATTTTAATTTGAGGAATTGTGAAGAACAAATATCACTCTGCCTAATGTCACTCCTTCGGCAGGGCTTGCAGATCTAGAAATATTTTAAAACCACACAGATAGAGGTTACATGTTCTGGGTAATGTTATGTTGGTCAGAAGACTTCACAATTATGGACCTAGAAGTGCCTATTGAAACACAAACCGTATTGCTGACATATGTCAAACAGTTCAGTAATGATGGAACTGTGACAAACATCTCTGTTCTTTCCATTCTTACGTGGAGGCAACCACCAACTGTGATAAACTTCTCATTGGTTCTGTCACGGTGCTAAAATATTAGGCTATTAGAAATGACCAGGAATCTTATTTTATGTGACAACTCCCTTCCTTTATTTTTAATTTTTTGCAGAATAAAAAACCAAACAACTAAAACTAATCAAAAAGTTTCTTAGGAACTAATTGGGTTTTTTGTTGCTGCTGTTGTTTTGTTTTATTTTTTTAATCCTGGAGTAAAGACCCCCCCAAAGTTCCCCATGATTATAAGTCTAAATAAAATAATAAATGAATATCAAAAGTCAAATTTTAGTCCCCTGTAAACATTTTGCCCTGAGGTCCCAGAGCCAGAGCACATTTTAAAGAGCCTGGCAGGCTCTCTGCTCATGCCCTAGTAGCAGGCTGGTTTGGGTCAGAAACAAACTATACAGGAAAATCTGAAGAAAGGACTTGCTCCAGTTTTCCTTGATTCAAGACAGCCTGGTGAGTGAGCAGCCTCCAGAACTACAGTTTTCTGCATGCACCCCAGTTATCCTCACAGACTTTCAGTATTTTGAGTACACTATTCTCCTACCTATTTTAATGCATCTGATGCAGTCCAGCCAATAAACCTTTTCTTAAGCCTTCTTAGGAACTGCTGAAAAAGTGTTCCTCCCCATGATTTCATGGCAGATGTCCATGTGTGCCTGCAGGTGATGTTCTGATCCCTCACTGTTTTTATCTATCACTAACATTATTTCCTTCACCTCTCTCTAACTGTCTCGCTTGTGTTTTTCTTGATTCTTTGCAAAGCTTCTTAACGTGTGTGAGGATCCCTGGCTTATTCACAAGTATAGGAATTTCCTTGTGCCAAAAGCTGACTCTATCAATACAATTGTTGATGAGAATTTAAGGAGGAAAAAGGTAAGAACTCCGCAGGGGTAGTGCTAATTGATTTTCTTTATAAACACATAAGCAATTATACAAGTGACCATCTGCTTTGTCTGCATGAAGTTAATGAATACACAAAAGGAATCACATTTAGAGCTTACTTAAATCTTAAATCCAACTGCCTAGATAGTTGCTTAAATGTATCATACGGCAAAAGGAAAAGTGCTCTAGTCTGCAGGATAAAAACCAACAAAAATAAATGGGATTTCTTGTTTCTTTCACAGGGACACAGTGAAAACAGAGTTATGTTGATTGCAATGTCTGAGAGTACAGACATCAGAAACTAATACATAGCAATATTTTCAAACAAGACTCTGATATTTATTTAGCTAAATTGGACCTAAAATAGAGAAAATTGTTCAAGATAACATCACTGTGGCAATTAATAATTTTCCTTTAAAAAGTTGTTTATTTTGTTTGGCTCAGCATTCTGGAAGCACAAATAACTGTGTCTTTCATATAATCATTAGGGATAAAAGAGCATAGCAGAGACTAATTCAAATAATCACTGTTATAAGATACCGGCACTAGTATCCAGTGTTAAAAAGCAGGTCTTTTTTTACTATTTTTATTTCCATGGATTAATGAAGATTTTAGATATAAAATGGAAAGCCAAAGATTCACAGGTACAACATTTATTTCACCTGTTGGAGCTGGAACACTCAATATGAACAATTGCAGGTCTGCATGCTAAGATCCTTTGATGCATACGAATATAACTATATTAATGCATGGGATTGTCACAATTTTTAAAAGTACTATCTTTAAAATTGTTATGAAAAACCCACTGGTCATTTATTAATTGTGGAAATAATCACTGATTTGTCTTTGGTAATACTGCCTGGATTAGTTGTCAGGTATCTTGCAAAGAACCAGAGGGTCCACTCACAATAATTATCATTTAGTGAGAAGTCAGGATTTCAAAGTGCAATTATGAATGCAGCAAAGTGCCCTAAAAGAGCAGAGCTAAGAGTGTACCTAACTGGGAGCTCTGCTGGGCAGTAAGTATGTCAGGGAAGAGCTAACAATTGAAGGATGGCCAAGAGTTCATTCAAGGAAGAAACACTCAGTCACAGTTTAAGCTAATGGTCGGAGCATTACATATTCTTATTTCTATTTCACTATAGATTTTTTTCTATAAAGGCAAATATGTCTTCTAACATAGGAGAAGATACTGAAATTCAGGCCATTATCTCGTGAGAAATATTTTTTACAAGGGAATGACCTATTGGTGGGTGCCAGTTTAAAATTCATTTAGACACAAATGTTTACATTAATTTGTCTTCCCCCCAAAAAGAACAGAGAACAAAATGAAATTAAAATAGTGGATATTGTACAGAGTGGATGGAGTACTAGATTTAAATCTGAGGAGGAATCTCAGGCTTGAGAATTTAAGATGCTCTCCCAGGTTGTCCCATCCCACTTCTAGTCTTATTTCTCAACTGTTCCCTAAAAAATGCCATAAATTCTAGGCAAAATTTTCTACATCTTACCCCCTGAGTACCTCCGACTCTTCCGTCTTTCACATGTGTTATGGTCTTCCTTCTGCCAATGCCTTTCTTACTCCATAAGGCCCATCTCCTTGGTGACTTTCCTTATACTCCCAACCACATGATTATAGTTCTTTATATACACATTTCTGATAACACATAGTCAAATTGTGGCTTGTACTGTATTGTTTTATATGTAAAAGTCAGATCCCCTCACCTGACTAGAAGCTCCTATAGCAAGTGAACTTTGTCGTCACCTTTTTATGCAACACAGACACTGCATTTTATTTAATATTTGAAATAAAAATGGATTAAATTGAATTTAACTAAATTAATATGCAGTCAGTAAAAAACTCATCATTCTAACTCAAAATTGAGATTGTGTGACCAGTTTTCCTCTCTAAAACCGCTCACACAAAAATATTATATGAAATTTTTAAACTCAGTTCTCCTGAAAATTTAGAATATTTTACATAATCTTGTTTAAGAAATAGTATGCTTCACATCAGTGAATTTTACAAGAACTCAAATCTTATCTCTAGAGTTAGTGAGCCATAGAGACAAGCTCATTGTGTGGGAGAAAACATCGTTCATTCCATCTTTCCTTCACCAACTGCAGATTATGCCGCTCGGGTGCATTAGTAACCATCCTGAGTGCTAGGAATGTAATAGCAAAGAAGACAGAAGAGTTTCCATTATGGAGTTTACTGTCTAGAGACAAACAGAGGCAGGGTAATAGGCATATTTACAAACAGCCATAAGTAATATGACACAAATAGGGTGCTGGTATACAGAATAGCGGGCAGGCAGAACTTTTGATGGAAGGAAAGAATTCCCCTCTGTGGTAGGAAAATTTATATTGAGTAACCTGAGGATATAATACCATATGGAAGAGCTCATCATACAGTTTACAGATTTCAGAAAACTATTGGTGGATAAAAGATAAGCATTAAGGACAAATAAAAATCTGTAAGAAGAAGAAATAAAGTAATTAGGAGAAGGTATGGGAACTCCTGGAGTTATAATTGATTGTTTAATCCATATAGATATCTGAGGCTTAAACAGATTATTTTTC
Source organism: Miniopterus schreibersii (assembly GCF_964146895.1). Classification (NCBI taxonomy): domain Eukaryota; kingdom Metazoa; phylum Chordata; class Mammalia; order Chiroptera; family Miniopteridae; genus Miniopterus; species Miniopterus schreibersii. The sequence goes on along the minus strand of NC_138108.1, from coordinate 63,981,813 downwards.
TTTCTTTCTTTCTTTTTTTTTTTTTTTTTGAATAAAGAAAAATTACATTTATTAAAACGGGATAGGGATTTCCAAGGGGATGGCTACACAGCACTGAGTCAAAGGGTATTAGGTCCATGATGGCAGCAAATATTCTCCTTCCTTGTCTCACTGTCCTGAGTATGTTTTGCTGCCATCATGGACCCAAATACATTCTTTTTCTAATTCTTTCAAATATTACATGAGATTGTTTCATATCTCAAGGGCCTCCAAGAACTTCCCATGCCTGTACCATTGCATCAGAGCCAAGGAACAGTTGTGACCATTCTCCAGCTGTGGACACGAATGACGTATTACTCACATCATTATCCAAAATGTCCATGAAGCACTCAATCAGCTCACCTCACATTTTATTACCCACCCATGGTTGGCTGAAAAATAATGGCTCCCAGTACTGCAAGACTTTGCTAAAAGGTTTTATTTGAATGACTTGTATGGCATGTCCTACTTTTTAGAAGTGTTTTCAATAGAGGAAAACACATTTCTGTGCTCTTATTTCCTACAAGAAAACACCATTTGGGCTGTTTGTCATTGCAAATGTTATAAAAACCAACTGTCTTTCCTCTGTCTCATGCAACGTGACTGATAGAAAGGACATAGTGGGCAGAGTTTTGAAAGGCAAACTAAAACTTCTTTAGGTACTAAAGATTCTGAATAAAAGAATCCTGCCCTAATTATACAGTGAGGAACACCCATCATACTAATTTGTAAAATCTTTTATCATTAAAATTTGGAAAGAATATGGGTGATAGAATATGAATGAATATAAATCTATTAGGCAAGGTTAGGCAACCTGTGGAGATGGCTGAATGTAATACAAAAAGGCATTTAAGTTTTATTCTGGATAGAGGAGTGGTAGAGTAGAAAACAAACACAAATATAAACAAAAACAACAAAAATACTGCCTAATGGTCCTCTCTTATTATTCAGAAAACATTGAACTAAATTTCAGGCATTGCTACAACCTGTATTATTGCCCTTGCAAACACATGATGGTCCTTTCTGTGGGCAAAATGCATGAGATCATTATAATTAGGAGTTGTTTAATTGTATAAAAATTAATATGAGGAAAATTTAGAACTCTATGCACATTTTCCTTCCTTCCTCCCAACATACCTCCCTTCCCCGAGCTATGATCATTTCAGCTGCAGCAATTTATTTTGTATTTAACATCCTTTTATTGGCAATAAATATTTTTGTTTATACTATGTTACCTTTCACGTAAATTATGTGCTAAATGCATCCTCAATGGGGAAAAACAAACAACTCAGCATTTTCATATCCCTCACAAAGAAAGAAAATTGCATGTTTTCCTTTTTATGGTTTCTTATTGCTTTTTAAATCCTGTCATCTAATGGGACTAATGTTCATGGTTTAGGAGTAGATTTACCATAAATAGCTTTAGTGGTTATCAAACATCGGTGCTTCATTTTGGCGCTTAACCAACCACAACCATTATTTATTGCCTCAGATACTTCCCTACTTTGAACATTACACCTTAATTACCCCAATCCCTATTTCTAGGTCTGATTTAAAAGCCTGAATGGGAATAACTATTTCTTGTTTCACTTGTGTAAGAAGGCAGTGCCTGTGCCCAAGCAATCAGAGATCAGAGCCGTGAAATCAGTAGAGTATGTTTTAGTGACCTGAACAGCCCAAGGTCTATGGCAATGGAAATGCAAATTACCCTACGTGCAAGAAGAGGGGGAGTGGAGGGGAGAACAGACTAATATTTCTTCCAAAGGCTCACACCCATGCTGAAGTCTAGTGATGTTGAATACTGCTGGGGAAAATGGGAAGTGGTGCTGATTTCAAACCTGTTGATTAATTTAAAGTAAATAAATGCAGCTAGGATATTGTGCTTTCTTAATCCATCTTTGCTTTACTCCTAGTACACTCCAACACTGCTTTTCTAATCCCTTTTATATAAAAATTATACTTTATAATACTGTTCAGGTTGTAGGGCATTATCTCATAAACAGATGAAATTAGAAAATGGGCCATGAAGTTATGAATTTGCCTGGACTTATTGTTCTCTTAACTTTTTAAAACTTAGCTCAAATAACTCCTTTTCTGAGAATCTTTACTCACTACAACAGATTGAGAAGGCCTCTTTAGAATATCCTTGTGTCTTTCTACAGTGAGGGTAAGGATCACTTACACTTGAACCTTTGCTATGGGCAAGGTCTGACTCTTAACCTCTTTTTATTCAAAGCTGGCATTCAACACATGTTTTCTGAATGAAAAGTTATTTGCCCAACTGGCCAATAAGACAATTCAAGGTGCTTAAAATGCAGAAATGGGGATTAAAAAGTACTTTAGTTTTCATAATGCACTACTATGTCCCTTTTTAATTTAGGTATAGAAATGATTCTTTCATTACTTTCTTAAGTTGTTTAAAATATTTAAAACTACCTTCTCTACCCTCAGCAACCCCAGGTGGGCAGCTATCTTACCTCACAGGTGAATGATAACTTTTTAAATAATATGTGCTAATGGGATTTGATCTTAAAGTGGTATTTACTATAATAAATGTTCTTCTTTGCGCTTCCAAGCTGATTGCGTCTGTACGAATCCCACACACGTGCAGCACGTCCCCTACCCTGTTCCTGACTCCCTTCTCCTCTTCCATTAATTTAGTGGTTATCCTGCAGCCTTCTCCGTTGAAAAATACCTTAGAGAAATCCTATTTCTCTCCAACGCCTAGCATAATGTTTTGTATATAATTGGTGCTCAGTCTATTTTTCTTTAAAAAACAAAATTGTTAAAGATAGAACTCGCACCTCTAAACCTCTCTCCTCTGCCCTATCTTCTTTCACACTAATCGGTTTTAACATATAGCATCACGATCAGGAATGCGGGAACTCGGTCTTACCTTTAAATCTCACTCCCTCATTATTTTCTAAATGCGTAATTTTGGGAAAGTTACTTTACCCTTCACTGCTACACTTTCCTCATTGATAAAATAGGGAAAATAGCAGGGCATGTTTTACATGGGTTGCCATAGCATTGCCTACATGTTATACACGGATTTATCAGCTATTCTTGGGAAGACAGCTGTACTTTTCTGAATGACAATGTACATGTCTTTGAAAGAGAGTTATGAATACTAGGAATTATAGAGACATAAAGTAGATTAATGGTTGCTTAGTATTGGGTGGGAGTGGGAAGTGACTGTAAATGACCATGAGGTTTCTTTGGGGGGGGGGGAATCTTCTAGAATTAGGTTGGGGTGATGGTTGCAGAGCTCTGTAAATATAAAAGTAATTAAACTGCACTCTGGAACTAGGTGAATTTTATGGTATGACAATTATATGTAAATAAAGCTGTAAATTAAAATAGTAATAATAATAGCAGGATTCAAATTAGGTCTGTTGGAGCCGAAGTACATATTGTTTTTCTATCCTCACCACCTCACTCTAAAAAATTGAGAAGTTTATATTTAAGTGATCATGCTAAATGAGAGATTTGCTTTCTAGGGAGGCGCTTCATATAGATGATATCAAGGAAATGTATGGAGCTAAACCCTTACCTAAGCATGCAAAGAAAACTTTTTATTTGCTTGTTTTTGAGATAGTAGACAATAAAAAAAGTTGTCAGTTGTCCTCTGTCTATGGTAAAGAGAAACCATTATCCAATTATACACAGATTGCAAATATTTTTCTTTTCTTGTCAAGAAGTGATAATTCATTCCTTCCTTCCTTCCTTCCTTCCTTCCTTCCTTCCTTCCTTCCTTCCTTCCTTCCTTCCTTCCTCCCTTCCTCCCTCCCTCCCTTATGGCTGTTTTATCTTTATTTCTGAGTCAGAGAGATTGATTATAGGGTCAGAGATCAGCTTTCTCTGTGATTCACGGACAACATTTTAGAAGGGTCATGGCACATATCCCTTATAAGCTAAGGGGAATGACCTTTGAAATAAAAAGTATTGAGATCATTTTAACTATGTCTTGAAATCATGAAAATATTTCTTTATAAGTGTTAAGTATTTACTTGAATAAAATCTAATTTACAGATATGTTGAATGCCTTACCCACACTTATAAATAGCTATTCACTTTTTTTATATCATTCTTTTGACAACATTTTATTTTTTCTTAGAGAGAAGTTCAAGAAGAACATAATTTAAACAGAAGCTGAAAACCTCAGCTCTTGCCAGAAGAAAATTTCAGAACGCATTTAGAATCCTTCTAACTTTTTCTATTCAACATCTAAATTTAAATTCCCGTAGAAGACATCTTCTGCAAAGAGATTAAGGAAAGAGAAATGATGGTCTGGGCTGCATATGTTTGAGATGAATAGTGTTTCTTCCCTCTTTGTGATAGGAAACTCCACTCCATGTCATAAATTGTGGCTCGCACTGCCCGATCTGGGAGTTTTTAAGCCTGCGTGCTTTTGTTAGTGGCTGGGTGTCAGAGGGGCTCCATCACGGTGGCATTGCCACTGAAAAGGTTAAATGCATGAACCCCAAAGGCTTTCAAAGAGGAGACTGCAGAAAATCTGTTGTCAAAGAGTATTATATCTCCCAGCTTGGGCAAGTTCACCTTAGTTGATCCTCTGTATTACTTTGAAAGTTAGAAAATCCATAAGAAGCAGATGGGTATGTCAAGGATTTTAAAACCTGGTATAGGTTGGGTTTATTTTGGGATTATTATGGCTTACTTTTCATTGTTTAACAAAGGAAAAATGGTAGTATTGCTGTCTTATATCTCCTTGAGGGTAGTAATATAGATTTGGCTAAACAATATGCTGTGGAAAATTTCTATTTTTGCATTTGTTTCATGAAGTCTCTACATTTTAAAAGAAAACATTTACAGGCAATCATTGTCTCTCTGGCAGTCACCAATTACACCACTACACGTACAACAATTTCAGATGTGTAAAATCAGTGTAAAATAAGGTAAACGAATTAATAGAGAAATTAATTTGTCAATCAATAGTTATTGACCACTTTGAGAAATAGTAAACATAAAGGAATGACAGGGTAAAGTCCTAACAAAACTCTAAATTGAGTTCATGGACAAATAGGGAGGTGCTGCCCTTGATGAGTTTTTCAGGGAATTGGAGCAAAGCTGGAATTTAAGTATTAAAGGGGTTCAGATGAATAAAAGGAGGACTACTTCAAAGGAAAGTAACAGCATGCCAGAAATAAAGAGAAATTAGATTTCTTCCAGTAGGAATCCTTATTCAATTCTCTCATACACTCAATTACATTTTCTAAGAAATACTTCATTTTTTAAATATTACTTTGAAAAAATAAGTTGAAGAATAGCTCAGAACAACTAGCAAAGAGATCCTCTGGATGTTTGTGTGGGAAAATGTGTATCAAATATGTCTTGGTGAACTTGTGATGGCAATTAGTATGTACTTTAATTTAAGTTTTGGAATGAAAGAAGACCATCAGGTGAGGAGTTGAGTAAAATAAAACTCACTTGTTTTTCATTCTTACCCTGGAAATGTGTACAATCAATAGGAGACCCTTCAGCTCTCTTCCTGAATTCACTGTTCCTAAATAGAGTTTATTAGAACTGAGGTGAAAAATTCTTTCTAGGGAATATGATAAAGTATTATGCCTATAATACTTTTTTTTTTTGAGCAAGACACACATATACAATTTATTAAAAACACATGAACACATTAAAATCTCACTATTTCTACAATCTAAATTCTAGCAACATATACAAATACTGAGTGACTATAGTACATGCCGAGGTAAGAAAAGTACATTCTGGGAGAATATCACGGACACTTAAGCCATTTTTACTTCCAATATGTTCAATACGTGTTTTATTTCCACCCTTCCCAGTGCCAAAAAAAGAGAGGAAAGATGAAGAAACTAATCACAAGTTGGATTAAATGGGATATTGGTACCACACTTGGCCTAAAAAGTATTTTAATAACCATCTAGCTCTTACTTAGATTTTGCAGTTTAGGGACTTCAAGTTCAGAACTGAAAGGCAGAGCTAAAGGGTAATTTGTTTTTCAGGTAGAGCTTCATTCATTCCTCTTAAAAAGGTCTGGAAAGTATAATCTATTAGTTCTTTCTAATTGTATCACCTGCCATAGTGTTTCTATAGCCCTCCTGCTCTCCCAGCAACACTGTGGACAAGTAAGCTCATACTCCATTTTATGTTCACCAAAGACTACAGCACAAGACAGTGTTTAGCAAGCAGGGGAAAGAACATTGACAAGCCTACAGGTTGAAAACACCTGTGAAATAATAACATTCACATGGAAAACATTCAATTTATGCAAAACATTTCCGGGTCCCCTCTGCAATATATTTTGCATTAACATAATCAAGTTATTCAATGACTATTAGTGAGAACAGGCCTCAAAATTTAACCAATTCAAAAGTTCAGCACTGACAATATATCTTCTTTGCTGTTTACTTAAACTTTGAGGGCCAGAGATAGAGTCTCATGAGTTTCATGATAAGTAGAGTTCAGAACAGAAGCATCTACCAACACCAAATTTCATTTAGGCTGATGTCCACAACCCTCACAAAAATTCATTCTTCTAGGTTCAGAACAGAAAACTTCAGGTGAACAAATCTGTGGAGGACACTTATATTAGGAGTTTTGAAATTATTCCCCACTTTAATCAACTTTCACCTGGATGGATGCCCCTGCACAGGGACTGTCATTGAGGAATCCTTGATGAGGGGCTGCTTCTACTGCCCAGCTATGGGTTGTTAGAGATTAGATAAGAATCTGCTGGAGTGAGTCCCATAGATAAATAGTTTCTACTCCAGAAGCTATCTCTTCACATGTAAACTTTTAACAAGTTCCATTACACACTAGCTATGACCTTGGACAAACTTCAATGGCCCAGGAGAACCAATGATTGCTAAAGTGGTTGCTATTTTTTTTTTCATGTCTCTAGGTGCCCTCTATATGCTCAGAAAAAACAAAACGACTATGGAGAAGATGAGCTCGAAATTATGCTTGCTGCTGCTCACGTACGGTCACCTGTCTGACCTCTAAAAGTTGCAGCACAGAAACAGTGAATTAGTGAGTTATTGGAAGCAGGAGCATGACCAAGAAAATAAATCGGCAAGGTCTTTGCTGACCACTGCCTATTCACATCCACCATGAAGCCTGCCAATCATAAAAATATTTCATGATCTAATCCCATTCATTTCTAAGAAGATGATGAATGGGCTTACTTCAACCATAAGATGAAAGCTGAGAAAAAAATTTGATGTTGATGTCTACTAGATGGAGCAGAAATAATTAATGTTACTTTACGGCAGCATGATTTATCAGGAATGACACAACACTTGGGCCCCTGTGAACTAAGCGATGACAATTACTATATCGAAATTTTGACAACTAAATTTGAAACAACCAAGGAAATGTATTGGATAAAACAAACTTCTTGGTTTCTGAAAATCAGGGCCTTTAATGAGAGTAAGACATCACTTACCAGTAGTATTTCTGTGCTTTGACAAATCTTTACAGGTGTGTAAAAAATAATTATGATTTAAAAGTATCCTTTACCCAGACATTTCCAATATAAGACTTTTGTTCTTAGACAATTATGAGAACTACTCAGTATTTTCAAATTACATTCTGTTGATCTTTTTTGTGACCTAAAAGCATCATGTTTAATAAATATTGGGAAATATTAGCTCTATCTACTATATAGAAGTATAACCTGAAAAAATAAAACTTGGTTTGAAAAAAGATAACAGTAACAACAAAAATTCCTCTCCCATGTATTGACTGCTTTTATGTAATTCTGTGTCATTTGTTTATCACTGTCCTCATTTTCTAGATAATGACAGATTAGGAAATTGAATATAAAGTTGATTTGCTCCATTTATCAGTATAAAATTTGTTTAAAATCATTAATTGCCTTGAATTTGCAATGGATAGAGCTGGATTCTTCACCTTAATTTTCTTTTAGACACATGGAAGTGGTCTGAAAGCTAATAAAGCTACGAGGGCAGAGACTATCAAAAAATTGAATAACAGCTTTTACATTGAAGATACTCTTAGAAAGTTAAATTCTCAACACTGAAAATATTTATTAGTGACATGAAAACTGATGAGCACAGTTAGTATCAATTTTTTATTGTTAAGAAATAACAACAACAATAAAAGTTGTTTAATCAGAAGCATGTCTCCCTTTACCTGGCCTTAACAGTGACTGTACCAGAAACTTCCAACTTATAATGGACCCTTCCCAGTTTCACAAATAATTGTGAACTAAGCTAAACATGCAACAAAAATGTATTCTCTTGGCCTCAAATTTCTTTAAAGTACTTGTTAATAAATATTAATTCAAAAACCTAACCTTTGAGGAAACTAGCTTTGCTAGATAACAGGAAATAAACATTCATATTCCAATCCTCTAAAATTAGAGAACTACTGCTAACATTTCAGGGATTTCAGTTAACCATATCAATGTAGGAATCATCATGAGAAAGTATATGGGCTTTCGAATAAAACACAAGATATAATCTTGAATCCTTCTTCTTCATGCTACAGGTATTTCCTAAAATCAATAAACAGACATACCTATCTCTTATCAATTCCTTATGGCCAATAGTGTATGATTAAGATTTATACCTAGAAAAATGATTCTTGAGGCGCTCCAAGATTTTTAATTATCACTAAATACTGTAATTCTTGTATATTTAGAAAGACTCTGGCAAGAATGCTTTAAATAAAAATATTTTCTTCCCAAGTCTCAGTGTATCCAAAAGAGGAGAACCTGAAATTTGAGTAATATTGTTAATTAGAATTTTATTCTAGCACAGAGAACCTTGTAATATTTAGTATTTTAAAAATGTATTTCACATAGTCCTACTACTGGTCCAGCTATTTGTATCCTGTTTTTCAAGATCTTAGTGAATTTGGATGAAGATTAATATTGTAACTCTCCTGTTTATCACCCATACAGCAAAATGGCTTTTATCAGAGTGAGCAAAATTAAGGATGGTCCTCTGTCTTCACTTTCTCTGACTGGCAATGCTGTGATTTCACTCATGTGTGAAGTATTTTTAAATCTAATTATTCTTACAACCAGTTAGGAGAAAGGGTCATTATTCTAGCTCATTAGCTGTTTAATTGGAAGGCATAACAGTGAGTCTGTGTTTTGACTCGGTAATTCCAATATTCAGCAATGCAAGGAAAGGGGAATTCTGTAACATCATGACTCAAGAACTATGAATAACATGCACCCTTCCTTCTGCTCTTCCTTAATGGCTATGGCATCCTAGAAATATTCCATGAAACATTTGACTTCCCTAGTTGAGACCTCACATTACAAATTACATGTGTCTTGTTTTGTTAACATATGCAAACAAAATGTGTGCTTTATACATGCACACACACACACACGTCGAAAGGCTATTTGTGTACTCAAATCAAGTAACGACCTGAGCTGGCTGATGAAATTAAAAAAAAATTTTATCCAAAGTGTTTATATAAAGAGAAAAAAATGGACACGGGGGCAGCATTGCCTTACTTTTCCGTTACATAATCTCCACACACCTAGAGAAAGAACTTCAGCTGGTGACAGGAGCAACGGCAAAGTTTGGAGCCTTGCCTTAATATAGAGAGAAGTGAAAACTAAGCCAAGCAAAGATAATGCATGTACATCACAGCACCGGTGGAAAGGGCAATTTTGCAGCATTTAAACAATACAGTATTTGTTGAAGAATGTGAATCTGTGATAAAGATTCACTCCAAATTTGACTGCCATCATCCATCCATCAATGCCTTTATTGAGCCATTATATGATAGAATCATATTAGTTTCCCATACTCCTACATCAAATTACCACAAATTCAGTGGCTTAAAAAAATTATTTCTTACAGTTCTGTAGATCAGAAATTTGACATGGTCTTACTGGGCTAAGATCCAGGTGTCCACAGGGTGTATTTATTTCTGGAGGCCGTAGGGGCTAATACATTTTCCTGCCTTTTCTACCTTTTAGAAGTTGCTCACTTTCATTTGCTTATGGCCCCCTTCCTCCACCTTCAAAGGCAAAAATGGCTAGTTGACGCCTTCCCGCTTAATGTCATCCACAGGCATGTTTCCTTTTGACCTTCTGCCTCCATCTTCCACTTATAAATATACATATGATTCCACTGGGACCACCCTGATAATCCAGAGAAAATTTCTTTATTTTAAGGTTACATGATTAGCAATCATAATTCCATCCCCCATTTTAATCCCCCTTTGCTATGTAACATTACATATTTATAAATTCTGGGGATTATGAAGTGGACAGCTTTGATGAGGGGGCTATTATTCTGCCTGTTACAGTTCACCCTGTGGCCCCCAAAGATTCACATGCATTGCAAATGCAAAATACACTCATTCATCCCAAATTGCTCAAATTTTCAACTCATTACAGCACTAGCTCAATGTCCAAAATCTTATCTAAATCTATTAGCTCAAAAGTCTCATCAAAATTATCTAAACTAAGTATGTGTGAGACTCTAGGCAAAATTAGTCCTGGGGCAAGATTTCTTTCTATCTGTGAGTCTGTGAAACTCAAAAAGCAAGTCATTTGCTCCCAAATTATAATGGTGGTACAGCCATAGGATAACAATTATAGATATTCCAGTTAAAAATGAATAAAAATAGAAAGAAAGAAAAAAAGCCACTGCTGTAAAGCAATTTCAAAATCCACCCAGGCAATCTCCACTTACTTTTAAGGCCTAAGAACTACCTTCCGTGGCTCATAGCTCCACCCACTGGTCTTCACCTGAAATCATTCTTTATTTTTCAGGAAAGTTAGTACATGTTTGCAGCTGAGTATTGTTATCTGCTTGTTTCGTACCTGTAGAATTTTGGTGGTCCAACAGCCCTCTCATTTTGTATTCTCTCTGTCTTTTCCAATTCAAGCTGGCAGTTTTTCTGCTGGCATAAAATTCTAAAAAACCTTGTGGGTCTCCTATGTGTGTCATAGTAGTCACTCTACTAAAGAAGAGAGTATTCCACAGATTTTTTTTTTTTTTTCCTAAATAACCCCATCTCTAGTTTTGGTTTGTTTCGAGATGAGTGAGGGGATCTATGAGTCACATAGCTAATCTCTTCAAGGAACCTTCTGTCTCACTGAATGTTGTGATCTTTTGATTTTTCTGATACATCAGCAAACCATTGCCCAGACATATCATAGGCTTTTTTGCAAGACCATGATTTCTTTTAAGTGACTCTCTTAACTTTTGTATCCTTTGCCATTTGGGTAGACTAAGGATTAGTAAAATCATTAACTATCACTTTTTATTTTTTTTGCTGTTTAGCATTACTTGCTTATATAACAGTTCTTTGCATAGCTTATTTCTCTCCTCTCACATTTTACTATAAGCAGCAAGTAAACCAGGCCACATATTCAACACTTTATTTGGAAATCTCATCAAATATCCAAGTACATCACTTACAAATTCTGCTTTCCACATAACTATACAACATAATTCTTTTAAGTTTCTGCAATTATACAGTAAGAATTCCCTTTCTTCCAGTTTGCAGTAATACATTCTTCATTTCCTTTTGTTCCTTCACAGGGAATGTCTTTCAGGTCTGTATTTCTCCTAAAGTACACTCCCGATGATTTAAGTATTCTCTAAGGTGATAAATGCTTTCTCTACTGTGCTCTTCACTTCATTCCGAGTCCTCATTAACAGAGTCATTAACATCATATTTCTACTGTGTTTTAAAGATCATCTAGCCCTTTTTTTATCATGCTCCTCAAAATTCTCCCAGTCTCTGCCTCTGCCCTATCTTAAAGTCTCTTCTAAACTTTTAGGTACCTGTTAAAATAATTTACAACTTCCAGGTACTAAAGTCTGCATTAGGTTTCTATTGCAGCTTAACACATTACCACAAACTGGTGGCTTAGAAAACTATTATTTTATAAATTTAAATTTGTAAATCTCAAGTTAATATTTTACAGTTTAGCAGGTCAGAAGTTTGGCATGGGGCTCGCTTCACTAAACAAGGTGTTGACAGGGCCTAATTCCTATTAGTAGTCTCAAGGGGAAAAGCGTTTTCTTACTTTCCCAGCTGCACACATGGACCTCTTCCATAGTCAAAGCCAGGATTGGTGGACTGAGTCTTTCTTACACTGCATCATCCAAATCGTGTTTCTACCCTCACTTTTCACTCTTCTTCTGCCTCTCTCCTCACCTTTTAAGGACCTTTGTCATTACACTGATGCCACCCAGATAACCCAGGATAATCTTCCTATTTTAGAATCCTTGGCTAAATCACACCTGCAAAGTTCTTTTTGCCATATAAACATATCAGACACTTTTTTCTGGGTCTAGGAGATGAACATTTTTTTAAAATATTTTTTTAATTGATTTCAGAGACAGGAATGGAAAGGGAAAGAGAGATAGAAGCATCAGTGATGAGAAAGAGTCATTGATGGGCTGCCTCTTGCACACCCCCCACTGGGAATCGAGCCCACACCCGAGCATGTGCCCTGACCAGGAATCGAACCTAGACCTCCTGCCTCAACCACTGAGCCATGCCGGCTGGGCAGACATGGACATTTTGGGGTGAGACTTTTATTCTGCCAACCACAAGCATAGATAGAAAGTGTTTTAATAAATAATGTAACGTATTCAATGATATATAAGTTGGGATTTATTCAAAAGCTAGATTTCCCAAATTCAGTAATTTTTCTACTTTATGTACTTATCTCCACGTTGAGAACAATGTGTTCTCTGAAAAAGAAGCAAAATGTAGACCAAAAAGTGCTATGTGCTTTAACCCAGATCTGAAAAAATAAAGTGAAAATCATACCATCTTCACTGTCTAATGTATCACAAAGGCACCAAGGGACTGCAAATTGCAGATTTTCCTTGGTGAGACTGAAAAAAATATATTTTCTGTTAATATTTAAATATTATTTTTCTTTTCTTTTTGTTGTTTTTTATTTACTTTTTTAAGATAAAATACACAATTCTGGAAATGAAAAAGCAGGGCATCTTTAACTTATCACATTACTTTTTTTCTGAATGATACTGGCTTTTGAAGCATTTCACAAGCAAAAATCTTCAGACCATAACACCTCTTGTAAGTATATAAGCTTGAAAAGGTTGCTGTGCCTACTTAAAACTTAGACTTCCTGCAGATCAGCTTAATCATGTGTCAATTTCCAACTAGCTCTAAAAACAAACAAAAATAGACCATTTAAACATAACTGTACATTTGACTATTATCAAAACCTTTGCACATAATATAGTACCTCCTATAGAGCAGAGGAAGCACATGAAATCAATGGAAATGGAAACATTCTGCTTAGTAGTAGCTCAGAAGTTGGTTTAGGATAATGGTTCCACTCTTGTCTGGTCATTAGCCTCTCATGGGAAGATTTTTAAAATTTCAGTTTCCAATCCTTCCCCAGGAATTAAAAAAAGAGAATTTCCAAAGTTTAGTGCCTATCTAAGCATTACTTTATGAACTACAGTACAACTTAAGTTTTTATTTTATGATGGAAGTCATTTCAAAATAGGCATAACTCCCACTCATATTGGAGATACAATATTATATGCTTTTATATTTACTTCATTTTTTGTGTGTGGTTTTTGTAAATTTAATAGAATAAGAAAGATTTGGTGTTCCATTAGTGGTCAGTATTTTTGCCAGCATATAATAACAAATGGAGAGCTACTGAGTCTGGAACAGGACAAGAAAAACTTTGAAAAAATGGTTCTATCAACTTTAAAGAGGATCCTTTTTATAGGCCCAGGTTCCTTCAGTTCCCATGGGATTACGGGATAATCTATATGTGGTTTGGCTGCTTGTCTACATTTGCCATCATTGTCTTGTCCATCTCCTTGTGATAGTAACACAATTTTTCCAAATTTCCTGTGTATTTCGTCTTTACATCACTCAACAGTTTTTTCAATATGATATTACGTGCAACATCCTAGAGGGCAAGGACCACACCCCACTCCTCTCTGTTATAATACAGTCCATAAAGAACTTGTACCCATTGCTGCATTAGGCCCTCAGGGGTACTAAAAGGCATTAAATGATGTCATCTTGCTCGGGAAGCTTACTCCTTTCCATTTTCCAAAGTGAGTCAGTGGTCTATTCCTGATTATATTTTACTCTGATTATAATTTATTTAAATTATTTCTATTTCTCTCTCTCCTGTTAAAACAATGATTTATATATGGAAATTGTAATTCATTATTGTAACTGCAATACCTGAATAAATGAATATTACTGAAGAAATATTTGTTGAATATGCTCATGAAAAAATGGGACCACCCTTACCCTCTTTCCCCCTCTCCCTCCCCCTATCCTTCCTCTCCTCATCTCTCTTTCTCTCTCTCTCTTATGCATGTTTTTTATTATTAAGTCAAAATCATGAGACTGCCTGATGTGTGTAACTTTTGCATAATTGGTTAATTTTTTTTCTGTATGTGTGTGAGAGTGTGTTTAACCTATTGTATGGCTAGCAAGTACAACTCAGTGATTTTGCCAAGACTATGCTATAGTTTCAAAGATTATTAGGGCAAGAGGTTTAATTAAAGAGAATCTTTACCACTATACATTCTCCTCTGGTAGAATTCAATCCATAGTGCAGCTCTCCTAATTTAAATTTAGAATCAGCATTTTCATAATAAAAATAAAAATGAAATAAAAAACATTGATGAAGACCACATTAATACTCAGGAAGACAGTTCCTCTGCCTGAGAGATGATGAATTTGAGTGATGACTTCATAATTGTTTTGTCTAAAGAGATCCAATAACTACTTCACCTTCCCCACCCACACTCTAAACCTTACTGTTGCCATCTCCTCACTCTGACAATCACTTATTTCATGATTTACTCAAGCACTGATGTTGGCTTTTTTTTTTTTTTTTTGGCAAATTTAATTCTGTAACTTCATGTTTATAAATGTCAATATAAGTTTCCATTTAAAAAATAAAACAAAACATTTTTCTTAAGAACCCAATCAATCTCTTCAATTTGTACATCTGAAAAGAATCTGTGTGTGAAATTTTACCTTTAAAAATGGAGAGGGTTATAAAGAATGACAAGCTTTTGAGGGGTAAAGAGATCTATATGATAGAATGCTTGCTTGTAGCTGAATTTATATATTTTAAAAGATTAGTGGGTTTGTAATTATGTCTCTTTTTTTTGTTAATCAACATGTTTGTTTTACAGCTCTTTCTAAAACAATTTGTGCAGTAATTAAATGTCTAACAGGAATTTTTATGACTGTTTGCTGAACACAAATGTAGTTTAGCTTAGTAGTTTGGAGTTATTAAGTGAGCCATCATAATTTAATGTTTTAAATAAAACAAATTATAGACCTCTTCTAAGCTTTGCATGAGGCTCATATTACCATGGTATTTATGTTCTTCAAAGGTAACAGATTCTACATTCCCAACAACCTATTTGCAAGCACATCAATAAAACTCTTCTTTTCCATTTAGGTTTGTTCTTTAAGGCAAACAGTGCACAGCAAAGTAGAAATAAAGGCAAAATTAATTTTCTTGTAAGAGGGAATGGAAAGAGAGGAATATTTACTGAGCACTTACTATAAGTCAGCCACTGTGCTCGATATCTTATGTCCTCTCATTTAAATCACACTATAACCCACAAAGAGGCAATTGATCTACATTTTATAGATAATGAAACTGAGGCTCAGTGAGGAGGCTAAACAGCTTGTCCCAAATTTACTTTTCTTTGTCAAATAAATAGCAGGGTTGGGTTCTAACACAAATCATTTATTATTATTTTTTTAAATATATCTTTATTGATTTCAGAAAGAGGAAAGGAGAGGGAGAGAGAGAGATGGAAACATCAATGATGAGAGAGTCAGTGATCGAGCCCGCAACCCGGGCATGTGCCCTGACCTGGAATCGAACCCCGATCGCCTGGATCCTAGGTTGACGCTCAACCTCTGAGCCACGCCCGGCCGGGCACAAATCATTTATATCCCTACCCAAAACTGCTTCTCAAATTTTCTAACATTTCTGTAGAACTGTGCAAACACACAAATCCACCCAACACCTTGACTTGATGCTATAACGGCCAGCAGTATCATCATCACACAAAAATGTGCAATTATTGATAAGTCATTACAGTCAAACATCTTTTATAGTCTATGCACAGATACTCACATTTTAAAAAGGATCATTCAATCTTTTAATCAACAGATATTGTTTGAGTAATGCATATACTCTTATCCAAAACCAAGAAAACAAATTATTTCCCTGAAAAGGTTTAGAAATCACATAGGACATTAAATTGCAAATATTTGGGGAAGAAGAGAAAAAACATTTGAAAAGCTTTTAAATATATTCCATATATCCTACTACATACTTTCATATATAATACTGCTTTAATTTATTCTAAACTCTGTGAACTCAATCTCCAGCACATGCATACATTTCTTCTTATTTGTTCTCCCTCTTTTTCCACCAAATTACCTTTATTTTACTACACAAAAGTAAACTGAGACTAGAGGATTTAATTAACTGGTTATTATGAGAGCCAAGAATAGAACTCAGGTTTCTAGGACATCTAAACTCATGCTTTGGGAGATTGGGAGTGGTGACAGGAGGACACAGAGGATGGGGAGGGATGACTGACTCCTTTATTCAAGCACCTCTGTATTTATTTATCTTATAATTGTAAATGATGCATATTTATTGAAAACCCTGCCTTTCTCATTTCCACTACTTATAATTCTCAGTCATTGCTACAATTTTTAACTTCTTAGCAGCCAACTATCACAAATGTCAAAGCTAACAAACTCAAAATTACACACATACACACACACACACACACACACACACACACACACGTTATGCTCTTAGTTTGTCTCCTACCTTTTTAACCCATGCCTGTCATTTTCTCTTTGGTTTCTTGTCACCAACGGCTGATGTTCTAGGCCAGGGGTTTGTAAACTGTGGCCCATGGACAATATCTGGCTGACCACTTTTTCTGGGTGGTCCACACACTAAGAATGGACTTGTATATTTTATTTTATTATTTTATTTTATTTATTTTTGTATATTTTAAATGGTTGAAACATAAAAATATCCAAAGGATAAATAATACGGTGATATATGATAATTATAAGAAGTTCAAATTTGAGCTTCCATAACCAACTTTTAATGTATCACAGCCATGCCCACTCACTTATGTGTTGGCTGTGGCTGCCTCAGTGCTTCAATAGCAGAGCTGAGTAGTTGTGACTATACAGCCCCCAAACCCTGAAATATTTACTATCCATCTCCTTACAAAAAATGTTTGTAGACCCTGTTTGAGGCTCTCTTCTCCCTCTACACATTCCCAGAGCAAGCACTTCCACCATAGCTACCGTATATAGTTATTCACATTCTATCTCCAGAACCTCAGGCCTACAAAACAGATGGCCAGTCATACGGCTCTGCTCCGTGAGGAGGTTCAAGGGACTACTAAGCCACGTGTGCCCCCAGTGGAGCTCATTTTCTTCTGCCCTCAAACTAGGCCATCTTTCTGCAATTCCAAGTTCCGAGAAAATCAGCACAGTGCACTCAATCAACCAAAGCAGAAATCTGAGCATCCTTGAGTCTTTCCTCTTCTTCCCTCAACCCTCCATAAGTGCCAAGAACTGTAAGCTCCATGTTACAGGGATCCCCCACGCTAGTTTCTAATTGCACAGATCAGCACTCGGTTAAGCTACCATCATGCATTGCCTACATTAACTCAGCTGTTGCCTAATAAAGATTCCTGACCCTAGGCTCGCTTCATCTACTTTATTCTCCACACTGGCCAGATCTTTGCAAAGTGCAATTTTAGTCATGCCTTTGCTTTACTTACTACCCTTCAGTGATTCCTTATTTCCCTTAGTATAAAATCCACACACTGCCCACCATTTCATATATCCCCACTCTCTAATTTATACTAAGGTTTTTGAATGAGCTATGCTCTCTTAAAACTTACTTTTCTCTAAGAAATGCCCCATAGTCTACTCAAATGACAAATCTACAAAACTAACAAATGCTCCCTATCCATCAAGACTTAAATGATTGTCTTCTGTGCTGTGGGTGTTTCTTAATTTCTTTGAAATCTACCACACTAGACTATATGTGAGGGCAAAGGTCACTAGTTTGTTATCTTGATCACAGTTTTCCCAGATCTATATAAAAGTTTGGCATACAAGATAGATATCAAATGAATTTGTTCAATAGAATTGAGTAAAAGTTTGATACATATGCCAAAATAATTGTAGTAAAAAATAAATCTTTAAAAACAAAACAATTTCTGTGTCCTTTTAGGAAGAAAAGTTTGGTCAAATTATTTTGCTGTTATTTTGTCTGTTAAAATTTGTTAGAAGATTATGCAGCAGCGCTAATAAGGATAGTCTTCATCACAGTCAGAAAATATCATTATTTCCCTAGAAAGCCATCTAAAAATGAGAGACATCTATAATCTCAGTACCACCTTTAATTTGCTATCACTACTGTTAGACTAATATGTTTTTATCATGATTTTTATAAATTAAGCACTAATAGGACCATGCTCAAATATAGAAAATATTATAAATTAACTAGTAATAGCCTAGGTCTGAGAAAATTAAGTATATTCTCCCCTTTGCTAAGAGTAGATAAGATGTATATGCTCAGTCAGAATCTAGGTGTATTAATGATAACAAGTCTTATAAACTGTAGAGGTCAAGTGTGAAGCATGCAATAACAAAATAATTTATGTCAAATTATTTTCATTACTATCTTAGATGCAGTGGAATTCCTTCAATAAAGTATTAAATTACATCATGAATTGTTCATATTTATTATCTGAAAAACGAGATACTCCAACAACTAAATTTTTAATTTTTTCTTCATGTCCTATCACCAAATTTACTTGTTGATCAAAAAATAACCTTTTCTTTATTTGACATTGTCTTAATATTTATATTCATTTTAATCATACCAATATATTTTCTGTAAATTATTTTGTTTGTTCATTAACTTGAAGGAGAACCAAAGCCTCAGCTATTTATTAGTACAGGATATATACAAGATAAGAAGGACATTTTAGAACCCTTGTGCACATGATGGTAAAAATAAATTGATCATCTGAATATCCCAGTCAGATCTCTTTAAATTTGGCTAGCAAGAATGCAAGCTATTCACAGAGGGATAAGACAAGAAATGGTGGAAGGCTTCTCACTGGTCCAGCAAAATTTTATTCTCTATGAGAACCATACAAAGACATCATCCTTCACTCTTTTCTTAACCTCGACCTCCTTGCTTCCTACAGCCAGGTTCTATCAGTTAAATCTTTCCTCCTTTGCATCTCCCATTACCCTTGTAACAACCCATTCAGCCCACAGGCATGCCCAAAGCTTCTCTATCATAAAACAATATAACTCAGCCCTTTTCTTCATTCTTACTACTCTCTTGTGTCTCTCCTTTACCAGCAAACTTTCATCCAAAAAGGTTTATTTTCACTGCTTCTACTTTATGACTTCTCACTCATAAACACCTCAAAGTGCAACTGATTGCCCCATCATTTTACTGAAATCTCCCAAAACCATCAGTAACTTAATCTAGTTACCTTTACACTATCCTCTAACTCTCCTCCTATTCCTAATGGGCTTTTCCCTCACTTTAGATTTTCCTTCTAACTCTGAAAATTCTGTTTCCTCTTGCTTTTTCTCTCTATTTTCCTCTCTTTCTCCCACCTAAGATGTTACTAATTATCAAAGTCCCATCATCTTCTCTCTTTTATCTCTATATTCCTTCCCTTGAAGATAGAAACAAATTCATTGGCTGAGCATTCTCTTATATTGAGATAATTCCAAAATTTTATTTCTGGTCATGACTTGTCATTTAGAATTTCATTTCTGTCTTACATTTCTTTGTAGGTGTCTTGTGAGAATATCATATTCCATATGCCTTCATCTGGAAAACCACTGTATGCTTCAACGGGCTCCAAATCTATGTTTCTGTGTTTGTTTGTCTAAGGGCCGTCATCCTACTCACCCAGGATTAAAGGCTCAAGGTTATCTTGGTGTCCTTTCCCCTGCTCCTGAATAACCTATATTCAGTAGGTTGTCAAATAATGTTAATTTTACTTCCAAAATATAATTTGTGTCCGACCCTCTCTCTGTTATTTCATAACCACTGTAGTGGCTTAGAATAACATTATTACTTCTAGACCACTGAAAAGGCCTTATTCATCCAACCTTTCCTCCCATGACCCATCTTAAACACCACTTCCAGATTCATTTTTCTAAATCACAATTCTTGTCATCAGTGTCTATTTCACAGAAATGTCTATCTACCTGACTTTTTAACTTTAGTTGAATAACATAGCTCCTCCATCACTCCTTAAACTTAATTAGGGGATTATATTTTATCTTTCTATTATCATTAACACCCAGAATACCTTGGATGCCTTATGTATTCAATACTTAATGTGAGTTTGCTGAATTATTTGAAAATATTCAAGTCTGTGCCAGAGAACAAGAAAACAATAAGGTGGTTGATAATCATAAGTGTTAAACAGATCATAAGTTAGGCTTAAGAGATAGGCAAAATTAATAGGATTTATTTTAAAAAAGTAATTGGGAAACAAGCAATATATGAGACAAAGGCAACCTTTAACACATCTTGTTTGAGTGAATAATTTAGTAACCTGTAAGACATTTGAAAGAGAATAAAGAGAAAATATGATGGAAGTTTTAACATAGACAGTGAAGACACTAAAACTGTTCAAGAGTTTGCTTATCTTGGTTCAGCCTTCAATTCAAATGTTGACTGCAGCCAAGAAATCAAGAGAAGACTGAGTCTTGAGAGGGCATCAATGGAAGAATTTGGAAGGATCAGCAAGAGCAAAGATGTGTTATTACAGACCAAGGCTAAGATCATCCACATGGTCATATTCCAAAAGGTTATGGATGGAGGCAAAAGTTGGACAGTGAAGAAGGCTGATAGAAAAAAAAATTTGATTTACTTAAAATATGGTGTTAGTGGAAGCTCTATAGATACTCTGGACCACTAGAGAAATGAATAAATGGATCCTAGAGAAAATTAAACCTGAAACATTGCTGGAGGAAAACATGACAAAACTGAAGCTAATTTCCTTTAGGCGCATCATGAAAAGGCAGGTTTCTTTGGAAAAGAAAATAATGCAAAGAAAACTAGAAAGCAGAAGGAAAAGAGGAAGACCAATTATGAGATGGACTGACTCTATAACAGATGACATGCCGAGTCTACAGGAGCTGAGCAGGGCTGTTCAGAGCAGCACACTGTGGACATCGCACATTCATAAGGTTGTCATTAGTCAGGGCCTTCAATGTTACAAGTGATGAAACAAACAAGAGTATTGCTCATAAATAAAGAGGAATGGAAACACTCATTCAGAATCATGTGACCTCTGAACTAACATTTATGTCACATCTAAGTCAGTTGTCCATTGGTGATACATGATATGGCCCAACAAACAGGATACCTGTGACCAATGACCCACACCCTTTCTTTCAGAGAGGCACAGGGCTGAGTACATGTAGCCATAGCTCCAGTTCCAATATAATTTACCAGTCTACTAAACATGGATTTCCTCTAAAGAATATCAGATATGTTAAGATACTCTGAGGACTTGAGGAAACAGTTAAAATCCTGTGCTCTCTCTCCCATAATGTCTCCTTTCTCTCTAATCAAGAAACTTACTAAAACTGAGGATTTACCTTAGGGAAGTTCAGGGCAAAGCAGAAAGCAGCTTGTCTTTTCAATCACAATCAAAACTCATGAGAATCAACCGGTAAACCCACAGGGGCTTGACTAAGAATATTGTCTGAATCAAATTTCAGGCTGAATCTAGCCTCTAGGTACTTCTCTCTAGGCTTCAATTAAGGGTTTAATTCTCTATTCGTTGCTGTAAATCATAGCTGGCCACAGAAAGGCATTCTTAACCACAGCCCCCTCCCTCATAATCACCCCGAAGCAATAACATTTCACAGCTTGGACATAAAGCACTGACAGACTTTTGCAATAAAATGTGACCTTTACTGTTAAAAAATGTTTTACAGCATCTGACAAACCATTTTCTTAATAGGAAGATATATATTCACTTGATGAATTAAAATAGCATAAACAATTTAATTTTTTGGAAGATATGAACCACAATATGCTCCAAATGAGGAAAATTTAATTTTATATCTCTCTACATTTTTAAAATGTTAGATCATGCTTTTTTTTTTTTTTTTTTTTTTTTAAGAAAAAGAGCTCTTCATACCAACATCCTCAAAGGGAACACTGGACTTACCTATTTAGAAAGAATATCTATACGCTTGTAGAAACATCCATGAATTTGGAATAAATGATCTTAGTATTACTTGCTAGGAAAGCTTTGAGGAAAAAGCAGCATAAAAGAAAATGCCTTTAAGTAGACTCTACTTTCACACTATTGCTTTCATTCATCCATCTTCTGCTTTATGGGGCATTCAATTGAGCATTAAAATCACAGAGGAACACAAAGTTCCCAATCAAAGGAAAATGAGAAAGAGCTCTGAAAACTAGTTTTTAAACAACTTCTTCAAAGCACAACATGAGAACATTCAGTAGTAGGAGTTTTTGTTGGACTTCATCACACAAATGCTAATCAAAGGGACTTACAAGTCCCTGAAATGAGTCTTTAGGGGGGTCTTTAAAATTTTTATCTTAATGTTTATAATCGTACTCTCCAAATGCATTTCTAAAGGCAAAAATAAAAATTATCTGGCTGGGAACATGACATGCAACAGTTTTGGGTACTAGGAATTTCCCTAAAATATACATCTGTGCATGTAGCTTTTGAGCATGGTTCATATGACATCATTTGAGATGTCATATTATAAACAGAAAAAAAATACAGAGTTATGATGTGGCACAGAACAAAATTTCAGAGGATTTTTATAACTGCTTACCCAGCACACACCTTTGTTCACACCAAAACATTTAAAAATCTAAGGTGTTATACGGCATAATTTATATTTTCACTCCAGAGTCTCTTGAGGTAAGAATAGAGAAAAGTTCATCACGCAATCTTTTCACATTTACTGAGAACTTGGGAATCTGCTCAGTTTTTAGCCTGGAGTATCTTGAAAGTAACCTGATCTAGGAACAACTGAAAGGCAACCTAGATATATTCTCGCAAGGTGTTACAATTCAAATATTTTCTAAAAATAACATAGAAGTTGAACAAATCAATAATTCATTCACTAATATTCTTAGGGAGGGACCATGTCCTATTTAACTTTATATTAACCAAAATCCATCACAATTTGAGGGCAGAACATGTATTAAGCAAATATATACAAACAAATTGATTTTTAAAAATGTATCACTACTTGCCAATACATATTTCCCTTGTGTATTCAGAGGAAAAAAGTTATGTTTATGAGCATAAAATGTCTATTATTAAGATTAAAGCCTGCATTCAGAGTATAGGATAACCATCAATAGTTCCGTAATTTTCTGTGGGGATTTGTAATATAAGGTAACAGTGGTTACAACTTACTAGTTCAAAGTTTTTTTGAAGAGCTAAGAGACAGTCAATGATAAAGCCTTCTCTACAGGGGAGAGTGTTTGGGAGTATAGTTTCCTTGGTTCCCTGCAGGATTTCACAAATCTTTCTCTGCAAGGAATCTGTCTTCAGCAATCTCTAGTCTATTACATCTGCCCAGAAGGCCTTAGAAATGCTCCCATGCTGGTGGTAGGTCATATATTCTAGAACAACTGAATTATTTTAATGATAAAACTAAAATATGTTTGCCCAAAAGCCCCTTTGTAGAACCACATTACTTGAAATATTTAAATAACATAATTATCTACTGCTTTGAGTAATACTTTGAATTGAAAATCACCCCAGAGACACACATAGTGTTCACTGTGGCCTGAAATACCACTTTTTCTCCTCTGCAGTGCTCCCACCTGCATGAGCAATGCTAAATATTCTTCATTTTCACAACATGTAATCAAAACATACCCTGTACTTTGCTCCCCATCCATTGCCATGCTTATCTGCCACAGAATATGCATGCATCTGATTCATTACAGATTTAGCCTGGTGCTGCAGGCCCTTTGCAAACTGACTGAAACCCACACTTTCTCTAGCTCTTTCAATTAGCAAAACTCCATCACAATCAAAATGGATTAGCCATCATTTCATGGTTGGACATTTCCTTGCCTTTGCTTATTCTGTATTTCTTGCCCAAGACACCCCCAAATCTATTTCTTAAGCCATAGCTTTTTTCAAAGCTCATTTCATGTTAAATATATTCAAATAAGTCTTTCCTAACAACTGAAGAGCACAATAATTTTTCTTTTCCTTGATCAATGGAATATGTTGTTGGAACTATCATCTGCACTAGACTTGAGGTCGAATTTGAGATTCAAATTTGGCTCTTAATAATTGTATAATCCTGTGAAATTATTTTAAGCTCTTTTTTTTAGTTCCCTCTCCTATATAGTGAACACAGTAATATTTATAGCCCTGGACTGTTGCTTTAACTGAGAAATATTTGTGAAAAAATCTAGAAGAGACAGTATGGTTTTCTGTTGTTGGTTTTTTTTAATAAATATATCTTTATTGGTTTCAGAGAGAGGAAGGGAGAGGGAGAGAGAGATAGAAACATCAATGGTGAGAGTGGTGTCATTGATCAGATCCCTCCTGCACAGCCCCGACTAGGGACCAAGCACTTGACTCGGACATATGCACCGACCCAGAATTGAACAGCCATCTCCTGGATCCTAGGTTGATGCTCAACCGCTGAGCCACGCCCGGCCAGGCTAAAGATATATTTTTTTAAAAATTTATTTAATTTCTCAGAAATCTAAGA
Source organism: Miniopterus schreibersii (assembly GCF_964146895.1). Lineage (NCBI taxonomy): Eukaryota > Metazoa > Chordata > Mammalia > Chiroptera > Miniopteridae > Miniopterus > Miniopterus schreibersii. Next base: position 63,956,976 of record NC_138108.1, on the reverse strand, counting down.
ACTTCTTCAGAAATCTATTCATTTGTAGTTTTGCATTATGAATTGTAAGTAAATATTATTAGTAGTAAATAATAATATCATAAATAATTGGGGGTTGATGATAGATTGTTATAATCTAGACAGTATTTGTAATAAATAGCACAAAGAGTGTAGTGCCTATGTAATGACTCATATAGTGCCTGTAGAGTTGTAATCTAGATGCTATAGTATACTATATAATAAACTAGAGTAAATATTCTATACAATATATAATCCATAGAGTACAGTAAACAGCTCTATGCCTAAACAAGTTGCATACTTTTCAATAATACCTGTTTCTAATTTCAGTTTAATATATGCATTCCACCAAACATGGAATTATTTTAACATAATTTAAAATCAAAATGCCACCACATTTAAATTACATCCATATCATTAATTTTTGCAAAGTAGAAACTGCCACTAAATACTGGATTATATAGTTGGGAGCAGAGAGCAAACAATTAGACTTGAACTATACTATTGAAGGTATCTGAGACAGATACATTTTTTTACATGAACTATAAGGGAGCAAAAAAACATATAATTTTTCAATATGCATATACATCTAATATTATCGGTTGTGTGTTTTAGGTATTCTCCTAATTTTACTGTTGTGAATATTTTATTATGGAAATACCTACAGATATAAATATACAGAAGTAATATAATTAACTCCTAATAAAGTAAAACTTCTTTATTTGCCATGGTATTTCAAATTTCAACTAATATGCTGTCCGGCTTAGAAATATCCAAGTATTCAAAGTATAATTTTTCCTACATTCAATTTTTTTTTCCATTTTCTTAATACATATTATAAGCAGACTTCATTTATTTTAACTTGCATCTCTTCATAACAGAACTCTGAGTTAACATGTTTTCAACAAGCATATGAAATAATTAGCTATCTTCCCTATACAGGATAGTCAGAATTAAGTAACAAGGAACTAACTAAGAGATTAGTTTCAATTTGATTCATTTTTACTTGTTTTAGTTTTGATTTACTTGCATATAATGGAAAGATTTAGGATCAATTCTCTACATTTTGGACAAAGCCATGTTAGGCTTATTTTTATCATTGGTGGCTCCCCCCAAAATGCCAGGAATAAAGAACAACAGATAAAATCCACAATAGATCTACAAATGTCTGATCAAGATTTGGTCTGCTACATATCTTCCAGATTATAGTTATGGTTTAACTACAATATTAAATCTGCCCTTTCATTTTTTGAAATAAAAGGTGCTATTAAGCCTTTTCTGAGTGTGTGCAAGTGTGTTTGGAAACACCTGAGTTCACCATAAGTGATCCAGAACTGAAGAAAAGATGGCTGAGCCTTAGGGTCGCAGTTTTCTACATTTCTATGGAAACCTAGTGGCAGTCGTTTTTTATGGATTATTATTCCCATTTCATTTGTTGTCTTTAAATGATCGCTTTGTTGCCAATTAAGAAATGGAAGTAGAAAGGGTCGAGTTTGTAAATAATCTGTTTCGAACTAAATTAAGGATGTTGAAATGATTTAGCCCAACTTTGTAAAAGACAGTCGCCTACTCCTAATGCTTCACGCACAGTGTTTCCTGTGCAATCGCAGCTTCCTTCCAGGTTTGCAGGATCAGGGTCAGGAAAAACAGGCCCTGATCATGGATTGTTCAGAATCCTGTATTTTCAGTGGGGGACTGACTCCTCCTCTTCTCTTGGGCCTTCTAGATCTGATTTCACCCACCTAAAATTTCTAGACTTTATAATGACTTCAGGTAAAACAAGAATGCCTTTCTTGTTCAAACCTAATGTACACCATCTGTAACATCCCACTGCTTTCGAGTGAACTGCCATTGCCATTCCCTGTTTAAAGTTCTTGTTTAGTTCAAATGGCTACTTATTTCTCATATGATTTCTGTAGAGAAAAAAAGAAAGGAGGATTGACGGGAAAACACAGGATTCAAAGTTGAGGAACATGACTTTTCCTCTGAGAAATCTTAATAAATTTATAAACAATTTTCTTTTTTCAATTTCCTTACTTCTAGTTCTGCCTAAATTAATAGGATTTGAAATTAAATGGAAATAATAAATATGAAAGGCCATGAACAAGTTATTTTAATCTAAATAAAATGAGTTACAAATATTTAACAAAAACAACAACAAATAAGCATGTTCAATGGGGCCTGAGAAATAAGGGGAAGAATAGGCAGGAAGCCCCAGGATGGGGGCAAAAACAGATTTTGTGGACTATTTATGGAATAAGCCAATAACGATCATCCCCATGATAGGTTAAAAATGAGGGAGATAATTATTCAATCTCATATAAATCTTCATTATGGGCCCACGTTGTATCAGAAGTGCTGCAAGTCCCGGGAGACAAAAATGTGATCACAATATAATTTATGCTCTTGAAGATCTTGTAGTCTAGGGGTAGAGACCATCGTGTAAACAAATGTAGCCATTGACTATAACAGAAACCAGCAAAGAGGTGGAGTAAGAGGTATAGATGAAGGACAAAGAGAGAAAAATACACTGCATTGGGAGGTAGGGTTGGGGAAAACATAGAAATTAGTTCAATTTAAAATTTCAGTTACCAGTGACATATTTATTTGACATATTTTTGTAAATGGTGTTTTTGGTACTCTCAACCCATTTAGTCTTGTTACAGCCCTGAGAGTTGGTTGTAGTATTATTCCCATTTTATAGAGGAGAAAAAACTGAGACCCAGAGAAGTTAAGTAACTTGCCCAAGACAGTGCAGCTAGTTAGTGTTAGAAACAGGATTCACGCTTAGGCCGATGTGGTTTCAGAGTTCTTGCTGTTTGATGTGATGTTGCTTTGTTGAAATGCGGAGGCTCAGCTGTTTATATAAACAATTTTAGCACCTGAAATAACCTTGCAGTTCATTAAAGTATACTTTGGAAGTATAAAGTCTGAAAGTTTAGGTATTGTACATCATTCACGGGCAATAATCTCTTTTCAAGAAATACTGAAGAAAATAAATTCATTTAGTACATCAGGAAGACCTTACTGCCCATGTGTGCCAGTCTATGACATTTTCTCCCATTTAGATTAAACTCCATTCTACTAAACACAGGGGAGATGAGTCCAACTTAAAAAAAAAAAAATTGCTTTAGTTTTGTTCCCCCATAAAAGTTAACTTTCAGAAGAGCCCACCAAATATTATTACCAAGTACCATCACTGAGAAGAGAATTCTGATTCCCAAGAAGCAAAAGGCATTTAGTGGTATGATTCAGGGAATGCAAATCAGGGCTGCCAAGTCAATCCTAGGGTGACAGGGAGCAGCCATTAGTGGATTCCTTGCTGGGGAAGCTAGGACTGGCTCCTGCCAGCGACAGTACCAGGCAGCCCTGGCAGAGCAGCCCCACCACTGGAGCAGAGTGGCTCAGAGCAGCTGCTGCGGTCAGGTGAACCTGAGTGTGAGTCCTGTGACACAAAAGTTAAATCACTTTTCTCTCAGCTTCCCCTTCTAGTAAATAGATTGGTAAAATCATGGAAAGTGGAAAATGTGAATAATCAACATCTCATGGTGTTTACACACATACGCACACATATATTTACACACACACATACATCATGTGTGTATAATATATATTATGTAGTGTATACGTATGCATATAATATGTATGTATATATAGATGCCTTGCCCTGCACCCCTGGTTGGCATCTGCATATGAAATAGAGTGCTTCAAGCCCAGCTGGGCGTGGCTCAGGGGTTGAGAGTCGACCTAGGATCCAGGCGACCAGGGTTCGATTCCCGGTCAGGGCACATGCCCGTGTTGCGGGCTGCAGCCAATCAATGACTCTCTCATCATTGATGTTTCTATCTCTCTCTCCCTCTCCCTTCCTCTCTCTGAAATCAATAAAGATATATTTTTTTAAAAAAAAGAAAGAAAAGAAATAGAGTGCTTCAACAAACAGTACCAAACTTCTATACATAGTTAAGTGACAAAAATCTAGGGATCACCGATAGAGTGGGGATGACGGAGGGACAGCAAATAATACAGAGGTAAGAATGGGGAGATTGAAGGTAGAGATTCATAAACCCACACAGTATGACAGTGAACTTGGATGTAAAGAAGGAGATGCCCAGCAGGAAAATCCTGAGAACTCAAATAACCAAGGGGTTTATGTGTCTCTGTAAATAGAGTAGAATCTTCTCCTTTAGCCCTAGTACTTCCAACTCTATGACAGTTGCAGGACTAGCCCTGTTGGTATTTCTGACCCTTCCTCACATCCAGCTTTCCTGATCTTTCCTCAGCTTATTTCCCAATGGATTTCTTTTCCTCTCAGTTATAGGCCCTTGAATGTACAGTCTCTGTAATGCAATTGTTCAAGTCAAAAATCAGAAAGAAGCATCCTCTTTTGGAGCAATACAGCACATTTTATTGTACTTAATGAATATCCCATAATGCTTCTGAGAAGCCTCTTAGAGTTTATCATGTAAGTATTTGTAAACAGATAATATTTAAACATGCATTTTATGCTTGATAAAATATAATTTCTCTCTTGAGGAATTTAGATGCAGCCACAGTACATACTTCATTTTAAACTGTAAATTTATTTCCTGATAGACCTAGGAACTTGAATAATCTATCCTACAAATATATGTAGTATGCAAAGATGTTTTAAAACAGGTATTTTAATTCTATTCAGTCTATTATGAAATTTTCCTAGACTGTACATTAAACAGAGCAAAAAAAATCTTTATCAAATGTCATGACTAATCTGTGGTTAAGCACCTTTTAAATTTAAAATCTGTTCTCAAAACAGGGAGGAGAACATTAAATGAATCTATGCTGAGTTATGTGACATAAAGATATTCTAAAAAATATTCAAGATGGAGGTAGATCTTGCTGAACCTCCGTGCTGTATTTGGCACTATTATTCTTGTTTCTGTTTGAATTTTCTCATTTTTCATGAGTCACACCATTCTGTTTCCCCTCTCTCTTCTCTGATCATTACCTGCTTTCCCTCTTCTGCCTCCACATCTTCCTCAACCTGAACATTTTGACATTTGCTAGGCGTTTGTTTTCTTGCTAGCTCCCCACTCTCGTTCAGGCTCTTCAAAGTGATCTCATCCACACTTAAGATTTTACCTCTGAGTTGATGAACCTTAATTCGGTTGTTCCAACTTAAACTTCCGTCCACATTTTCATACCCATATCTGCAACTTGGTGCTAGACATTTCTGCATTCTTTGTTCATGCATCTAACCATTCACTAAGCCCTTGTAATTTTACCAGTATAATAATTATTCAACCTGAGCCTTCCAAAAGCCCCCTACCCCAGCCACTTGCATCAATAACCTTCCCATCTTTATTGTTGTATCCTTGCATGACTCTCATAGTTACCTAATGGATCCTCTTGCCTGCAATTTTGCCCCTTTCAGATCCATTTTCCAGATAATTGGCAAAATGTTCCACCTAAACTGCATATCTGACCTTTTTAGGCCCTGCTCAAAAACTGTCAATGGTTCCCAGTGGTTTACAGAATAAAATCCAAGCTCTTTCCTCCAACATAAAATGAGGCCCTCCAGTTGTCAGCTTTAATTTTTTGTTCTCTCTTCATTAAAATTTATATCTCAGAAGTATTTACTTTTGTGAAGTTCACAACATTTACAGGGCTGCTCACATCCAGCCTTGTGCTCAAAACTCTCTCTCCATACTTTTCACCTTTTCACCTAGATATCCTTGGGTAACTCCATTTATCTGAAAGGTCAGCCCTCTCGGGATGCCGTCCTGGCTCATCACATGGATGCCTCCTTCCTTCTCCATGTTAGCATGTGGTAATCTCTAGCATGACACCAGTAACACTGCACTACCTTTCTTTGTACCCTTCTATAGCTGTGTCCCCCACTGGACTGTGAGCTCATGGAAGGCCGGAGATGCATGCATTCATAAGTACTTATAAAGTGCCAGGAACTGAGTTAGATGCTAAAATAAAATGTTAACTAAGTATTTCCCCCCACCATGCATATAATTATTACATACAAATTTAAGGCGCATATTAAGTAAAAATAATTCTCTGTCTTATGCTACATATTTACATATTTATATCTCAAGGAACTTCTTATAGTACACTTATTTATTGATAAAGGTATCCAGTAGACATGTCTGCCTCTGTGTGTGTTTGTGACAGCTCACTCCTAGGCACTGGAGCTATAAGTGGGGCTATTGCAATCCCCTGTTTAATTTTATTTTTATTACAGATTTAACTCATACGTTCAACCCCTCACATTTTAAGTGAGTGTGGTTTAACTATGTAGATATAGTACTATGTATATGTTAAGGGTAAATTATGATCAAACAGTTATCCAGGACGGGGCTGAAGCCACTGGTTGACCTAGGGCATCCTGCCAGTCCTCACTCACTGGCTATACTATTAGTATCCTTTAATCTACTATACGTGACCCAAATGCTAAGGAAATAAAAAGTTGCATAAAAGTAGGATCCCTCATATAAATAATAAGGTACTTAGTGTGTCCAGAAGTAAGAGTCAGAATGTGCCAGTTTCCAAGGGTGTACATTTAATGTTATTATTCAACCTCTTCACATAGCATATCTCTAAAGGAGATGATGTCCTTAGAAACAGACCCACTTAGGGTCCTTAGAAATGGATCTACCAGTGGCACTGTTCCCAGGCTGGGGTGTGATACAGAAAACTTCAGGAGAACATTTCCAGCAGAGTTAATCTTTACAAAACAATCTGTCTCAGGATAGGGTTTCTCCATAAAGTAAAAATACAAGACTCCCAGTTAAATTTGAACTTCAAATAAACAACAAACACTTTATGTGAAATTCTGATTTAACTGGGTGTCCTACATTTTAGCTGTTAACCTTACATTCTAGGAAGTGTAGACAAGGTTGAGTACAATACCCTATTCATGTAACAAAGTTTAAAATAACCTCATATCATCAAGAAAGCAATTTTCTTTCACTGTACATTCTTTTGTTTCCTTTATGAAATATATGTATGTGTATATTTTTCCATCCCTTCTTTTCCCATTTTTTCCAATCAGATTAATTACCCTTCTGCAATTTTCTACAGTTCAGGAAAGTGTTGACCTCTCATTAGTTTGTTTATCAATTTAGTTTTCTTTTTGGATAATAATGCTATCTCGTTTCAAAAAAAATAGTCAAGAATGAGAGAGTTATACAAGGCCTTGTAGCTTTCTATTTTAGGTTTCAAGTGTTCAGAATGTTTAGTCCTTGGTGATTGCAGTACTTTATGATAATTGGCCCATTATCTCAGATATCTCTGATACCATCTTATGGATGTTTGGTGGGTAAAAAGAAATAGCCGGCTAGGAGGGAGGAGGCAATTTAAATAACCTTTCATTTTATGTTGCTTTCAGTAAACTACCCTTTATTTGATCTGTGCTGCACATATACCTAGGATTCTGAAGGCTTGAAATGTCTTATTAGGCAATAATTTTAAAAGGGAATGTAAATGCAATATTTAAGATTATTTACATGGCCTGGCCGGGTGTGGCTCAGCGGTTGAGCATCGTCCTAGGATCCAGGCGATCGGGGTTCGATTCCCAGTCAGGGCACATGCCTGGGTTTCGGGCTCGATCAATGACTCTCTCATCATTGATGTTTCTCTCTCTCTCTCCCTCTCCCTTCCTCTCTCTGAAATCAATAAAGATATATTTTTAAAAAACGAAAGATTATTGACATGAATTACAACAAAAGGGCAAGCTATTTAAGTGCAGATCTCCAAAGAGAAATTATAAGAACAAAACTCAGAGGGTGTTTTCTCCCTCTGAGTCTCTGCCACTTATTATCATGTTAACATATTCCAGCAATCATTTTCATTTCATTAGTAAAATATCATACCTCTTTAGCAAATTAAGAATAATACCATGTAATTCTTTTCTGCCTAACAAAGGCAAAGAACCACAGAGAAAGATAAAGTGTCTACCAAGTTAGATCTTTTGTAAATACCGCTCTACAGAATATAGCAGCTCTTCTTAAGCCTAAGAACAGATAATTCTGTTTCAGGCAAGAGATATGCTCAATTAGCACACAGATAGCAAGCTGTACTTTACAGGAACACTATCTCTTTTTGCCTGAAATGACCTTTACCAAACTAAAGTAGTTTCAAAATTAAGTACTCAGATATTAATTTATTTTTCTCTCATCCTGTCTAAAGAATATATGTGTACATTAAATATGTTCTAACACCCAAATATCCAATTGTACAGAACATGCAAAATTAGTAAGTTATTATTCATATATCAAAAATAACTCACCAAAAGATTCACCACAGCTTTCCTTCCAGTTCTGACACTCAGAGTGCCTTAAAATTTTAAATTAAGATATTTTATATAACTCTTCCATAGCACAAAATTAATCACTGTCTACTTTGAAATTTTGGATCAAGGGTATCATTTAGCCTGCTTGATATTTAAAAGATAATGATGGGACCTCTACATTAGTTCTAATTCACCAAAAACCACAATTAGGTTAAATATCTATTTTTGTCTCTGCAATCAGTCCTAAATCAATCTTCCCAATTGCATTTGGTCTATATACAGTTAGTGGGTTTCATTGCATTGTCTGACTTCAGTGAGTTTTGCTATGTAAACAATATATTAGCAATTAGAATAATTATGATGGCTAATATAAGCTATAAATTTTAGTGAAAACTCTACCAGTTGAGGCATAGTAAAGTATAATTCACAACACTCACTGATACTTAGATTTAGATAGTAATTCAAACATCAGTTTTTAAATATTCTTTCAAATCAGGATTCCCCTTACCCTCATAAAAATTTAATAAGAGATAGCCAAATAGCCTCTCAATAATAATATTCTATTATTAAAATGTCAATTTTTGTAATCCTCACTTGAGGATATGTCTTTATTTAATTCAGAGAAAGAGAGAGAGAGAGAGAAACATCAATGTGAGAGAGAAACATCAATTGGTTACCTCCCTACAGGCCCTGACTTGGGATCAAATCCACAACCTAGGTCTATGTCCTGACCGAAACGGAACCCGCAACCTTTTGGTGTATGGGACAACGCTCCAATTAACTGAGCCACCCGGCCAGGGCTAACACATCACTTTTTAATGAAATACTGCCAATAGTGAATTTGTTTAATGGTTATTTGACTTATACCCATAAATAGAGTATCATAGTGAAGAAATATAGAGCACCTGCTATGTTCCAGACATTTTTTTAAGCTCCGGGAATACATTAGTGAGCACAAGAGCACAACAGACAAAAATCCTCAAAGCATGGAGGAGCTTACAATCTTTTAAAGGGAAAAATTGGGCCAAGAAGATATAAGCATTAGTTATATGATTAATATACATTATTAATGTCTAGCTCTTTCTGTAATTATTTATTGAGGATCTACAATACCTTTGATAGAAACTGTGGAGAACAGAGAAAATTATAAAATATGACATGCACTCAACGTGTCTGTAAATTCATTCATAAGACAGACATAGCTATAAAACATAAGAATGAAATGCTTAGATCGAAAATGCCTTGCAATTGAAGAGAAACAAATGATTATAAAAATTTATAAGGATTGGAACAGGCTTTGTGAAAAATATTTAATGTTTCTATAAGTTTTGAAGGATTGGGATATAAAGACAGAGCAGATGCTTTGATGCTTCGGGAACAGAATGAGAACAAACAGGCCAGGCCTTATATTTCCAATACTTTGGAGACAAAAAGAAAACCATATGACAGGAGCATACAGTTCACTGGCAATTACAATCTTTGGCAGGGGAAGAAATATGGGAAATTATCGTGCATCTGAAATGTAAGAGTTTTCTTGTTATTCTATAGACAGTAGGGAACCAATGATGATCTTTGAGAAGGAGTGAGACATGTTAATCTGAATAAATTTAAATTTAACTGGCATAATAAAAAGAGCAAATTTTAAACTTGATCAAACATGCATAATATGGTAAATATATATATATACATATGGTCAATAACAGGTTTTTTAAACATCAGCCAGTTATTAAATGAACTATCAGTATTATACATTAAGGTTTATATTTACCTAACACTTCTATTTTTAGAAAAAAAGGTTTTGTTTTATGACTTGGGTTTTGGGGTGATAGTTGGTTTATGCATTTTTTGCTTTGTTCATTTTTTTCTTATATCTCTCATGGTCAGGTCTGTTCTTAGTTGCACATCACATGACTGCCTTCATCAAACAGCCAAAATCTTCATTTGTGAGTTATTGTCACACAAAAGCAAAGTGCTAGATGTATTTTCCACCTAATAGATGAGAAAATATGCAAATATAAACAATTTCTCTTTTTCTATTATAGTAAAAGCAATTGAAGCATGATTTCGTTAACCACTTATTTTTAAAAAGTATCTTTGTCAGAAACAAGGCAAAGTTGAAAATGTGATTTACAAATGCCTTGAACCAAGTTATTGTTAAAAATATCATATTTATACTTAGAGTTCTGAGCCTCAATTTTCTCACCTGTAAATAGTAGTGAAAATATCTCAATTTTAAGTTGTTACAAGGATCAGATATAAACTCTTTACCTGTGTTATATCTAATCCTAAGAACAGCCTCGTAATTGCGCTATCATCACTATCATTTTACAGGTAAAAAAACAGGCTCAGATTTGTGTCCCAAAACAAAGCCTTTTCCTTCTCAAACCCCATACTCCCTCCCCTCTATCATGCTAATTCTCCAATTGTAAATCATGAAAACATTGTGGGTTCAGAGATAAAAATAATTATACACGGTAAAGATAATGATAACCTAGTGTTTTCCAAAATACTGAAGAGTTTCTTTCTTTTGCAGGTGATGTATTCAACACTGTAAACAAAAATACTGCAAATAATCTCTCACTAATTATTTACAAATTTTGAACCAAGTATGTGAGTTATTTATATGAATCATATGAAACTAAAACCAGAATATGCAAGTTAACTCAATGAACTAGCAATACAAAGTACTATCTACTTGGTTTTCTTGTTCCTAATTTATTTTTAGATTCTAGGGGAATTTCATCATATAAAAATTTCTCTTTTCAAGAATTTAAGTGGATATATTGCTTTCTATTGCTACAGTTGATTCTTGTGCAAAATGAACTAATATTAAAAGCTAGAGAAATATTAGGATATGCAATTTTTTAACTAATGTGAAGAATACCTTTTTCAATTTAAAAATAATAATTTTATTTCAACAGGTCTCCCTTAATGACAAGATATAATTATAATAACTTCATAGATAAGACCAAAAATTCTATATGAATTTCCTTGAATATTTCTCCCATTGGTTATGTTTTATTTTTTGATTAACCACTATGTTGGTAAAAGCTGCCTTAATTACCTGGAGTATCTTCTGTAATTGTTCTTTAAGCAAAGAACTGAATAAGACCATTCATTTAAAAAATGGAGTATGTCATTTCATATTTATTTGATATTCCTATTTTCAGAAGCAAGATCATTTTTTAGCCTTTGGCAAAAGTATTTACATTTTAAAGCTGAAGTATTTAAAGTGAAGTTGGAAAACACACAGTCACTGTTTTACGATGTTATAATAAGTGCTATGAGTGGTCCATCTGGATCCTGTTCTTCTCTTTTTATACATCTCATAGAATAAAGAATAGAGTTGGTTTTATTTGGTTTTGAACTCTGAAAGTTAATAGAACTAAAACTGATACTTTTTAAAAAGTAAAGTCCCCTGAGAATAATGCCATTAAGAAAAAAACTGCAATGCTCTTCTTTCAACACCTCTTATGTGTCATGGAAAGAGTATTTGGACCTGAGTAGATTCAGGACCCAACTCTTAAATATAACTGTGAGAACATGATTATAGTTCTATCTCTATATAAAAGGCACTAGCCATTAGTCAATTCACTGCCCCACCCCATGTCACCAGTGCCAAAATTAGGTACAATTTTCTTCAAATTAGAACTCTGTCTTTGTTGAGGGAGATCTTGCATTAAACCCAAAAGGATGCATTGAGATTGGTCTAAGCAAGTCATGACTGGCACACTCCACCTCCCCAGAAACTCTCCTCCCAGCCTCTCCTGAAGCTAAGGAGGAGCATGTGACCTAATTTTGACCAATGAAATATTAGCATTAGATGGCTGGAAAAATTCTATAATTTTTGTTCTTCAATAATAAAAGATGAGCACCACTCTCAGAAATTCCCCTGCCATTCTTCTTCCTCTTTTCCTGCGTTCAATAGAGAGGATCTAGAGCTGTGACAACCATCTACTTCCAGCAGGTAAAAAGCAAGAGGAAAACCAATATTGACGGTGGCAGGTAAACTGAAAAGAAGAAAGAAAAAAAAAGAATGCAGGTCATCATTGAGCCCCAGGCCATCTCTAGACTGATTTCTTCCAGGTGTCTTGTTTTGTGTGATAATGGAATGTCCTTTGCATAAGCATGGCAAATAAGATTTTCTGTTGTGAGTAGTTGATCTTTGTGTCTCTTATCTTGTGAGAAATTGTCCAGTACATTTATACTGGTTTTTACTTAATAAATTCTTAGTAATTGTTTAAAAAATAAGTACTTTTTGACAGGTAGCTAAGCTGGAATATTGGAAAAAATGATAGTTTTTATAGTTTTAGTCTGTTGATTTTATTTTGACATTTTAATATTCTGTAAATTATGCGTAATATCTACCTGCTTACTCTGTTATTTCATGATACATCCTTAGGTACTTTTCTCAATGTTGTCCTTAAGGTTGAGAAAATATAGGGAAATAACTTGTAGAAAATAATAGATATGGTAGACACAAATACAAGAAGGAAAGTCTGATGTTCTTTAGGTACAGAAGCATAAATAATCATAAAGCACATTAAAAAAAGTGGATCTGACCCCTTTGAGAGGTGGGTAAATTTATATAGAGTCTTATATCTTTCTCCTTGGGGTTTTTACATATTCTACAGGTTTAAAAGGTTTAAACATAAAAGTTCATTAAAAAAACAACTAAAAACCCCCACTAAATATGTATAGTTCTGTATATATGAGCTAGTAAATATGATTCAGTTTTCTACTAAAACAAATATTAACAGCAACTTCTAATAATTATATTTAGTTCTTACGCATTTCTGGACATAAATGATTTTCTTACTGGAATCATAATAAATTGTCTATATTTGTTTTAAAAACATGTATAAGAAAATACAGTTGTTAACTATAATATTAAACTCTAATTATACTAACATGACATATTAGAGGCCATTTACATAGACCATTTGTGCTTTCCCATCTAAAAACCTGTGCTCTGCTCTTCACATCATCTCTAAATCCTGTGTCTTACAGTTTCATATCCTGTTGGGCATAACCCAAAAGTGCTCCTCATCCAAATCCAGATTGCGTGAAATGCCCTTTTCATTCTGTCACTGTCTACATTTTTTCTAATAGTAACTAAAACTGACATTACTGCTAATTATATTACGAATCTCATCTTTCCTATAAGACCAGGAGTTTCATGAAAACAAGGTCAACTTAATCTCCTCTCCCCCCGCCCCAACTTTTAGTCAGCAGCCTATTCCTTTCCTTAAAAGCAGGATCAGTTTTACTGACCCCAAAATGTATGAAATAATACCTTACATAGGCTATTACATAAAATTGTCCTTCATCCAACTTTGATAACAAAATCAAATGGATGCAGTAAATGAATAGATAGGACACAAGTGATCAATTTCTACAAAAGGAGCGAGAGGAATTTAAAAGTCACTCTCAAGAAGATATGGTGCATGCAAGGCAGCTCCTTTTTTTAATTTTTAGAGGCTTAGGCAATGATTTAACTCCAATAGACTGCATAATTTATAGTTCCTTTTCAATAATTTTTGGCTTTTGGGCTGCTGTTTCATTCACGATGACTACATCTTTGAAGGTGGCTTCAACATTCAGCCCAGTGTTATTTGGGACCCGCAAAGATAAACTAAAGTTTAGGGTGGACACAGAATACGCAAGGCCAACAGAGTGAGGGACCGCCTGACTTTGTGTATTTGTAAAACACTTAAATACTGAGACTGAACTTAAGCGACAGGGCTGTTTACAAAAAGAATCAGTCCAATAGGCACAGAAAGTAGATTTGAACTATCTCATTCAACATTCCTATTTTAGGTCATAATATTATTAATATAAATTTAAAATAAATTAATAAAAACTACACTAAGGTTTAAAATAAATAGGGTTTGGACTCTTCATCTTTAAATGTGGACAATTCTCAACATTAATAACTAAATATAAATGTAACTAAATACGTTCAATGATTTTACAATAAATATTTTGTAATAACACTTTTTAATAAGTAAGTTCCCTTCCAGTGCTAAGATTTTGTGATTTCGTAAGTGAATGGATAATTTAAAACAGGAGAAAACGATTCCAGAGGAAATGTTATTAAAGATTCCATTGGATGCCATATTTCTTCTGTGTTTCTTCCACCTCACATACCCCTAAATGCTACTAAAGTAAAATGAATATTTGTAGTACTTATGTGAATTGACCCAATAACCACACTTTAGGTACTACAGTTAGGCAAGCGATCTGTTAATGTCAAGCTGCAGAATGTCGACTAAAGTGGAAAAACAATCTTCTTTTCAGAGAGAAAAACAAAATGCACTAAGCATATATAAAAAGTCTTTTTTTAAATCAGCAGATGGACCCCTGTATTTTAGAAACTATTCGCAATGAGATGTGTATATGTTTTTAGCAAGATGATGTAAAGCAATGCACAGGGGTATAAGTTGCCAAATGTGTATTATACTACAGCATATTCTTTAGCACTTCATAGTTTTAAAAAAATCCCTTAATGAAAACCTGTGATATGCCATTACTGTAGGGTAAATTGATTTCAAGGGAGTAAGTAGTTCAATAGACTCCATAATTTATAGTTCCTTAATATTCATTAAGTACTTAAAAAAATCTAGTATAGTTTTTGTAAATAACCACTTAGCTGCAGCATGTGTATGTATGTATGTGTATATCCTTTAATTAGAATTTTTGTTTCATTATATTTGAGAAGAAAACAACTAAGGTGACCATAGAACTGAGTCAGATGTAACCAATGACTTAAATATTCTGGGAGTATTCATAGGGGGATTACAAGTCTTAGTTAATTACTATCTCCAAGTATTAAACTACACTCCAGTGGCTTTTAAGTTTATTCAATTTTTAAATTAACCCCTTTTGAAATCAGAAAATGTCTTTCAATATGGGTGTTTTTTTGTTTTTTTCTTTAATTGGAAAGCTTAGCTAATGCTAACATTGGATATTTTATATATGTAACAGAACATCTTCAACCTTGTATAATTTGGTCATTTTTACTAGTAGATTAGAAAACTCAGAGGTCTGTTGCTAAATTACAGCATGTAGTTTCTCTGGATTAAAATCTACCTCCCACAAAAAGAAAGACACTATTATGTCAAGAACACTCAGGTTCCAATATGAAATTAGTTTGTAGTTCCAGTCAATGCCTGGTGAATAGACCCATATATCAGCCATTATAAAAACCAAGGTGACATTAACTGGAATGCAGTGTAGGTGCCAGATCTTAGTCCGCTTAACACTCTTTTCTGTGCCAGACTCACTCCTTCTAAATCCAAATAAATAACACTTGTATTATACTCACATCCCCTTGTAGGGACGTTCACAGAATTCTATAGACTTCTTTTAATTAGACCTGGCCACACTGTCCTGCATCGGAGGGCAGGGGCATTGTCAACTATATTTTATGCAGAAGATATTAAAGGAGAAACTTCCTAATTCTCCAGGAAAGCGATAGACTAATCAAAGAACCCAAGATTGTTCTGAGACACACTAGGACTCGATACCAGAGAGTGTTTACCCACAAAATAATCTCCTTGTTTTTACAGTAAAGACAAGAAAGGGATTAAAAGTAAGACACAGGGAAAGTAGAATGTCCTAAGACAAACCATGAGAAGCAAAGTAAAGCAATTATTTCCATTATTCACGTGATCTCAAAATAATGTCTACTCTGCTCTACGGAGGTCTCTTAGTATCAGCTGTAATCTTCCAATGTGACAATAATTATGCCTGTAATCATGTACCTTTATGGTGTAATCCATTTATTCTAATAAATAAACAAACCACAGAACTCATGTCCCTGACCACAGAATTCAGTCCCTATTTCCTGGCTATGAAACTAAATGTTTTCATTTTCTCATTTACTCTTAAATACTCCAGGACTATGTTACTTATTTCACAGAAGCCTTATGAAGTTACACGGAACGAAGTAAATTTCTCTTTTTAAAAATTCTAACAAGCCTGGCTGGCGTGGTTCAGCCGTTGAGCATCGACCTAGGATCCAGGAGATCTGGATTCGATTCCAGGTCAGGTCAGGGCACATGCCCGGGGTTGTGAACTCTCTTATCATTGATGTTTCTATCTCTCTCTCCCTCTCCCTTCCTCTCTCTGAAATCAACAAAGATATATATTCTTTTAATTCTAATGAAGCGACTATACAATTATTGATCCTTATAAATTCTTATGTGTATGTTTAGACAGACCATTAGACTATTCCCATCCACAGTTTGCTGTGATTATCATTACAGAAAAAAAAAAAAAATCTCTTTTCCAAAGAATCCTGCTGTATCTGTTTTGTCATGTAGCAAAGCTGGGGTTTCTAATGCTGGCAGTTCCTCCTATTAGAATGTAACACTGAGGAAATGAATGATCTCTTATTCATAATGTCAAACAGGGCCCATTTCCTAAGAAATCCATCAAACATATCTGGAAAAATAATCAGTGTGAACAATTTATTTTTAAAGTTCTTTCTTCCAAAATGATGTGGATGTTTGACATGATGTTTCAGTCAAATGCTTTTGAGCCATTGCAAACATAAGCAAGGCCATTGACTTGATTAGTAGTTAAAAAGAAAGCACTGGGTTTTATCTTACAGTGTACCGTGTGCAAAAAAAGGGAAGAAATAGTTTAATTTGATGTAATGTTTGGATTTGGAGATTAGCAATTAACATTTTGAAGATAGATTACTAATTTTAAAGTGTATTTGGAAAAATCGTGTCTGGTGCTTTTCAGTTTTAAAGGCACTAAATGTAGAGCCGTCTAGATCTCCACATTTCAAAACTTAAGTAAGCTAGCATGTATTTTGAGGACAGCAAAATGATTTAATGCCAGCATACAGAGAGATATTGATTGAGAGGATAAGAGGCAAAAAGAAAGTACACTTTAAAACCATATAATTACCATTAAATTAAGAAGTTACTTCGTTGAAGTTGACTGCAAATCTTTATGAAGAGTCTATATTCCTGGTTTGAAGCACTCAGATACAGCGTTCAGAACAAAGGAGGCAACCTGTACAGATGCAAATAATGTACCAACAACAGACTGAGTTTTTGTACTTGTTCTCTTTACAATCTTGTCATGAGAATAAATCACACGGTGTCACTTTTTCTTCTTACAAATCTCCACTGAAAATGAAGCAGCAAAGTCTAATATTTTTTGTAGTCTAGATTCTCCATTTTTTAATGTTTTGGAAGAACACAGATAAGCTTGAGACAATCTTGCTCACCTTCAACAACTCACAACTGGCTCTAGCAACATCAGCAAGTTAAGAGGACCCAGTTATTCCCCTCCTGCCCATAGCCCTCTCTACTCCACCACATTTACTGCAACCTGCCAAAAGGTAGAGAAAGCAGGAAGTTTGCTTGAGGTAAGATCCAGAAAATGTGCTTTAAATAGACATTTTCAGTACTTGCAAGGACATCATCAAGAACGCCACATCCATTTAGGGATCGTTGAATCTAAACTTCTTTGATGCTTTGAAATAAAACAGTTGCATTTATACATACTCAAGAAAATGTTTACAACAGTCAAAGTGCATTGATGCATTTTAAAAGAATATTTGAATTGCTAAAACTGTGTCATAATTTAAAGAATTATTTAGAAGTAGATATTACAGGAAGCTGTTCAATTTGGGGATTCTAAAATGGCTTTTTAATGTCTTTTCTGCTAGAGAACATATTTTACTTTCATCATTAAAATACCCAAATGTGTATTCATTTTCAAGTTTTAAGACCCCATTAAAAGACTAAATAAAGAACAAATAAAATATGAATTGTACATTTAAAAAGTATAAATTGTCTTTAACAAGGGAAAAGTTAATAAAATTAATAAAATTTCTGTTTACATTATTTTCACTTAGAGAAGTATAACTAGAATAAATAAATTAATTAATTAATAAATTAATAATAACATTAAGATGAATTTTACAGTCAACCTTAATGTTAAGTCAATCTTAATTTACTCGATGCCTCGTATTGTTCTGGACAATCTAAACAGATTAGATTATTGCTAAATGAAAAAACAAAGCAGAAATGTATTGTAAGTAACACTATTGATAATTTTCAAAAGGCACATAATTCTCAAAATCAGAATTCACTTTTATTAATTCAAGGAGATCATCTTTAATTAGAATTCACTTTTGCCCTCTATACATATCGTGTTGACTCTTGCCTTTATGAATGGTTATTTAATAAATGAGCAAGCAACTAGCTCTCAGACAATAATTTAGTGTTTATCTGCCTAGAAACATTATATAGAATAAAAATTAAAAAAACACAAGTTGCTACCCAGTATATAATGTATACTCAGTTTAATATTCTATTATGTGCTACATCTATAATGGAGTAAAAGTCATTATTCAACAGTAATGCACATGCAAAACAAAATTAAATTGATCTTTTTAAAAATATTTTAATCCATATTTTCCCTTGGGTGGACCCCATCCCAGTGGACTTCACCTTCAGAGTTTATAATCTAATTGGCAATAGTAGTTTAGAAACATGACCATGAGGCAACAGAGCTCCATAAATCTAACCCATTCCATCCTTTAGCCTATATCTAACATTATAGGCAGATGATATAGCTATAATGTTAACATGATTTAGAGGGTAAAAGATTTTCTCCTTAAATCTCAAACAGAAATGTGATAGTTAATTGATAATTTAGGGAGTCTATCTTTCCTATAGTTTGATTCAGCAAGCTTATTTATCCCATTGTTCAGAAAACATTTTTCATGCTATGAACAATCCCAAATAAAACTGATATTCATTGAGATTTCTTGACACTGGATTTTTATTGCCAAATTGCATTTGCCCGACCAAATTCTTCTCTGAGCCTTAGATCCCAAATGGTACTACCAATAAGCTTCTTTCCTCAATTTTCAAAATAATTAGTTCCTCAAGTTGTCTGTTTCAGATAAAAGAATAATATACTGCCTGATTTGTTCTGTTTCCAAATACTTTTACAATTAAATTTGCCATAGCATTTAAGTTTCCAATAGTAAAAAGTACATCAATGATTGCAAAGTTTCTATGGCAACAAATTCATTATAACACCATTTGGGGGAGAGATACCTGGATTTGAAGTATTAAAGAGATGTCAGTTTTAATGGAGCCGGTGCATGGGAGAATTAATGCACAGTTGACACATAAAAGAAGTTGTTCATTTTAATTTCATAAACAAGGCAAATATGTACAATGTTACCACTGATTATAACCAGGGTTTTCTACATTTGCACGCATATTTTTGATGAGAACATTGCTTTTTTTTACACTAAATTTAAGGACACTTGGTTTTGTATTATCTATCTAGAATTGGATCTATTTGTGAAAACCTTGAGGGAAGGGATGAGTCAGCTGTTTATAAATGATGACTTTGCCTTGAAGTATTAGATGACGTAGGCATCATGCTGAGTGCTTAGAGAACACAAATGCTCTACGAAGTTACCCTTGCTTAGGTCAAAAATCCATTTGCATGGACACTGCTCTGTCAAACATTGCCGTGGAGAAAGACCCCACCGACATGCAGAGGCAGTTTCCGAAGTGAATACCAGCTTTTTAGAAACTAACATCTGCTGAGCCTCTGCTCCAGCTGCCACGGAAAGCAGATTTTCCAAAGTAAATCTGCCCAATTCATTTCTTCCGGGAAGTGGGCATTCAGTGATTGAAATCAATTAATGCTTATTTGTGATTCATTTTAAATCTATGATCTAGAAACTTTAATTGACAGAAATAATGAATGACTACAATACATTTTGGAGGTTGCATTGCATTTTAAAACAAGTGAAGATAATTGTCAGTGAAAAATGAAATAAAAAACTGTATACCTCTGTAAATGAGTCATTAACCTTTCACCTCTCAAACCAGAGAAGAAATCCTGATGATAATAACTAAGCTTCTTTAATGATTCTCTAATATGATAATAAAATTAAACCAATAGCTCGAGATTGATTTTGATTCCTTATAAGCTTTTGCCAATGTAGCCCTCCTCGTACAAGGACCCACTGCCCCACCAACCACACATTTCTGCTTTATTTTTATTTTGAGAGCCTTGGGACTCAAAGATGAAGGCAGGGAGGGAGGGGAAGAGGAAGGAATTTACTAATAAAAGTAATTCCACAGACAAATTTGTTTTTAATTTGTACTTATCCTCATGGAATTATCCTTAAGTTGCTTTTTTGTTTTGGGTGGGGGAAGTCCTTTGGCTTGTGAACTCGGGGAGAGAAGCAGGGATAGGTGTGTCAGTGGGCTGCAGAATTTGCACTAAAGGAATAAAGATCGGTGAAGACTGATTGATTCTCAGACAGTGGTGATGGCTCCGATGATCTGGACCACAGCCAGGCTGGCCTTCCTTGACAGCTTAGATTGGCAGGCGGACTCTCTCAAATGTCATTTCATAATCATTCACTCAGTAACATAAATCTATCATTTGGGAGAAGGTTCGGCAACATCCAAGTTATATAGGTAATCTGCAGGATTTGAATTGAAATTGGCCACAATTGCATTTCATGAATTTAGAATACAAGATGTGTTAGTGTGTTTATCTCTCTGCATATGTTATACGTATTATGATGTAAAGCATATGTTAGGCACACCCTGCATATGTCATACATATTCAGATATAAAACATGTCATACATATCCAGATAAAATAGAATTCTAGATGACTCTTCCAGTCCTAAAAAAATCCAAAAAGCCCTTCCTGGTGTTGCTCAGTGGTTGAGCACGTTCCCATGCATGGAGAGGTTACCAGTTTGATTCCCCACCAGGGGAAGTGCCTTGGTTATAGTCTCAATCCACAGTAGGTGGCATGCAGGAGGCAGCTGATCAATGTTTCTCTCCTTGCTGTTTATCTCTCTCCCCCTCTCCCTTCTTTCTCTCTAAAAATGTCAATAAAAACATTTTTTTTTAAAAAGAATCCAAATAAAGCTACTCTTTACTGAAGGCATAGATAGAATGCTTAATATTCTATTGATGCTCTTAAGAAAATTATTTGTAAATATTTCTCTTAGAGTTACTTTAGACACAACCTGCCTCTAGGAATCAAGTTCAAAATTTGAAAGTTTAATCCAAAATAACAACTTTAATCTATCACTTCATTCATAGATCTTACGTCTATATGGTTTCTGATTATGTCAAAAATCAAATTTACACTTTAAAAATTAAGATTTGAAAGCACTGAGTTTAAAAGAAAATGCCATAGGCTTTTAAGGCAATTCCAAAATAATAATTCCAAAAATGTTTTGAGTGCATAAGCCATTATTAGAAGAAGTTTTTAGCCTCCCATGGGGTTCTAGCTAGTATGGAGATGTTTATTAAAACACAAAACTGACAATTCCTTATTGTTATAACACTACATTTTATTAAATGTTAATGTATTTTCTCTAGGAAGCTACATTACAATACTATAGCTAAAGGGCTTGGAGACTGAAGGATCCAAGTTCTAGTCTTTGCAGAACTTTGCCATTTACTGGTTGGTGGATTTTGTGTGGGTCTATATATGCTCCTGTGTAAAATAAGAGGTGATATTTCTACATGATTGTTATTCATAATGATTTAAAGTATGTAAAAATGCTTCGTAAAGCCTAAAAGAAGTGTCTCAACACAGTAGCCATGTGCATGCTTAATCACATGCTTTGTGGACCATTTTGCACCCCAATCACAAGTCCTTTAAAACTTCCCCTTAAATGCCTGCACATGGCATTGAAAGGAAAACAAGACAGGTAGCCTAGGGTACTTCATTCTCATTAAACTCAAGTTTGCTCCAGACAAGTTCATTCACAAGATCTGGTAGCCATTTCTACAGAGCCAAAAATAAGAACTAGGTTCTTATTGACTTCTGGGTGGAAAGAATGGAACTGTTAATATAGTAAATGTTTTGAAAGCATGCAAAATTAATCATATTGATTGAATCCTTACAATTACTTAAAGGAAATACTGCTTCATAAATTGGCTACTGATAATTAAGTTTAAAAAGCAAATCTTTTATCATGAAAATTGTGCCACATCATTGGACCATGAAAGATACAGAAAATAGAATAAAATATTTTATATATATGGAAAAGAAGACTCTCTCTCATTTATTTTTATGTAGCCTTAAGCAGGTATAATATAAAACCTGAAAATCATCCCAAAATAAAAATATTAACAAAAAGTAAAATATGCAAGTTTTAAAAGCTAAAAGTCTTAGATTTTAAATATAATTAATGTAGAAGATAAAAAGAGCTCAGAGTAACATGGTAGTTAGTGAATCACTATTTTAATTACTCCTTAAATTTCTAGGTATGAGTGTGTTATCTTTATCAATCCTGGAGAAAAGATTGAGTGGTTTGCTAACAAGTTTCCCAAATAATGTTTTCTATAAATGTTAATTTTCATTTAGATGAAAATAATTATGCAAATATGCATTTTAATTAAGTTATGTTAATTAATTGGTTAGATTATTATTATCTTTCAATATATCTTCATTGATTTCAGAGAGGGGAAAGGAGAGGGAGAGAGAGATAGAAACATCAATGATGACAGTCATTGGTCGGCTGCCTCCTGCACGCCCCCTGCTGGGGATCGAGCCCGCAACCCGGGCCTGTGCCCTGACCGGGAATCAAGCCTCGATCTCCTAGATCCTAGGTCGATGCTCAACCGCTGAGCCACGCCCGGCCGGGTGGTCAGGTTATTTGCATACAGTTGTTTTGCTGTCATGTGGCTTTAGTCCCTGGAAACCCAGAAGACCAAATTGTTAAATCAAAGTATAAGCAAATGTATAAATTACTGCTTAGGTAACAAAAGTTACTACTTATCATTCTTTTATCGGTTATAAACGTGGTTTCACTACGAGCATTCTTAGAGTCATGACTTCTTTATAAAGGAGCCCACCCTAGCCAATATTGCTCAGTGGTTAGAGTGTCAGCCCTCGGACTGTACTAAAGAGTCGTGGGTTCGATTCTGGTCAAAAACATCAATGTTTCTCTCTCCCCCTCGCCCCCTCCCCGCCTTCCACTCTCTCTGAAAAGCAATGGAAAAAATATCTTCAGATGAGGATTAAAAAAATTAAGAAAGGAACCCAAGTGTATATTTTTGTATTCTTTATGTTCTTTGAATATGTAAAAGAATGTGCTTCAACTTTAATGTAATTATTTGGTTTTGGCAGCCACCTAGGAAGCTAACTGGATTCATTTGCAGAGTATACATTTTTTAGCTAAAAAAATAAATAAAAGAAGAAGCCTTAGCCAAACAATTAATGACCTGGCACAAGGACATTTTTTTTCTTTCACAAATACCATATAATGTGTTAATCTTACAACAGATAGACCAATGATTTTTTATAAATAAATATATATTGAATAGCATAATATGTTAAGCTAGAATATGTCACTAACTATAATGAACATGATATGCCAAAAAATGCCATTTCGACCTCATGCTATTGGCTGCTTCTTACCTGCTGAACATAAAGAAAAGTCAGATTGAATATTGTGCCAATTCAGGATTCATTAGCAAAATCTGTCAGCTCTGTAAAAGCTTCCTCCCAAGTATCCGATCAGTACTGTGCTGCATATTTGCTGAGCTTCATTTACAACATTGTCAGAAAACTAAATGTATTTTCATGGCATTTTCCAAATCTTTAATCAAGTGATGTCTAATGAAGCCAAAAGGCAATTTCTCAATTATTTTCCACTTCCCTTGACTCCCAGTAGGATATTTATGAAGACGGCAAAGAAGATGACACACATCTTGGTGGCACAGAGGGATATCTATAATCCACATATTACCAAATAAAAAGTTCAAGTGCCAGTCTTCACCTCGAGGGGAACTTGAAGGAGGGATTTGCTTTATTACAGAGTCAACTAGTGCCAACTCTAAATCCCCACCCTTTCACAGGAGAGTTTATAAAATCCCTCTCCCATTTGTGAAAAGGAAACTCTCACAACACTGATGCACAGAATGACATTTATTGACATTAAAAGCCTCATCAGTTATTTCTCAGCAGCCTTTATTCCTTTTGCAGAGGGTTTTATTGTGCTGTTTGGCATAAAGGAAACTAGCACTCTTTGATTTAGCAAAGTCTGGCCTGAAACCAATGCTCCGAATGGTTTCTTTAAAGCCAGGCATTTTCCAAATATTAGATTGAGTCCTTTGCGTGTCTGCATGGGGCAGAGATGAGTTTGACACACACAGGTTTTTGAAGACATTCTGCTTTGCACTTAAATCATTAGCACTGTGTTTGCACTAGAGCTATGTGAGGCTGTGGTGTATTCAAAAATCTGTCCTTTCTCCTCAGTTCCCCCGGGCTACTTTCCTTGGGTCTCTTCCCAGGAGACAGTGGCCACATACTTCCTCGGTCATTTTCTCAGCCTAATACTCAACCAGCCTCTTAAAAAGCAAGCAATGAAAAATTCATGCTGTCATTATTTAAACATCTGGAGAGCTTCATAGTGTTAGCGCCTACACCTATAAGAAGCTCTCCAATTGGGCTTTGGGAAACAATTGGTTCTATTTATTAATCTGCCTTAAAATTCCTACCATTTTCCAGACACCACACACTAGAGAGAGAAACACAGATGTATTCCTTACCCTCAGGGAGCCCACAGTCTCAGAGAAACGATAGTAACACCGAACAACCACGACAGTGCTTGGCAAGTGCTCCCAGGGAAATCAACTTTCACAGGTGATTTGCAAAGGTGGCAAAGAGTCCCAACCCCACCTGACTGGATATGAACCCAGAGAGAACAGCAAAGTCCTGGCCATCTCTATCCCTGGCTGCCTTGCCAGGGAGGTGACTTTTTTTTTCTTTTGTTCTTTTTCTAAAAGCCACTGGAAACCACCTACTGAAGGGGTTTAGACAGAAGGTCTCTGAGGTTTTTAAAAGGTCATTCTAGTAGAATGGGAATGGGTTAAACTTCTTAGCTCTTTTCAATGATCACAATTGTATAAAAATTTACTTCTAGCTTTGACAAGAATGAAGCTAATATCATTTCTTCTTCAATACATTACAGTAAATAAGGCTAGTATGTCTAGCGTTAGGCCAGGTACAGAAACCTGTACAGAAACCTGGGTACTGCAACTCACCAGACCAGGAAGGCCCGATGCTTAGCAAGGGACAAAACGGGGAAAACAAGAACCTTGTCCCCAGGCAACCTTTCCTCCCCCAGCATAAGTGCTGGTCATGCAGTTTAGACCCCCTGAGTGTTTTCTTCCTGAAGATATCATCTAAGCCTTAGTCTTACTTCAACTCCAGGCCCAGAAAAGCAGCAAAACCAGACAAGCGGAGCCTGTGGCTGCCTCAGGACCAGATACACCAACTAATGACCCCCTGCTCTGCACCCACCATCAGTAGAGACCAGGACCCTGAGAGAGCACCCTTGGAACGCTGGTGAATATTCCATTGAGACCCTCCCTGGGACCTCCCCTCAGATTTCCACCTGCAAGGAAGAGATAAATGCGCTCAGGACAAAGGACCCAGTGCACGCTCCCCACTAGGGGAGCAATCCAGCACCATCTCCATTCCCCTTCTCCCCTCCGAGGGGACCTCAGGAGACTTGCAACCAGGGGAGCAATGGGCAGCGGCAATTCATCCCAGGCTTACCCCTTGAACCTGTCTCCAAGGTTCTTGAAACAGCCCAGCCTAAGCTCTCCTGTTACTTCTTCTATGCTCCTGGTTTCACTGTCCCAGGTATATTTTTGCTGCCATCACAGACACAGCACCCTCTGACTCAGTGCTGCGTAGCCTTTCCCTTTGGGTATCTTCACCCCCATCCCCTTTCCTTAAATAAATTCACTTTTTCTGTTCACCATCTGAGACTGCTATTTAGCCTGCCCACACACCACCAAACTTAACCTTTCAACTAGGATTATACTGTTCACTATTAACTCCTCTATAGGGTTGCATAATTTGCAGAATGTGTAGTTTTGAGAAAAATCTGAAAAAATTAAAATATCTATTTTCTGTGAAATTTTCTACATGTAAAGATTTGGTAGTTACTTCAGCATCAAAGACAAAGCTTAAGTTGTTAAACAACTGGTAGGAAAAACAATATGTCAAAATTATCATTGATACAAGCTTATAGATTTCTGGAAATAATTCATTAATATAGAAGATGTGTTTGGTTTGTAAAGCAAATTTAGACTATATTTCAAAAACTTCTTCAAGGTCTGGAATTTAGATTTCATTTAATTTGATTAAGTCTGCTTAGCAATAATTCATATTATTTTATGTTCATATTTCAATTATTAATATGAATATTTCATTTCATGAAGCTTATCTTAAATAATAATGTCTTACTTGATGTTGTCTTTGGGTTGCATACTATTCTGGTAACCTGAGGTTAAATTAGATAAAATTTAATTACCTTTTTTTCTTAAAGTACTTAGATATATAAAAGGTGAATCCTGAATTTCTACAGTATTTCATTTAGGCATCATCACAAAAAATGAGCTGCTGTGTTACTTATGCATACTTACAAGCCCTCTGAAACCCAGGTTGGGCACTTTCGGCAAATTTTTTTTTTCCTAACACATAAATGGTGGTTTTTCATTACAGTGTCACTCACAATTTTTTCCAAAGTGCAATTCTATTTAGCATATAGTCTCAATAAATATTTTTGAAATAATAAATTGTTATATTAAGCTGTGTTTTTCTGCCATCCATTGAAGTAAGTTAAAGAAATGAGATTTAAACAAAAGAAAAATATATTCCAAAATTGGTAATTTTAAAAATCACAAAAGTACACTGTGGAATGATTAAATTTTAATTCTGTAAAGTGCTATCAAATTTGTAAAGCACTTTCATTTTCTCATTGAGTTTTAAAACAGCCCCATATAAGTTGTCATTAGCTACATTTTGCAGATACAAAACTCAGTTTCAGAGACATTAAGTGACTTGTTCACAGTTGATCTGCTAGGAAGTAATAGATATGGAGCCTGGATATAAACCTAAATCTTTGGCTAAGCTACATTCCAATATGACTTTTGTGCCATTATGACATAAAATATACTATTTCATTTTTGTCAGTTGGAATATGCCATTGCCCAGTGCAACCATCTTTTCACATCCCTGCATCTCACTCTCAAATAATCAGTGGTAATAATGATGCCCTTTAAAATGTGGTGGCAATATTTTAAAAACACAAAAATTATATTATATCCAATATATATAATATTTATTACTAAGTAGTTATTATTGCATTCTGCTTCTTTAAAAACTTGAATATATTAACTCTTATTAGGTTAAAATAGTGAATTAATGGAACAAATACATATGAGTATTAAATAATATATTATAAAACTAACATAGAAATTTATATTAAACTGTTATATATTTTTGCTTTAATTAAAATAGATGCCTTAAAATGTAAACAAATGTTATTTTCTGAATAATTTCCACATAGTTGTTTAATTCTGTGAGACCATAAAGAGGAACTAAAAAAGGAGCAAAAATTATTGTACTGTTAACTATAAAAATTTACTTTTTATTTTATAACATTTTCTGGGCTAAAATAAAATTATACCATTTAATAAGGTGGATATAAGATGCATACATAATTATTAAATAAAGATACACATTTTAATTAAAAAATTATATTAGATTATGTTCCTAATTTATCTCATTCAATCTCTATAATTTTTTTTTAAGTTTCTTTATCTTTATTGTTGACAATATTACAGTTGTCCCTTTTTTATCCCCATTGACTGCCTCCACCCCACATCCATCCCTCCTCCAGGCTTTCCCCGTATCAGCATCTCTGTCCATGGGTTATGCTTATAAACATAAGTTCTTTGATTAATCTCTTCCCACCCACCTACCCCCTCCCCACCTTCCCTCTGAGATCCCTCAGTCTGTTCCATGCTTCTGTGTGTCTGTATTCACTTTGTTCATCAGTTTATTTTGTTTATTATATTCCAATATAAGTGAGATCATACAGTATTTGTCTTTCTCTGCCTGGCTTATTTCACTTAGCATAATACTCTCCAGGTCCATCCATACTGTCCCAAAGAGTAGGAGATCCTTCCTCTTCACAGCTGCGTAGTATTCCATGGTGTGAATGTCCCACAGCTTTTTTATCCACTCATCTACTGATGGGCACTTGGGCTGTTTCCAGATCTTAGCTGTTGTGAATTGCACTGCTAAGAGCATAGGGGTGCATATATTCTTTGTGACTGGTGTTTGGGGTTTCTTAGGATATATTCCTAAAAGTGGGATCACTGGGTCAAAAGGCAGCTCCATTCTTAATCTTTTGAGGAAACTCTGTACTGCTTTCCATAGTGGCTGCCCCAGTCTGCATTCCCACCAGCAGTGTCCTAGGGTTCCCCTTTCCCCACACCCTCGCCAGCACTTGTAGTTCGTTGACTTGTTGATGGAGCCATTCTGACAGGTGTGAACTGATACCTCACTGTGGTTTTAATTTGCATCTCTCTGATGCTTAGTGACTCTGAGCATTTTTTCACATGTCTCTTAGCCATCTGTATGTCCTCTTTGGAGAAGTGTCTATTTAGGTCCTTTGCCCATTTTTTAATTGAGTTGTTTGTCTTCCTTTTGTTAAGTTGTATGAGTCCCTTATATATTTTGGATATTAACCCTTTATCAGATGTGTCATTGGCAAATATGTTCTCCCATACAGTGGGCTCCCTTTTCATTTTGTTGATGGTTTCCTTTGCTGTGCAGAAGCTTTTCATTTCGATGCAGTCCCATTTGTTTATTTTCTCCTTTGTTTCTCTTGCCCTAGGAGATGTATCAGCAAACATATTGCTACGAGAGATGTCTGAGATTTTGCTGCCTATGTTTTCCTCTAGGATTTTTATGGTTTCATGCCTTACATTTACGTCTTATCCATTTTGAATTTACTTTTGCGTATGATATAAATTGGTGGTCTAGTTTCATTTTTTTGCATGTACCTGTCCAATTTTCCTAACACCATTTATTGAAAAGACTGTCTTTACTCCATTGTATGTTCTTGCCTCTTTTATCAAATAGTAGTGAGCATAATGGCATGGGTCAATTTCTGGGTTCTCTGTTCTGTTCCACTGATCCATATGTCTGTTCTTGTGCCAGTATCAAGTTGTTTTGATTACAGTGGCTTTGTAGTATAACTTGATGTCTGGTATTGTGATCCCTCCAACTTTGTTCTTCTTTCTCAAGATTCCCATAGCTATTTGGGGTGTTTTTTCATTCCATATAAATTTTCGAAGTAATTTTTAGACAAAAATTACTATAATTTTTAGACAAAAGTCTTACACTCTAAGGAGTTATTGTCTCCAAAAGGGTTTCTAACACATTATTTTTCTGAAAACCAAATATTAGTTAATTCTTTTGTAAAATATCAAATATAATATGGCTCAAGTATAAAAATAGTTTATAAGGAATTCTCCATAAACGATAAAGTAGACACATTTTCTGAAGTGAATTTACCTATGATTTTCAAATATCATTATCTTAAATTATTTTTCTCAAGTAAGTTACTTTTCATTTTCAATTCCATATGAAAGAGTAATACTAGATTTAAGTCTAACTTGGGAGGAAAAGGCAATATGGTCAGTCTTTTCATATTCTAAGTTAAGAGTGCATTTGCAAGTACTTGATTAATAGATGTTCAATAACTTAAATTCAGTTAAGCATGGGTTGCCATTGACTATTATGCCCCTCTTATGGAAAAAAATTTAAAAATCCATCAGTGAATAAGAATAGAAATCACATTTTTAGAGTCCTTGCCACTCTAATGATTATTTCATGGAACGATTGTTTTAATTTCTTATAATTGCTTTATTTAAAACATAAGCTTTATGAGAATCTGAAGGACTAAAGAACTGAAAACAGGCAAAGCTAAATGAGGACACTTGGACACTCCATACTTCTTCATTGAATAACAAGTGGTTAAGGTGTGTTTTTTAAATTTTTCAAATCTTCCATTTTATTTATTATTAGCACATTTTCCCATTAGCTTCTAGTAACAGGATAAATTCATTCATTTTTAAAGGGACGAAAGCACCCTATAGGTGCCTGCATGGCTCCATACACTGGAGATCAGCTGACTTTTTTTTATTCCAGTCTTTGGCTAAAATTGGCTGGTAGAATTTATTCAGCAGGGTCACTGGGGTCAGCTCATTTGCATATTTCTCCAAAATGACTCCAGGTGAAGCCAACTGAGCACTTCAAGTGGTGGGTGTTTCATTATCTCAGGACCACTTATCACAGAAACTATGCTCACCCAAGAACTTTCCTAGTGAGTCTAAAGCAGTGGCTTTCAATGGATGTTTGAGAGACAAATATCTCAATTTATATTTGGCAGGATTCTTCTGTTACACACAAAATCACCTTTAAAAGACTCAAGAAAAGAGCATGATGACCTTATAAGCGGCATGAACCTCTGTGCACTACGAAAGAGTACATTTAGAGTGGACTTAGGGAGGGAACAACTGTTTCCCAAAGATTGTTATTGCTTAATGAGATCCGTGACCACACATCCATTATGTGGGATAAGCATGGCTCCCTGCTGGCCCCCCAAAGCCTGCTGACAGTTGGTGGTTATGATGTTAACTCGCTTTAACACCCTAGAAATGGTTTAATGTCTTTTTCTCCTATTTCTACAATATTGAGACATGGCTTGAATTTACCACGTAGAAAATACAATAGCATAATAAAATAGCTTAACTTGGACAGTCCCTATAGCAGTTCTTTGTTGCCACTATTAGTGATGCTTATTTTACGAGGTCATCTTCTGTTCTGAAAAGGAATAATTTTAAGAGTAGCTATAAACTTAACAGATATATAGAATTTTTAAGTATTTGCTTTACTTAATAAATGATGTCCCTTTAGTTAAGAAAGCCCAGGATTAACCTTGTACGCATTTTGCCTAGAACTACCTGCTTTCATTGCTTTGCAGGAAAGCAAAGTATAACATTTTTTGTTTTTACAAAGACAAACATAATGGAAAATATGTATTTTTTAAATTTCAAGATTATTTTATGTAAAGAGTAGCCAGCTGGTCCTGAGGAGGAAAACACTGTAACCATCAGGCATTCCTCACAGTTCCCTTACCTGAAGGGAAAACAACAGTCTCAGCAAAGTACAGGGTCAACACTGGAAAGTGGTATCTGGACTGGTCGTTTTCAAAAGCTATACAGATGATATGTGTAGTATTAAAAGACACAAAAACAAGCCTTGATTTTAGTCTTCACTCTGATTCTCTGACAGAAAATCTCTAGCACACAGACTCTGATCAGAAAGCAAACCATCCTTTATGTAAATGTATCACTTAGAAGTATTGAACATGTACTTGGCACTATACAATCACATCATTCTTCCTGGGGGGAAAAAATGGTATTTTTTCAAGAAGTATAGTAATACTGTGGCACATAAAAGAAACAACAGATGTTTCTCCCCCCGCCCACATGTTCATTTTTTAAGGCAAATGCAAAAGCCTTACATTAGTAAAAATAAATAGTAAAAATGTGAAAGCCTTTGTTTTTAACCAATAGAAGCTAAAAATGCAACTTTAGTAATATCCTGAAGATATGAAAAGTATTCCAGATTGTCAATAATTTATTCTTTCTCCTCTCACATTCGACACAGTGTGGATCCCCACAGGACACGCAGCAGGAAAGCAATGTCCCCACTCGAAACGCCACCAGTAAGTTAGCAGGTAGTGGGAGAAACACTGTTCTAATGTGGTCAAAATGTCGTTTTAAACTATTTGAAGAAAAAACAAATTATATTTCAAGTGACTAACCTCAGAAGAGGGTATGAGAATCTATATTGAAATGTATTCCTCTACAAGTATCTTTTCTCCTTTATAAAGTAAATTACTGGGAACAGGTCAAGTGTAGGTTCCTGGTTCTGGTGCCTACTTTTCTCTCCTTGCACTAGAGTGGGAGGGAGATAAGATGATCCCGAGGCAAACATTCTGAGAGTGTTCAGAGAGAGAACCTTTTGGATAGTGATTTAACTTTGTTTATTGGATTATTTAAACCCAAATTATCCTTGAAAGGATTTAAGAATGGCACCTTCCATTTACATCACAGGGCACAAAACCATATTAAAACAAAAAGCCCAAGAACCAACAATCAAACTAACAAAGAAACTGGAAAAGTTTATCTGTTAAAATGGGAATACTGGATAGAGTATTGCTTTTCTGTTAATGAAATGAATACCATTCTGAAATATTTTCATAATAAGAAGCTATACGACAGAATACAACTACCGACAGAACCATTACTACTACTACTGGTGTTAATAAACTTCCATTAATTGAGTACCTCCTATGAATAGGACACAAGTAATTTCCCAAAACCTCAAGAGCTTATAATAGGTATCACTAGCCCCATTTCATAGATAAGGAAACTGAGACCTGAAAAGATAAAGTAATTGATCAAAGGTGATACAGCAAATAAGTTCAGAGCCTTTTCTTTCACAGTGATACACCATGTTGCCGCTGAGCACTGCAGCCCATCAGAAGCTGTGCCCTTTCTGCCTTCCTAGTATCTGCATTATTAATTCCACTTTGTATACAAATATCTAACATCACAGCTATTAAGTACACAGATGTTTACAATCACCTAGGAAGTGTTCTGTCCAGAAATGTTGAATTTGAATCCAGTCTATCTTGTAAATCTATTATCCAACTTATGGAAAACATTGGTGATAAAAAAAAGTTAAGTAGATGAAATAATGAGGAAATAAGACATTCAGAATACAGGATATTCTATCAGCAGGATCATTTCAAAAAGGTCAAGGTCATAAAAACAATATGAAGGGCTACTGCTCAATAAGGAAGGAAAATTCAGAGAAATAACAACCAAAAAAAAAAAAAAAATCCAAGACCCATGATTACCTATGACTTAAAAGAAAAAGAAAAGATTTTACAAAATTAAAAGATGTTTATGGAAAACTGGATAAAGGTAAAATGAGCCAACAAGATCAGAGAAGGGGGAAGAACATGAAGGAGAAGATCGTTTTTGCTGGAGGAATCAGGCAAGATATAATAGAGTAAGAGACATTTGTTCAATCTGCTCCATGTCACTGCTGTGCAATTTTCCAGCCTATATTGATCACCCTATTGTCTAAACTCTAACCTTAACAATAGCGTTTTTGAATAAATATTGCCAGGCAATATCCTCTAACAGTTTCTTATCTGTCAGCCTCTTCTCAGGATTCCATTCTCTACTCTTTTAATGGGCTCTGCAGTGCTCAGTCCAAGGCTCATAGCTGGCACTCAAGTAGACTGAGGCAATGGACATTTGTGTACGCACAAGATCCGCAAGTCTTCCCCCTACAACGAATGCATTAATGCAAAGCAATATGCACTACAATAAAACTCCAGTGTGAATTAAAGGATTCTTTAATGTTAGTTGTCGCTCCATGTTCTTAATGCAAAATGTGATCAAACTAGATGCTGACAAAAAGCTAGATTGTCACTAGCCAGCAAGGGGAAGAAAGATCCCTTGGGTGGTTACCGAATGCAGCCTCCGCGCATCTTGGTGAGGCGGGAGCCTTCTGCACCCTTCCTGTCTCACCAGGCAGGAAGTAGGCACAGAGAGGGGCTAAGTGACTTGCCCAAGGACAAAGAGTGAGTCAGATGCGGAGCTGGGAATTGAGCCCACTTCTTCCGGTTCCCTGTGTGCAGCTTTTCTCAGCAAGTCATAATGCCTTTCGGATGGATCATTTCCTAAAATGTATTAAGTTGTTAAAAATTCAATATGAGTGTTACACTGCTTTCCAACTATCTCCGTTTCTCACTCCCTTACTAGAGCTATTATCAGAAGCTAAACTGTTGGTCAGATCAGTCATCTCGTATCTATATTTTTTAGACAGTATGTCATTAAAACTGGATATATCCAAACACCTGAGATAAATCAGTCTTTGGATGTGAGTTTCTGTTTGGCTCTATTTGCAAGTGAGGAAGGATACTACAGTGAGAGGAAAAATGCAGTTTCAAAGTTAGAAGAAACTAAAAAAAATTATGAGAACAAGACAACCAGAGAGTTAAAAAAACAAAACAGCAATACGGTTTTCATGGCTGACACTAAAAAAGCAAGGAAATAAAAAGGACTTGTACATTGAAAAAGTGGGTATTTTAGGCCCTTTGATAATATTTTATACAAAGCCATACTTGCTTCATTAGTTGGGATTTTACCAATTGGTTCATTTGGAACTCTGGACAGTGGGCAGAAACTATCCTTTTTTAATAGCAATTACTGGAGACTCTTATTGTGCTAACTAAACCACAAATGGTAAGTAAGTAGGCCTCTTTGTCTTCTGACTTTGATCATTAAAAACATCACTAACTTATCACTGTGCCCTTTACCAAAGAACTCAGACTCACCTGTGGAATCTCCTTTGATACAGCAGTCTGGACAACTAACAATAGGTAAAAAATAATCCAAAATATAAAAGCCATTCTCTATATCTAGCATATTCTTTTCGGTTCAGTCCCCATTCAAAAGACAAGACTGTAATCACTATAGTCCCCTAGCCTCACCTGCCAGGTCTGATTCAATTACCCCTCATATGATTTGGTTAGGCTTCCATAATGCTTCTTATCTAAATTAGACCATCCACCCTTGAGGACAGAGATGCCTTTTTTTTTTTTTTTTCAAAGTCCCTAACAGTTTTCTAATAAGAGATCAATAAATATGAGTTGATTTTATAAAATGTCTCTATATTTTTCTTTAGAAACTTTGGGGACACTGAAATTCTGAAAGACTTGATAAGCATCACCACCTATAATAATTCAGAATTTTAGTTTTGCAGTTCTCATATCTTATGAAATTCCTTAGAGAAGAGGTTGATTCCAAGGCAGAATCAGAGAAAATAGAAGATGAGTGTTAATCATCTGGCTGTGATGAAAAGTAAGAAAGTGATCAGAAAACGATGGTGGTATGTCAAAAGGGCAAAGTAGCCAATCTGCAGGAGCTCCCAATAGCCAAAGGTGGAAAAATTGAGCAAGAAAATAAACACTGGATTATAACAAATAAGAAGTATCTGTGAGTCTATACCAACTTAAATAAATAAATGAACTGCTGCTCTTTCTTACAGAAGAATTCCAATTAATTAATATAGAAACAATGAGGAAGGTACCACTTCACCCAGAAGATCAAGGTTAATAACATCACTAATAAGAAGACATATTGACATGTATCTCCTGATATGGTACACCGAGGAAGGCCAATTTCTTGTGTGATATTCTTGTTAAAAATGCACAATCTTAGGAAAATATCACACAAACCCAAATTGCGGGGCATTCTACGAAAAACGATAGTATTCTTCAAATGAACCCAGGTCATGACAGTAAACTAAAGCCGGAGATTGTCACAGATTGGAGGTCTACAGAGACATGACAACTTAATGCAACAGCGAATTCTGGACTGGGTACTGGGATAGAGCTGGTCCTTAGTGGACAAATTCAGTTAAAGTTTATGGTTTAGTTAGTAGTATTTATTATACCAATGTACACGTTTTGTTTGGGTAATTATAGTTATACATGTTAACATCAGGGAAAGCTGAGTAAAAGATATATGGGAACTCTCTGTACTACTTGTATACATATTCTGTAAGTTTAAAATTATTTCAAATAAAAAGTTGGAGGGGAAAAAAGGTTTAGAAAAAAATGACTGGTTCAAATAAGCAGCTTGACTATACTAATCTTACGTGAACACAGGTATGAAATCTAAAGACCATGTGTGGTAACCGAACACGCACTGGGCTCTTTGTTAAGTCACAGCTTTCCCCAGGAAAGAGATGAAATCAAACCCAAATGCGATCCCATTTGTGTCTCAGCATGAGAATTTGTCTACTCATCAGGATCATATCTCTGCCATCTTCATTTCACAATATTTTTCTTCTGCCTTTTGGTCTTTTTTTCTTTCCACATTTCAATAATGACCTGTGTGTGGCCCAGCAATATTGTTTTCATCGTGTGGCTGTTCAGCACTGTGCAGGTTTTTCACGAGTTCCCTGCAGTTCCCAGGCTGACTACAATCATTGGCATAGCATTTCCTCGGCATTATTAGCAGAGTTTTGTTTCCTTAGATGATTTTCGGTGGCATGTTTCTATCCCAAGTCACAATGGGGCCTAATATCACTACCTCTCTTCTGGGTCATTAAGAATTTTCTCTGTACCTGCTTTCTCCCCACTGGTTCTGCCTTTATGTCTCACAGGGGAGAGGAAGTTGTGGATGCAATTCACTGTTCAGATTCACCTTTGGTACCCTTCTTCCTGACTCCATGACCTGCAACAATAATGCACTCCAAATTTCAAGGCATTGCAACTCAACTGTCTAGGGCCACCTTTTGTTTGCAATGCACCAAGTAAAACGTCTTTTCACTGTGACCCAGCGCAACCTTCTCTTGATTCCTGCAACTGGGGGCCCTATGGTGGGTCAAAGGCTGATAGCCTGGTGTTAAATCTATCACCTTATGTTTCTGATCCCCCACAAGATTATTTTCTTATTTGTGTTTTGTTTTTGTTTTGATCCTGAGAGGCAAAATTTAAATGTCAGAGCATTGTGGGTAAAAATACAAATTCCAGGCCTCCCTTGAATTATTTAAAGGTCCAGCTACCCTCAGCCCACATTTATACAAGGCCACAAACCGCTCCAGTTAAATATCAGCTGTCCCCTTAGACAATGCAGGTGTTCTCTAATGTACATGTCACCCAAGGCACCTTTTGACCAGCTCTGGCACTGAATGCTTTTGTGTTTGTAACACTTCATAAAGGTCAGTCAAACTTGTCTCAGTGCCATTACTTAAAATGATGAGCAGAGAAATCTAAGCAGCCTATTCTCTGAATCTCGGGATCTCAGAAGCCATGGCCAACCTATTTCCCTCTGTGTAACTACAAAAGAAATGCTACCTATCATTTTCTCTTGCCTGCAGAAGGGAAGGAAAAGGGCAGGATGTTTGTTTCAGGTCCCTTTATATGTTGTCCTCCTTTGTAAGAAAATGTTATTATTCATTCTTACTTTATATTGAGCTCTATTCTCACTTACACAGTGACTCTCAAGCATGGGTTTGAGACATACGGATAGAGCCATTACTGTTGTATTTCAAAGGGAACAGAGTTTTACTAATCCTCCTTGGCATTCATCTCTAAATCTTGGTGAACTCCAGTAGCTTTAAACTCTGAGAGTTTATTTTTGACTTAAGTGATTTTCTTGCTATTGCAAATTTTCAAGTGTCTCAACAGCTTAACCGTTACCTGAATAAGCGTCGTCTGTTTTGCCTGGCTCTTCATAACAGGTTTAAGACTGTTCAAAGGGGTCACAGCATTTCCTGCCCAAATGCCTTTTATTGTGAGTATGTAGTCAGTATTTATTTCTCACTTTACCTAACGTATAAATAACTCCCTTATACTCATTTTGAATCTTTTCCCATAGTACTTTCCCTATGAAAGGGAAAAAAGCCACTCAGCAAACCTCTGGGCTATGTGAGCAGAGTCCTGGTCAGGGAACATAAATAGTACCTCAAACTCACATATATACAAGTGACCCTTCCCTTTCTTGCTGTTTTCAATTACTCAGATTAATTTATTTCCAAACTTTCTGGCACCCCTCTGTTAAAGCACACAGCAAACAAACTCACAGTGAATCCCAAATTCGATATTAATGCAAAATCTTCCAGTCTCAAATTTTATTTAGTTCAGTCATTCTGAAATTTAATAAAATTTTGGTGTTTATTTCATATTTAACTTATTTCTAGGCATAATGTTGATTTTAGTACTGAAATTCTGGAGCCAAATTATTAAAGGCGCTTTAGACAGCATGAATGATAAATGGACTGAGCTCAAAGTCACAAGCAAATTCAATTTCTTCACAGGCATCTAGCATCTGCTAAACTGCATGTAAGCTCTTTATACAAGAAATAAATTGTTTGAGATCTTTAACTTCAATAGCTTATTTAAGTATTTCTACAGTTTTAAGTGCCTGAGCTTTAAATCTCTTTTTATTTTTACCTAATGTCAGCTTGGTATATGTATTCCCTTCTTAAATCTAAAGACATATTCACATTTGAAAACTAAGAAAGCTGGTTAGGTTATCTTCGAAAACACTCCTTGTATAGATCATGTAGCATTTTCAAGGTAATTTCTCTGGATAGGGTGAAGTATTTCCTCCATAATGCTGCTGCTCATGGTATAAAGTAAATCGTATCAAAAAGACTTGATATTTTTGGCACCAGATGGCCTGAATAACTGAAAAAGAAACCAAGTGAGAATATTTTGGGGGTTAAACTTATATTTTGGAGTGCATATTTGAATATCAAATTTAAAACTAAATTTTCACTTTTTCTCAAGGTAGATAACAGAAAAGAGAGCAGAGAGAGAAAAAGAACAATAAAAATAACAATAAAAATCAATGGAACCAAATCCCAAACGATCTTCAAATAACTTAGGACCTAGATGAAGTCAATCAGCTTAATATTAACCGTATTTCCTTCACACACTGTATTACTTTGTTCTTTCTCACAGACTCTCTGGGCTCTGATGATACTTTTTTCTCTTATATCAGTTTTATAGAGCCTCTGTCTTCCTCTCATTATTTTTAGGACCGACAAAGCTCAATAGACCCAAATGGGTTTGTTTTGTAGCCATAAGCAAACCTACCCTGAAACTCCAAAGTCGTACAATTATTAAACTAGTGTTTTATTGCTTGTTCTGGTTTTTTTTTGTTTGTTTCGTTGTTTTCTCTTCAGTCTATAAATCACATGGACTTGAAAATAGAAGTTACTATAACATTTAGTCAATGAATAAATACAGAAAACTAAGGCAAGGGCCCTGATGGACCAAGAGGAACACCCACTAAGTCAGAAACTCTTATCCAGGTGGTTCTCCATCACTTGTCAGCAGCCCTTTCTTTTCTGCAGTTTTCTTTGGATTTCCAGGGAGGGTAATGAGTGCAGCCAATAGTAGCTCTCATAGTTTTTTCCCTTTAATCAACTATACATATATGGAACTTAACTATCAGCAAAAATTCTTCTGAGAATTTGGGGACAGTAAAAAAGTTATCCCTTGAAAACACTGATGACTTCCTCAAGAAAAAAACAACACCGCACAAACACAAATGTGTCTTCACATAAACCAATGCCCATTCCTTCTGCTATCATACTGGTTTAGGGTGGTAAGAATCACAGACCAGTAACTGATGCCATAATTACCAATGCTCAGAATGTTAAGTGTTTAATTTTGACTAAACCCCCAAAGAATACTGTGAGTCAGACTCTACTAATTCTACTCTCCAGAAATGGTATGCACACGATGGAGTAATAGGGAAAATGTTTTAATAATTCTGAAATAAAGGAAAAGGTAATCAGAGGCAAGCAATATTTCAGGGTCCACACGTGACCATCATGTGCCTTATATTGTGAAACATGTTTTATACAAATCAATGAGAGGTGTGCAAAACAGAATGCATTCATTTTTAAATAACCTAGAATGTTAACCCTAACCTCCAAAGATAATTATTTGAGACTTTATTCCATGCCTTATCTTCCTAATATATCAAATTGTGCTGCACTCGTTGCTATAAAAAAATCTTCCTAAGTTAAAAATGTGAGTTGTTCTTCTACCATTTCCTCACCTGCACTGTTACCTCCTCATTTGAGCCACCAACTTCTCTCTCCAGGACAATTATCATAACCCCTTACCTGGGTCACTGTGTACCTTCTTTCCTTCCTTCACTCAGCAGCAACCATGATCTCTTAAATAATTAAGTTGTGTCATGTCACCTCTGATTAAAGATCAATTTCTGCCTATTGGAATCAGAACAAAATTCAAATGCTTCACCTTGATCTGCATGGTTCTACCTGAACAATTCTGGCTTCGTTATAACGATGCCTTTCTCCACTCCTCTCTCCTAAACACGTTCACTTCAGACACACAGAGCTTCCTTCTTTCTCTAAAATGACAAACCCATGACTTCCTCGCAAGGGTGTGCATGGAAAGCTCCTCCTTCAGGAGTGCTCACAGCTAGTTCCCTCTCTTCACTTTTGTCTCAGCAAATGTCATCCTTCTCAAAAGGGTCTTCTATGATCACAACCATCAATCCTCAGATCACGTCTCTCAATTACACTACATTACTTTTCTTTCCTCTTAGCCCAAAATACCACTTTTAGTTTTGATTTTGGTTTTGGTTTAGTGTCTGTGTCATCTCATTAAAATGTAAGTATCATGAGACCAGTTACACTGTCTAACTTGCTCACTTGCCTCATTCCCAGCACCTACAACAGCACCCAACATATATTTACTCAACTTTGTTGAATGGATGCATAAATAAATGAATGACTGCCAACCACACGGGTGGTTTCAGAGATGATATAATTTCAGTAGGAAAAAAACTGTGAAAAAAATTAAAGCATCCTGTAATGCACTATATGATTCAGTGGATTTTCACATACATTATCTTCCCTGTATTCAGGGAAGGTGTTAGGAACACTGCTATGTCTGTCTCTCTTTTGAGAGTTGCTTGGAGCAATTTCCGGTAAAGTTCTAGTGAAGTTTTCACAGGCACCCAGATTAAAATACACACAAGATAAAACCCTCATGCCTTTCATAACCTTATGTTCCCCCAACAATGAGAGCAACAAGAGGAGTGGGAAAAGTGATAAGATTTTGATATTCAACACCATCAGGATTAATTTTTAAAATATGACAATCATTAGCAAGTGAAAACGGGAAAAAAGAACCTACTAGAGGAAAGAACTGTAGAATAGTATATAATCCTAAAATGGATAGACACAGAATGTTTGTTTTAAATTTTCCCTGTTTTTAATGTTGGTCAATGTTGGATAAAGTCACCATATTTCCCCCCAAATAAGAACTGTATGCCACTAGTATCATGGGCCATTAACATGGGACTGGTGAACTACCAGCCAGCTTTTGTGTTGGAATGACAATACAAGGACTCAGCGGAAGGGCCCAAATTCTGAGTTAATGATTCTATCTATAAATCTTACTTATTATTTAATGAAAATCTCAGAAATATAATTCCCATTAGACATGATCCGTAATACTTTCACCTGATGAGGCAAAAATCTCACCCATAAGCCAGCGTTATTTTTACCATACTTTTAGAGCTTAATTTTTATAATTATAAAAAAGCACCTTGCCCGGCCAAGAGTGGCTCAGCAGTTGAGCACCAACCTAGGATCCAGGAGATTGGGGTTTAATTCCTGGTTGGGGCACATGCCCGGGTTGCAGGCTCCATCCCCAGTTGGGGGCGTGCAGGAGGCAGCCAATCAATGACTCTCTCATCATTGATGTTTCAACTCTCTCTCTTCCTCTCCCTTCCTCTCTCTGAAATCAATAAAGATATATTTTTTAAAAAGCACCTTAAAAATTAATAGAGCCGAATAAAGTAAAATATTTTAATGAAGCATACTTGCCATTTTAACAATTTCATAACAATAAAATAAACCACTAAAAATTTTAGAAAAAATGCACACAAGTTCTTAGATAATTTAAAACTAAATATTTTTTAAATATCTAGAATTTATATTTTAGCAAAAGTTTGAGGTTTCCTAACCGCCTCAGTTACTTTATCTGTGTGGATTGAAGCTTTAATAAATTTTTACTGTGAGTGGTCTCTCTCTTATCATCTTTGTCCTTCCTCTACTTACACATTCTAATTTCTAAAGAAAATAGATCATTAAAACCCATATCTGTTATTAGCCTTATACCTACAGCTTTGTTTTTTTCGCAAGTATGTTAAAATACCCTGGGAACACTCAAAGCAAACAACCACAACCAAGTTCTCCTTTTCTCTCCCCCTTCCTATTTTTAGTTTTCTTTTTCTCATTTTAAGAAGAAAGGGCTAAGATGACAAAATGTCATTAAAGAAAAACTCAGCGGTAGAAAAATTCTTAAGGAATTATGTATTCGTATTTCTAAAGCTAAACTGTCTTGGAAGTCTCGAAGATGTCAATGCGATGTGGAAAAGTTAGGAAGAAATGTCCTATTGACTGTAAGAATAAGACAAGAGATGATCTGTGGTACCTTGATCTTACCTAAAGAAGAAACGTATTCTTTTGACTAAAATGAGGTCGCGGTTCAACAATACCTGCCTTTGGTCTGAAGGCTAAGCCGTCCAGGACAATGAAGTGAATGCAACTCGGGAAGAGGTGTCTGACTGTTAATAAGAATGCGCTGTGAGATGAAATGTAATGCCAGTGTCTTAGCAAGGCCACACGCTCTGTCTTCTTCAAGAAGCTTTTTTTTTTATTTTTATTTTTTCTTCCTTGACAAAGTTAGAGGGAATCTTATATGTAAAAGTTCTTTCTCAACTCCTTTTCTATAAAAGCTATAGTTATAATATTCACGAGTAAATGGAAGCTTTCATATATACGTGACTATTTCCAAGCTTCTATCTGAGAAAAATAAGCTTAAACAGATGATTCTACCCTAAGAATATATTAATTAAAATTAATTGTCATTGTTTCTATAGTAAAGACACCTTTCACAAGCACTATATATTTACAACAATTTTGAAATATTTGAGAAACCCCAAATGTATATAATATATCATTATTCAACAAATACGAGTGGCCAAATCATTGAAAAATGTAAGTAACACAATCATTACTAACCTAAGCATTAGCCTTTTGCACTGATAATACAAGAACCTGACCTACTGGGAAATCAGCAACAAATGAATGAGCCCATTTACATAATCACAGCATTGCATTTTTTTAAACTATAAAACTGCACATCTAATTGCAGACTAAACTTAAGTTGATATAATCACATGAGAAAGTTGTTAGGGTCATGTTTAAAACCCACTAAATCCTGGTGTCTATGTTATCACTGAACTGTTTTCCACTTTCTACCCTGTAATGAAGGAATGTCTTGACTTTGAAACAACATTCTGAAATGTGTTTTAACTTTTAAAAATATTTTATAAAATGAGAAAATAAATTTTAATTAATTTCAATAAAGTTAAAATTTGCACATTGAATAAATTCAGAGCATGTATATATTCCTTTTTTTTTAATTATTGATTTTTAAAGAGAGAGGAAGGGAGAGAGGGGGAGAGAGAGAAACATCGATGTGATAGAGAAACATTGATGTGAGAGCAAAACATCAAGTGGCTGCCTCCTGCATGCCCTGTACCTGGGATTGAGCCCCAAACTGGGCATGTGCCCCGACAGAAAATCGAACCAGCAACTTTTCAGTGCAGTGGACAATTCCCAATCAACTGAGCCACACCAGCCAGGGCTGTATTCAGATTCTAATAGTGTTCTTACCTCTTATGCTATTCCATGATATCAATATATAACTGTTACCAAACATATTTAATTTGACTGCTATTAGAGACACAATGGCAAAGGCACATATGATTTACTCTACAAGAATAGATAAAAATACTATACATAAGTCTTTCAGGAAAATATATTGTTATTGATGTTTTTCCATAAAAGTCAACTATTGGCTTTTTAATGCAAGATCAGTTCAACTGTTTTACCAGATCTTACTGGCTACTACCTAATAGTTTGATTCCCCTTTAGTTACTGCTCGGTTTCATCAATCATTTTAGTCTGAAAGCTCAGTCAAAATAATTGGGTTTCTATAGAGATAACCTAAATCAGTAGGATGGAGGGAGAGAAGCTATATGTTGGTATCGTTGAATTCAGAACAGACTAATAAATAAAACACATTTTCTAACTCGGCCTTGTAGTTATGTCAGGGGGGAAAGGAAGACCACCAAATCATTTATGAAGAGAAAATACAGATCTAAAATTGTAA
Organism: Miniopterus schreibersii; assembly: GCF_964146895.1. NCBI lineage: Eukaryota > Metazoa > Chordata > Mammalia > Chiroptera > Miniopteridae > Miniopterus > Miniopterus schreibersii. The sequence goes on along the minus strand of NC_138108.1, from coordinate 63,912,965 downwards.
CAGCAGCTTATAGCAGAAAAACGTCTAATGAAAAATATGTATAAATTTTGAAGGTCTAAGCTTACTTGTTCTGATGTGTTGCAAAATCTTCTAATGACTTCATTCCTCTTTCTGTAATATAGAGGGTTCAGAGGTACTTGGAGAGGCTAATATTTATTCAAGTGAGGAAGCACGGAAGAGTGAGAACAGTGATTAAATATTAGGGCAAGCACAATACTTTTCAAAAGCAAGTGAGGTAAATATATTCACTGGCACACATGTGAATTAGTTCAAAAAGTAACTTTTTAAAAACTCGAATTAATTTTTAGGCATATGTTCTTGCTTTTGTATTTAATGTTTAAATAGTAGAACCTTTTTTTTTTTTTTTTTTCTCCAAGGAACTAACAAGCTCTAAACATCTCCTTCCAAAATAGAACAACTGGAAAATGTCCCCAAGGGCTGAAGACTGTAAGATTTGTGGTTGCTGCATTGCAATTTCATTCCTATGCCTCTAGTTCAATGGGTTATTGTGTAGGTTAAATTTGGAGACTAACAATCCACATGAAGATGTAAAGCAACTCCACAGAGGATGAAAGTATCACAGCTCTCTTCTGTTTGGTCGGTTAGATGAGTTTTCTCACCGCTTCCCTATCAAAAACACAAATAAACCAACCAACAAGCAAATCCTTGTTGTTTGCACTTTCTGTACATCAAGGTAGTTTTTTGCTGTTGTGCTTAAATTAAATACAGGGAGCTAGAATTCTTCCTAGAATGTAAGAAAATTTTTTGAGCTACCTAGAGTAAGCAGGACTATTTCCTGATAGAAGTTTGGTCCAATATGTATTTTGATTAACTGGTTACAAGTGTCCTCAACCTATTGTTTCAGCATTCTAGGGACTAAAAACACTGTTTCATATTATAAGCATTGGTGCATCATAATTACAGGCATTTCAAATGCAAACGCATTTGGACACCTATTTCTTCCACTATCGGATTCTGTTACCACAAAATATTTATTATATGGAAATTCATTCAACAGAATAGTGCATGTTGGAATTGGAAAAATAACTCTTAAGTTTCTTCATTTATTTGTTTGTTTGTTTTTCAAGGAGGAAATAATCACAAAAAAAGACAGATATTGTCTTAAATTTTGAAAAATAAAGGTTTTATTGAAAAAAATCTATCTCTAGTTTTCAGGCTAAAGTGGTGTTTTCATAGATGTTTGTGCTGAGGTAGCCATTTAAAGAAGATTATACACACACACACTCATACACACATACTAGGTTGGTTCCACTTACTACTAAATTAATTTAACTAATGACATCATGTTAGTACAATCATGTTTAACTTTCAATATTAATTCTACTTTCTTGAAAGGATCTATCTGGAATGAAGACACGTGTTTTCTTTGTACAAGAATTGTTTTGACAGCCACAGAAGATAGAGAAATCGATCAATACATCTGGTTGGTACTTTTTACTACACAGAATCCCTATAACTATAACTAGGAAGGAATTAAACAAATGGGAGGACACGTTTCATAAAAGGTGTAAAAATTAATAGCAGAATCATGAAAAAAATTGTATCCTAGTAATATACAAAATGAAGAGAAGATACAGATCTCTCTCAACATCAGCCTTGTAGAAGACCAAGGCATGTTCAGTCCAGGTGATTTTATTTTTATTTATTTTTTTAATTGAATTTATGGGGTGACTTAGGTTAATAAAATTATATAGGTTTCAGGTGTACACTTCTATAATATATCATCTGTATATGGCACTGAGAGTTCACCACCCCAAGTCAAGTCCTTCTATCACCATTTATCTTCCCCATACCCTCTTCCGCCTCTCCAACCCCATTTTCCTTCTGGTAATCACACACTTTGTCTGTGTCTATGAGGTGTGTATTGTTGCTGTTGTTGCTGTTGTTTGTGTAATACTTTCACGTTTTCCCTCAGTATCCCAACCCCCTTCCCCTCTGACAGCTGTCAGTCTATTCTCTGTCTCTATGAGTCTGTTTCTAGTTTGTTTGTTAGTTTATTTTGTTCATTGGATTCCACATATGAGTGAAATCATGTGATACTTGTCTTTCTCTCCTGGCTTATTTCACTTAGCACAATATTCTTCAGGTCCATCCATACTGTCACAAAAGGTCAGATTTCCTTCCTTTCTCAGCAGAGTGGTATCACCTTACGTAAATGTCCCACAGCCTTTTTTAGCCCCTCATCTACTGATGGGCACTTGGGCTGTTTCTAAATCTTGGCTATTGTAAATAATGCTGAGATTAACATAGAGGTGCATATAATCTTTCAAATCAATATTTCAAATTTCTTGGGATATATTCCCAGAAGTGGAATCACTAGGTCATAAGGCAGTTCTGTTTTTAATTTTTTGAGGAGCTCCACACTGCCTTCCACAGTGGCTGCACGAATCTGCATCCCCACTAACAGCGCACAAGGGCTCCCAGTTCTCCACACCCTCACCAGCGCTTGTTTGTCGACTTATGGGATTGGTGATAACCATTCTGACAGGTGTGAGGTTAAATGGAGCTTATCTTTACTGTATACCCTAAGCTCTGAAGAGAAATTGACAAGGCAGGTAGCAACAAACTAATGTGCTGGATCCAACACACTTGCCACCTAAAAGTCTCTGTATGTCTCCACTGTGAATGACAAGCAGCGTCTATTCTTAAGAATATATTAACTATAACATTCGTCTCCCACCCTTTCTAAGAGTTTTACATCCAATTAAAAAAATCACCTCCATCTTAATAATTCTAGCACAGTTAATACTGAAGTTTTCTGGAATATTTTCACATGTCTCTTCATACTTAGAGCTTCATTATATCCAGCCCAGCCCAGCAGGTGCAGCGCAGTGGCTGAGTGTCGACCCATGAACCAAGGGGTCACTGGTTTGATTCGGTTGCCGGCTCAATTCCCAGTAGAGGGAGTGCAGGAGGCCGCTGATTGATGGTGTTTCTCTCTCACTGATGTTTCTCTCTATCCCTCCCTCTCTTTCTCTAAAATAAATCAATAAAAACATTTTTTTTTTTAATTATATGTAGCCTCACATTGGTAGATGTTTCTTCAAATTATTTTGATACTGCAAACATTTCCACTAAGACATTTATTATGAAATCAGAAGAAACAGTCATTTGAATTCAGCATCTTTCTAAAATCATTAGGCTTTCTCCCCACTCCTTTCCTTACTTTATTCTGTGCCTGCAATTCACTTCCTTTTCTCTTGTTCTAACACACTGAATTTTTCTCATTGTCTCATTTCTTTCTTACCAGTTTCAATGTTAGAGAGAGAGAGGAGGAAGGGAGAAGAGATCTCAAAGATTACAGAGACCTTCCCAAGAAAACTTTTATGATATTTCTGGATATACAGAGACAAGGACTGCAGTTCATTCTTCTTTGAGGGGAGAAAGATTAAGATCCTGACATACAACTGATTTGTAGATGATTTTACAGACATACACATTTAAATGATTATAACAGCATGAACTTTAATTACTTGGAAATATGTTTCCACATCTTGTAAGACTCAAGAATTTAAGAGCTTGGTTCCAGGTCTCTCAACAGCCCAGTCACCCCCGTTTTCAGAAAATTTAACAATATAAAATATTCTTCTTTTTAAATCTTACCCCTTATCAAGCCACACTCTGATATGATATGACATTGTTATGTGACACATTAGTTGACCCTAAGTAAATGAGATTCATCCTGCACATTTTGCTGTTAAGAGTTACAAAGATGTTTCCTTTTTCAGATGGGATGAAATCTAATAAGAACTGACACGTACCTTAGTTTAACCCTGCGTGAAATTCAATATAAACTAAGAAAATTAACAATGTGGAATGAATTCAAGGACAAGTGGATGGGTATAAACTGAACAGAAGGATGCAATGTTAAAGTATTTTTGTTTTAAAAAAATGATTGAACTGATACTCAAAAATGTGCACAGGAAAGAGCAACACAGGTAGAGAGTAGTAAAACCCTTACAGCTTAGTCCATACAGCTAAGAAGCCGCCCATTACCCAACGCGCATCTGGAGAACCTGAAAGTGATTTCTCGTTTTCTGGCGTGAAGCTCTAGCTCTTGCACTAGAAAACACACCTGTGTAATTCACATGCCTGTTTTACTCTTCAAGGACAACTGGCATAAGCCTGTGCAAAAGCTACAGCTCGTTAACCTCTTTCTTGAATTTACCTTCCTATATCTTGTTTCAGAATTTGGTGAGGAAGTTTGTCATAATGCAGCAGCACTTTCTTTTCTAACTTTTGACAAAATTTCTCATCATTTTATTTTTCCTTTTGTTCAAATAAGACCCATCCTTTCTACTTCTGGTAACTAGCCGTGACAATTTTAGCTCTTTTCTAATAGTTTTGAAAGTTGTGTTAAATACACCAGTGGTAAAGTATTGGTCTAAGACTAATTTTCCTTGTGCTAGCCGATGTAGTATCTCTTATGCTGACATGGTGATACAACATGACACTATTTCAGTTTAAGGAAAAAGTAACTGTCCTTTTCTATGTGTTCTGTTTATATGTTAGATGTCCCTGTCCCTCATGGAACTAAATTGGCACTAAATTGCAATTTTTTTAGTTACTTAGTTTCCTAGCTCATAAGAAAGCTGGGGGACTACATGTTTAACTTTTTATTATATTTAAAATTCTCTTCAGGTACTCATCCCAATCATTGTAGCAATAGCTCTATCTCTCCTAAACACATACAAAAGAACTGAGGACTTAGCTCTAGATGAGGTCAACTTCTGGAGACTGGGGACTCAATCAGAAAGAGCCTAATAGCAGTAGCCTGTCAGTTCCATTATTTTACCAGCACACAGGGCTGCAAAGCTTCTTTCTGTTGGACCTGCTCTGGTCCAACTTCAAACATTCTTCCTAAGAAAGGCTGAGAAGCTGGTTGTTCCAGATCAAAACACCATCATCATTTCAAGTTAAAGCAATGTGCTTCCATTTTCTCAATATACTTTTCAACTGTTCCACGCCAACTTCAAGGCAAGTTGAGGCAACTTCAGAAGCTTTGAGTTAGGTGGCAACAATATATTTAAAATATCTCAGTAAATGTCAGACACTCTAAGGGAACTCATATTAGTTTCATTACTAGCAAAGGACATGACCTGTGTGGGTACATTGTAAAGAATATAATCTGGTTGCCAACAGCAGGGTGGTTAGAAACACTACAATTCATTCCTCTGTTCTTTTCCATAATGAAACAATAATTTTTGGTGAATTCATGATTCGCTTCATATAAACACAGTCATCAAATCTTCCAACGCAGCATTTTGCCTCCTTCCTTGGCATTCGGATGCAAGTATCATTCCAGATCTTTCTTACTTCTCCTTTTGGTAATTAACCCCAGCCCCCAAACAAGCTGAAATGTATCAGTCAATATGAACTCATGATAAAAAGAAACCGAGATCTACGATACTGATTTTACTTTCAGCAGTTAACTATTCCAGTGCCAACTGCCCAAATATTCATGCACTATTTTTTTCCTGTGTGCTCGTTTTTCCACCAGTGCAACTGTTCTCAAAGATTATCAAACTTGCACAGGGATTCCTGGATTTGCAGATCAAAAGTTTACAGAATCCAGGTTATTATAATCCCCACCTCCTCTCTCCTCTGCTCCCCATACGCATTCCCATTTAAACTTCTACCATTCACCTGCTCTTATTTGGAAGGAAAAAAAAAACACAAGGGCAAAATGCCAGTGCTGGGTTATCATCTCCAGGTACCAGGAGCTGTGTCACACACCTTCGGAATCAAAAAACAAACAAACAGACCAAAAAAAAAAAAAAAAAAAGTCAAGTTCAAGTGGGAATCTGTGTCCAAAAGCGCCCTGAAAGCCTCAGCCTCTCCGCCCGGGGAAGGGGTTACAGAAACAAAAGAGGCTGGAGTGGGCGCCTTCGCCTCTCCACGACCCTGGGCGCAGCAGGTGAGGCAGCCAGCGCAGGGCTGAGTTGAGGGGAGCACCCGCCTAGCGCCCAGAAGCCGGAGCCCGCTAAAGCTCGGAGCCCCGAGTCAGCGCCCAGGGAAGTCTGGGGAGAGCGACATCTGACTCCAACAGCCGCAGCGCTCGGGGGCGCGGGCAGGTCCAAACACTCCCGGGGGGGGGGGGGGGGCACCTCGGGGCCGGTAAATGGCCAAAGGCAAAAGCTGCGGGGAGCCGAGGACTCTGGCCCCGGGCGCAGAGAGCCCCCGCCGCGCCCGTCACCCTCCAGCAGACCCGCGCACGGTGGCCAACCGGACCCGCGAAGCCGGGGCCGCAGGACTTAAGTTTCGCACTCACTTATCCGCAAGCATCTTCCCGCAGGAAAGCCGAGAAAGGAAGGGGAGGAAGGGGGGGAGGTGGTCTCCTTACCTCGGTCGGCTCCCACCGTCAGCACCTTGGCGATAGGCAGTAATCCCGAGAGAGTGAGCAGGGCGAGCAGCAGCTCGGACATCGCGGCCGCGCGGCGCGGGAGCCTGCGCTGGGGCCGGCTCGGCGGCACCCTCGGCCCGGCGGCGGCGCGGGGCCCGGAGCGGAGCAGCGTCATTTACAAATGTCACTGGGAATCTTCAGCTCCGCGAGCCCAGCGAGTCCGCCTTCTCCTGCCTGGAGCAGGCTGTGGAAGGTGCGGGGATGCGCGCGCGGGGGGGAGAGAGCGCGTGTGAGCGCGAGCGAGCCGCTCGTGTGTCTCGACTTTTCAATGCAGGGTGCGTCTGATCTTACATCACGCAAGAGGGGCAGCGAGCGATGCCAGCGGCTGGGGACTCGCTGATGAATCGCCCGGGCGCCACGCACCCCTCCGCCGGCCACATCAATCACGTCTATCACTTAGCAGGAGGCACCGGGCGCAGCAGGAGAAGACCACCGCGAGCGGGAGCGCCGCAAATCACCGCGACGTCGGCTCCTGGAAGGGAAAGTAACTCCCCGCCGGCTCCGTGGGGACCTGGGTCTTGGAGAAGGGGGGCCTTCTGCGTGGGGCTGGGCCGGCGGCGCCCAGGACGCTCCGCGTTCCCGGCCGGCAGGACGCGCCCGCGGCGGGGGAGGCTGCGCCCCGGCGCCTCTGCTCCGCGCTCCGGGAGGAAGGGCCGGCCGGCAGCCGCGCTCCTCCGAGGGAAGCGGCGTCCGCCGCCAGGCGCTCCAACGCCCCGCTTTCCCAATTGCAGCCTTAACTTTTAGGCTGAGTAGCACCTGGGGACAAATATGCAACATTGTAGCGACTCAGCAGAAACAGAAAAGCAAGGCGACGCCCCCCAAGGCATCCCCCAGCGCTCAAGGAGAGGCGAACGGAAGAGATCCCCGGCGGGGACCGCGGAGCAGGGACCCGGCCGTGTGCTTCGCAGCAGGAAGCTCGCTTTAAAAGCACCTTAAACCATTTTCAGCACGTTTTAGGGATTTATTATTACTGTGTTGCTGTTGTTGTGTGTTTTTCCCCACATAGTACAGCGGGAGTTTAAAAACTTTCCCAAACCATCCGAGGCACCAAAATGAATCAGTGAGATGTAAAAGAAACCAAGACATTCGAACGACCGTGTACGTTTTTAAACATGATCACCCAAGTGCCTGAAATTTCACTTAGCCACTCAGACACGGGTAAGGAGTGGAAACGCAGAAATCTTAAGAGTCGAAAGCTCACGTTTCCCTTGTAACACTAATAATCCGTGCCCAAGCACAGGGTCGAAAAAATTTTTGTATTTAATATTTTTAACCCTGAGATGTGTGTAAGTGCAAATTATAAGAAAAAGACAAAACTAAGCAACAGAGAGATTGAAAAGCAAAGGGGGGGCTACTCGAAGCCCTTTATTCCGTTTACTGGTTGGGGCTCGCGGTAGGTGAGTGCCAGGCGGCGCTGAGCTCCTGGTCAGGAGGATTATCCAGCAGCGTCTCCGGATGCTCCTCAGAGGCCATTAAAATCAGACTGGTTCAAAGAGCACAGAGGTGACTCTGAGGGACAGTGCTGTGAACCTGTGACACTCACCTTTTCACACTCTGTGATTAGAAAATGTCTTTCATGCCAATTTTCCCATATTTAAAATTTTCAAGTCTATTTTCCCTTGTAAATCAAATCATTTAGTATGTAAAAGATGACTCATTCCACATTTAACAAGACATGCTTTTTTTTCTTCTAAAGTTATACATATTATATAATCTAGTCGTTTTATTATTTTAGTAAAATGTAACATACAGGAAACAGAGATTTTTTTCTATTTTACTTTAGACTGAAAATTCACAAACTTTGGAATGAGCGGCAGAGTTCAAAGAATGTGAGTGAGGGGAAAGGAAGAGTAATTCTGAATGATACTCAAAGTAATAAATTTTTATTTCCTGACAGTCCACAGACCTCGGCATTCTATGAAATGCTTATCTTTTCATCAAGACAAAGTAAGTAGGTGTCTTTCTGACATGATCTCATTGAGTCAACCAGGAGGACAGCTGTTAGGTGATCCATACCCACTCAAGTCTTGATAAAAAAAACAAGTGTTCACAAACCATGCCAAGGACATCCACATTTTTCCCCTTTTATACAATTACCACCATTTACTCCCTTCCCCATCTCAAAATTTGCAAGGTAGAGAGAAAGCAGCCAAGGACAGTACAAGCAGGGGAAGACTCTTACCAGGTACCAAAGCACCATAATTGCACACCAGTGACTCACTCACTTCTGCAGTGTATGTAGCAGTGCTAGAAAGGGAAAGCTAGGAAAGATAACTGGAGAAGTAAATACCCAGCAGATCTTTGTATTCTAATGTGTATTCTAAATATGCTACCTTCTAAAGACGTAGTGCCTCCTAATAATAAACCGATTAAGTGAATTAGGCGGAGTAAAATTAGATCATCTGGTTGACTTTTTAACTGCCCTGAATGGAAGAAAATCAAGGAAGAATTGTCCACACATTGTGATTAGAATAATTAAGCAAAATAAAATTCCTTTTCAGTAATTATCAATCAAGTCTCCTAGGTGAATGACACATGACTGAAAACGGTGGTATCAAGTAGTAGTAGCAGTTGGGGAAGCTTGCAAATGAATGATGGGAACTTGTATTTAATATCAACTGAATGATTCTCTATTTTATCTACAAATTATAATTTAGGACTTATTTTAAGAATGTTATTGACAAAGAGCTAAAGGGTGTAAAAACTGTCTACAACAATTTAGTGGAAGAATGGATGCTTAGATACATATCAGCAGTCAAGTGGACACACCATATGCATTTAAATGCATGTCAAGTAGGTTTTAAGACAAAATTTATAATAAGGACATTGGTTCATACCACAAAGATATAATGATACATAATAAACAGATTAACTATTAAACTTAATAGATACATATTTGCTCCAAAATTGAAATAAAGCCAGTGTTAAAATAAAGTTGGATAAAACTATCCCTCATTAAATCACTGTATATGGTGGTTCTTCTACCAAAAACCCATTGAAAATGATCAGTTCATCAAAAGAGATGATAGTATTTTTATGAGCATCAATGAGGTTGGTAAAGGTATAGGCCAAATTTGAGTTTTAAAATTAAATAATTTATTTCCAGGTTTTGAATGGCTATCAGTTATAATGGATTATAAGTAAAAGGAAAAGCATAAGTATAATTTTCTATGAAATACCCCTATTTTCCATTATATGTGTTTTAATAAAAAATGAAATTAATAAAGTGATTTAAGTGATTTATTAGTGAAGAGAGAATAGCTAGAGTTACTGTTCAAATTGTTTGCTCCTATGGTCCATTATAATTTCTTCATTCTAATCAGAGTTATTAACACTGACAAGTTAAATAAATTAATTCACCAAACTATAGAATGTTATGAACTCTCATTGAGATAAATTAAACAGAGTAGAACCAATCATTCTTACTTTCTGTTCTAAAACAACATGTGAATATTAATTGTTAGCCAGAGGTAATCTTATACTTCCTAATTAGAGCCACACTTTATGTACATGCGATCAAACATCAGGTTTCATTTCTGCTAACTTAATTACTTTCTTGTGCTGTTTCTTTTTTTTTTTTTTTTTTACCACAGATAGTAACAATCCATCCACTACACACCTGAAAGTCCTGTTAGGAAGAGGGCATGTGTCTAAATAAACCAAGACTGACAGTGTGTCTCTTGAAAGTGATGTGGTCAAGGAGAATTGGCCTGAAAGTCAGGTTGCTAAGGATTTCTGCAGCTATCATTCCAAGGGCTGCCCGATTTCTTCCCCTGCCTTCCCTGGCGGAGAAGTTGCCAGGCAGCAACAGACACGAGATGAAGAAGAGGAAGGTGGGGGTGGGGTGGGCACTGAGAACTGTTCAAGAAACATTATCAGTGCTTTAGAAGTGAAACAAAGATTCTCTGAACAAAGCTGCTAAGAAAAAACACTCAAAACAACAAAACACACCTTTAGATATCAACCTGCAGCATTTTAGCGCACATTTTTAACTTCTCTCCTTCTAAAGTGTGCTATAACTGTTTGGTAGCATGCTGTTTCAGCAGGCATATGGGGAATTTAGTTGAGATAAATATGATTTTGGTGCAACTTTAATTCCCACCATTTCGAAGTATTAGGAGGTATGTATACCTGAGAAGAAAATGAAGACTGATGCAATTGTCTAATTAAACCTGTGAAGTAAAATTATTTTCAAGCAAATTAAGTTTTTTATATATATAAAACTCAGCTTATGTATGTTAATATTTATAAGTGCTTTAAGAATATATATTACAGTGAAAAGCACAACTGATAGTCAATTATAACTTTTAAAAGATAGAAAATAAAAACTCAATGCTGATTTGTTTTACCTTTTCTCTGACTTTGTTTGATAAACTTTTAACAGTAGAAAGGAAAGGATTCTTTACTGATTTAAGCAACTGTATCAGGCAACAATTGCTTCCATAATAATGGTACAGTCTCAAGAAGGACAAATCCTATTTTGTGTGTTGGATCTGTCTTCAGAAGGCACAGTCAGTAATAATGCAATCTGTTTGTGTGTTGGGGAAGGCGGTTAATGCAGAAATGCCAAAAACTGGTCAAACCCTGTCGCTCTACTCCTGTGGAAAGAGCCCTTGAGTTTTGATGATTAAATGCTTGTTGTTGTTGTTACTTTTTGACCTTGTCATACTTGTGGTCAAAATAATCTCCACATCTCCATCTCCAACGGCTAGAACAGAGTTGGTGTTTGATGCTGGGGATCGTTTGTCTGTGGTCCGTAGCCCGCAGCACTTTGTCTGAAAATGCCCCTGAGTGCTTTTTGTGCCTGCTGATATTGATCTCTGTCCTGCTGATCGTCACCTTTATGCTCCTTAATTTCAATTAGAAGCTCTTAGATTGTTGGAGTTGGAAGAAAAATTCAAATCATCTGTTCCAATTTACCATGTTTTACAGATGGAAAAACTTCAAGGCAGGAAAGGTGACTACTGAGGCCACACACTTTATTTATGTCAAAAACAGTTCTTGAATAAAGTTTTCTGACTCTTTCCTATATTATGTAGGGAGCTTCATTAATATTTCTTTGTATTTTTTATAGCTCAGAGGGGTGGTAGCCAAAGGGGGTTGAATTTGTTCATTTACTTAATAGCTATATATTATGGAAGAGCCACTGCATTCAGCACCGTGCAAATAACTATGAAGAAAATAGACACCGTCCTTGCACTGGCAAAGCTTACAACCAAAATCAAATGCCATGTCTGTGCTAATGGGCTGCCCTCCAGAATCTCATGGGAACCATGCTTTTTAACCACAGGTATGACACATGAAGGCCACTGCTGAGACCACGAAATAAAATCAGGGATGCATCTTTCTTGGAAGATATCTTTACAGATAAAACTTTGTAAAGAAACCTGAGCCTTTTGTCAGAATTAGAGTCTGGGTAAGAAATCATAAAGCATATACTTAATTATCTTGAAGGTTGGTACCAGCACTTAGTCAACCAGCATATCATACCTCCTTTGATCTAGAACTCGGGAGCAAATTCAGAAATGTTCAGAATTCAGAGCAATCAGAAATGTTAGTGATAATCAGAGCCAGAAAATTCTGTTGTGTTGTGGATCCAAATAGAATCAGAGAACAATAAGGGGCGTTGAGAAAGTCTTGTTCAACCTTTATTCATTTATTTTTATATATATTGTTGAAATTTTGGAGGACCCTTTCAAGTATTTTAACCACCTTAACAATTTTCTACTTCATATACACATGATCTTTTTCTTAAGTTTACTTCGTATGTACTCTTTAGCATTTCACAATCCTAATCCCCCCAAACATGACCTTTTTGCATGGGCTCTCCCTTACAATAGATACCTAGAGACACTGTGCCACACTGCTGATTAATAGCTTTTCACTTCTCCCCTTGAACTTGTTTAATCTTTCCTATATCTGCTGTTCCCTGGTCCTTCTGCCATGTAACACATCCCTAGACCTGAAGTAAATGGGATAATACAGTGGCAAAGATAAGAGTAGGTACAAGCAATTGACAGAGAGCTGAGAAGATGGGATACCAGGATTAGATTAATTGCATTGTACATACATGTTCATAAAATTAGTTGCTGTTAAAATGTAAGACATACTTTGGAGCTGCGGTAACTGTGGCCACGTTTAGTTTTTTGTTTGTTTTTTACTTCAAGGAAATTGTTTTGCTTTGAATGGTGGGGTTTATAAGAAGATAATTACCTATTTTTTCTATTTCTTTATCAAAAATGACCCTCAAAAAGTAAATTTAAAAAATCAGTGAAGTCAAGCAAAAATAATAAAAAGAAAGAAAGAAGAGAAAAACAACCCTTTCTTTAAAGTGTACCTTGTGTAATTCCCACTGGGAATCACGCTTCAGAGGCTGTCTACAGCTTCATTTGGACACAGTACCTGTCACAAAGTATGTACTAAACAGGAGACTGGTAAGAAGAATACACTCAGTGTCTAGGTTTTGAATTTTTAAAAATGTTTGCTTTAAGGAAAACTTACAGAACTAACTTTTCCAAAACATCATTTATTTTTTCTAAGTAGGAAAATTTATTTCTCTCATAGGAAATGTATCTTGCCCTCTGAAAGTGTTTTCTATTATAAAAATTACACTTTTTAATCACAATAAAAACTCAAATGCAAAAGGAGCTTTTAGGTCCAGAACAGAATGCCCTAATTTTGTGTCAAGGCTCTTTGTGTGGGAAGAAAAATAGTGACATTTGGACCTAGATATATTTATCAAGATTTGTGAAAATGTGTGATTTTATGCATGATGACAAAGTTAAATTATAGTTGAATGGCCGTTAAATGCTTTTAAGACTTTCCATTGCCACGTTCTGCAGTGTAAACAGACTTTGCCAAGGGGAACCTTCACACTGTTCTGCAAATACTAACACATAACGGCAATTAAGAGAGTGTTGGGACAAAGTTACTGAGAAGCACACAGCAGAAGAGGTAGAAGTGTATGAGAAAGCTATGCTTGGACTTAGGATGACCAAGAACATTTTTGGTTAGTCAGTCTTTCTTTGTGATGAAATGCATTTATTTTTAAAAGAAATATTAATTTTATAATTTTATGTAGATACCAATCCTAATTTAATCCAATTTTGCGTCCTGTTATTTCTTGCCAAAAGGACTGGTATGAAAATAACAAGAAACAATTTTTATATTCTTTACTAGACTTTTCCTGAAAACAATATTACAGTTATTTGAAAAATAAAAAAGTATATGTAGATAACCACGAATTGTTTTACATTCAGAAAATATACAAGATTAGTTAAAGGATTGTTGATATTAATCTCTACTTTTTATCCAAAACTTAGAAGATGAATAAATTTGGCCATTTTCACAAAGGGACATTTAACCACTGTGAAACGGCTCAAAAAAGCAATATACTCTGTTGTTCACATAAAATATATTAAAGGACAAATAATTAACGAGACCGAATTTGGCTGAGGAGTTTCTAGAACCAACCATACTCCAAACTGTAGGTTGCAAGTGAAAGCAAATTATAGCTTCAGGGATTTTATGGAGGCAACTGCCAGGCTGGCTTTGGAGCTCTGAAGCCGGTTCCCTCTGCCCTCTTCTCCTCCACGCACTTCAGATTTCCAAATCAAAATTAGAATACGTGAACTAATAAATATAATTATTTGGCATTAAGACTGAATATTTCTACTCAAAGCTGTTCCAGAAAATCTGATCCCTTTGGCCATAATAACTTTAAAATCTAAGAAACTTTAGTTATAAATTGTCTTTTATTTAAAGTTACGTGCTTTCAAAGTACATCAAGAACCTGGGATTCTTCTCAAATCATTGTTAAAGATTACATATAACCCAATTTTATGAAAGGAAATATTTTTTAGCTTTAATCACGTGGGAAGCAGAGTTGATATCTTGCTTTATAATGCAAACAGGCCGTAGGGCTCAATCATACCTGCATACAGGTGTTTCAAGGTCTGGACTTAGCAAATGGTGCTGGAAGTGATTGCATTATTTGCGACTGTGATAGTGGCGGACAAGGTAATGAAGAGAAGTGCAGGTGTCTGTTTCGAAATCAAAAGCCCGCAGTTAGCTCGCCCCTGTGAAAGAAACAAGTAAAACACAAGCTCTCTGACACGCACTGTGAAGCATTTCAAAGGGAAATTCACTGGGGGAGATTAGCATTTAATGTGCTTAATGGCATTCATAGCACTATCCTGAGGGCACCTAGAGGTTAATTTTTAAACTGTCATGATATTGACCATATTAAGATAAAAAGCAACTTTTTAAAATCTAGATTTTCAAAGCCTAAATGAAACATCCTCCCCCCATCACTTTACATTTTTTGTTTATTTTTTTCACTTCAGTTAGTGCCACCACAGGTTTTCATTTAGGTTTTGGTTTAAATCTAGTTTTAGGTACCAAAACTAGATTCATTCAGCTGAAACAGCTGGCACACAAGTGCTGGCGCGAGTTTTAGTTTCACCCCCATGTTCCCCCACTCCCGGGGCCCCCAAGACACCCACCATCGTTGGTTACTTCTCTTTGCTGGTTGTAGCCTAGATTCTCCTTGGCAATAGGATTTCAGAAGTAATTAAACTCCTTTCTCACATTATTCTGCTTTAAAACCCAGAGAGAATGAGACACATGGCTCTGCTTTTTACTGTCTTATACAACTCAGTGTCTCCTGAAGAGGATCATAATTGTCTCTGGCATTGAACTAAAATGTAGAAGAAACTTCTTTGGAATTTTGAAAACGCAGACCAACTCAGCTGTCTAAACGATCAGACCTTTATGCTTTTAGAATGATAAGGCTCAGAATGCCATTTAATCACACGTTTTAATATCCCTTTGTCTTTCGGTGGGGACTAGGGGAAGTGTGACAAAGAATATTTCTGTTTATTTTACTCAGTTTTGTTCTTTATATAAAAGGTAATATGAAAATATGCCCAAGGGTTTACCCCTTTCCATTTAAACAAAATCTGACTAGAAAAAGCAGATGCTTCAGTTCATGGTACTTGAGTGCCCCCTATAGGATATTTTTATATTTTTGTCCATGTAACTAAGTAAGCTTTAAAAAATTGTCACTTCCTAGAATTTTTAAAAAAATAAAAGCAATATGATAAAAATGTGCATCTTCAAAACAAGCAGTCCATGATATACTATCCCATTCCCATACTTTCCTATCTAAAAAGCCAAAGCAAACTATTGTTTTAATTAGTTAATTGTTTATTTGCTTTCACCTAAGATTTCTCCTAAAGTTAAAGTTACGATTTGCCTGCTTTTCTATTGTATGTCTGCATTTATAGTATCAGTTACTGCACTTCAAAATATGCATCTAATTTTTATGTTTATTGGAAATAAGTCTTTTGCTTCAAATATGAAATAAAGATCAACTAACTGTAGGTTTTAGAAAATAAAAATAATATATCCTTGTTTGGGGAGAAGCCCAATTGTTGATCTGCCTGGGAATAGAATCTTTGAACTCCTAAAATTTCAACTTTACACCTATGTATAATGTTGGAATATAAAGTAAGGAAACATATATTTACATATTCCTGACAGTTTAATCAGGGGTTGGCTGACTTCTTTCTTGGGCTTTATAAGCCTTTTGTCATTTGTACTGTAGCCTGAAGTTAAAAGGTATAGACTGGAGGAGGAGGGGACATATTATCAAAACACAGCCAAGTATGTCATATTCACTCTACCTTTACCCAGTTAAAAAATAAAATTACATATATATATATAATTTTATGGAGAGAGAGGGAGAGAGAGAGAGAGAGCAATACATACTCACACTGAGACTTTGTTATATTCAGAGTGGCCCACTTATGTTATGAGACTGTAATTAGATCATTTTTAAAATAGGCTACCAAGTTTATGTTCTATGTAATGTACTTCCGTCCAAAAAATGTGATTAGTGTCTTTGGTGTAGGAAACAGTCACACAAACAAACACACACAGTGTTTCTGGTTAAAACCTTTTAGCTTTAATTAGTTTGTTTCTGAATGAGAAGCAGATGTAGCAGCAGTAAGGAAGCAATATATAAGTAGGCGATGCAAGGAGGCCTGAGTTCCTTCTTTGTCTCTCACCCTTTGTCTTATATATTTATTGTGTGCCTGTTATTTGAAAGACACAGTGCTTGATGCTGGGCTTATTCTAGTGGAAAGTCATGGTTGATGAGAAAATGGATCTAAAGTGAATATTAAAAGTATCCTGCTAAGTGTTCTAGATGAAAGTATGCATAATATAAAGTGGGGCCTTTGATAAGCATATATTCCAGTCTTTGTTGAGCAAAAAAGACTTAGCCAAGGAGGAAATATTTCAGATGACTGTGGAATTTTTTTTTGCTAGAAAGGAAAGCAAAGGACAAGCATTCTAACAGAGGGAACAGCATATGTTAAGGCACATCCAATATGTAATTGCGTTATCTGAATGCTATTATGTTCGCATTTCTGCATAAATCTGCTAAGATCACATCTCTCATTTCTCCATTCCCCACAGTAGAAGCAGCCTGAATTTCAGATTCCTATCCCAGGTTGTAAAAGTAATCATTTACCTATTATAGAATAATTTAAAGAATCCTAGGCCAGTTAATCCAATAATCTAATTGATCCAAGTTTCCCTGACTGCTTAACCCAATTTATAGATTCATTTATAAATTCTGCCACTTATAATCTAAATTTGGGCAAATTTACTTAAAATTTTTAATCTGTAATATCTACCTCAAGAGATTAGAGATAAAAATACCAGGATCTCCAATTGGACCACTTACTGGGGCACGCTGATATCTGCTGTCACACAGCCAGGCACTTCATGTGTGTTCACACATGGGAATTTTCCAGGTAGCCTGATGCAATGTGTTATATTTAATGACTAATCTATTTAATGATGCCATATGGTCTAGCAAGATCCATTGTTCATTAAGCCCCATTCTATGAGACTCACTGCTGTCCCCAAAGAAGCAGATTAATTTAGTTGGAGAGACAAGATACAGTCACATTAAATAAAAAAGATAACTAGGGATGAAAGGCAGCATATAAAAATTACAAAGTTAGTCCTGGTTGGTGTGGTTCAGTTGGCTGAGCATCATCCCATGCATCAAGAGGTCACCAGTTCGATTCTTGGTCAGGGTGCATGCCTAGGTTGTGAGCTCAGGAGGGGGTGCACAGGAGGCAGCTGATCTCTCTCTCTCTCTCTCTCTCTCTCTCTAATCAGTAAAAACACTTTTAAAAAAAGAATTACAAAGTTAGAAGTACAAAGTAAAAAGATAAGTACAATGGATTTTTGAAAAAAATCTGCTATTTTAAAGAAAACTGTCAGAATGAGAATTTCAATTAAGGAATCCAAGATAGTGGCAGAGTAGGTGAATGCTACACTCACCTCTTCCCAGGACCAAACTGGAATTACAAGTAAATTAGAGAACAGTCATACTGAAGACTAGCTGCTAGCTGATGAGAAGTCTTCTAGCTAAGTATTTACAAAAGAAGCCACATGGAGACCCGTAGGAAGGGCGGAAACACTAAAGGGTTGGCTCCAATCCCATGGGCGGTGGCTGAGATCCTGAGAAATATCTCAGCTGTGGGGGTTTCCCCCTGAAAAGCATTGGGTTTAAACCCCAAGCCAGCTCCCCAACCAGAACACCAGAGCCAAGAGGCACCCACATAATATCTGGCTCTGAAAATCAGTGGGGTTTCTGTCCATCAGGGAGAGACAGGAGTCTGGTAGAGACACAGGTACCCTCTTAAAGGGTCAACACAAATCATTTCATTTGCAACCACTTACCTTGGGCTCTGATAGAGAGAAGGCAGAGAAGATTAGGGTCATGTGAGAAGAGTCTGGGGTTTGTGGCTCTAGGGAGACAGATGAAGGGACAGCAGCAAGGATCTTTGTGCTGAATCATTCTCCCAAACTGCAGATGCTATCTTTCTTGAATGGACCACTCCAGTCTGTGTGGCATCAGCCTAAGGGAAAGCAATAGCGTCACCCATCAACTAGCAGGCAGAGGCAGGTGGAGGTGGATTTCAAGGTGCTTTGGGACTTTTGCTGACTTGCCCCTGGTCCAAGTGTTGGTAAAGGCCAGCCATGGTGAGCATCTTGGTCCTTCCAGCATGCAGCCAGGCTGTGGATCACTTTCAGCTGCAAACAGGTTTCCTGGGGTCAGTCACAGACAGTATCATATATTGGCCTGCATCAGAGTCCCTCCCAAGTGGCCCGAAACCAACACACCCAATGGCCAGCTTCAGACATCAGGAGCAGGGTCCAATAAAACTTTACAAGTGGTTATCCAAAGGGAGATCGTCACAGACAAGAGACCGTGCTGAGGTGAGTCCTTCTTCATATGGTCAGCACCTACATAGCAGCACACATGCCATGGTTGAGGTCGAGCCTCAGATTCAGCCAGCCTGAGGGTTGATCCCATGCACAAATGGGCCAATGCCAATCAAGACTCAATCACAGCAGGAGGGCCCACATACCCAACACAAGAGAAATTCCTGGAGCATCCAGTTAAGGTGATCAAGGAGTCTACCACTGAACCCCACAGGACACTTACTACATAAAGCCACCTCACAAAGACTAAGTCATAGCAGATCTATCTAATATGTAGAAACAAACACAAAGAGGCAGCCAAAATGGGAGATAAAGTAACAGACCCCAAATGAAGAAACAGGAGAAATCTCCAGAAAAAGAGCTAAGTGAAATGGATTCAAGCAATTTATCAGATATAGAGTTCAAAGTAATGATTATAAGGATGCTCTCAACAGCATGGCAAAGGACATAAGAAGATATAAATAAGTAAAACCCTATACCATGTTTATGGATAGGAGGAATTAACATCATTAAAATATCCATACTACCCAAAGTAATCTGTAGATTCAAGACAATTCTTACCAAGATAATAATATCATATTTCTCAGAACTAGAACAAATATTCCAAAAATATAGATGGAACCAAAAAAGATCCCAAATAACCATAGCAATCTTGAGAAAAAAGAATAAAGTTAGAGGAATCAGGCTACCTGACATCAAACTATACTACAAGGCCATAGTAAGCAAAACAGCTTGGTACTGGCATAAAAACAGACATATAGATCAATGGAACAAAATAGAAAGCCTAGAAAAAAATCCAGCCTCTATAGTCAGTTAATAGTTTATGAAAGAGAAAAGAATATACATAAGGTAAAGATAGTCTACTCAATAAATGGTATTGGGAATATTAGACAGATATATGCCAAAAAAAGGGAAACTAGACCACTTACTTATACCATACACAAGAATAAACTCAAAATGGATTAAAGACTTAATTGTACTCAAAACCATAAAAATCCTAGAAGAAAACATAGGCCTTAAAACCTTGGATATTTTTCATAGCAATATTTTTTCTAATACATCTTCTTGGGCAAGGAAAACAAAAGAAAAAATAAACAAATATAACTGTATCAAACTAAAAAGTTTTTGCACAACAAAGGAAACTATCAGCAAAATGAAAGACAACGCACTAAATGGGAAAAGATATTCACCTGATAAGGGATTAATATATATATGATTTATTAACCCCTGATAAGGGGTTAATATCCAAAATTTATAAAGAACTTTTAAGACTCAACACACACAAAAGAAATAATCTCATTAAAAAATAGCCAAAGGACCTGAATAGACACATTTCCAAAGAGGACATACGGATGGCTGATAGAAATGGAAGGTTGCTCAACATCACTAATCATCAGAGAAATGCAAATTCAAACCACGATGAGATATCACCTCACACCTTTCAGAATGGCTACCATCAATGAATCAACAAACAACCAGTGTTGGCAGGAATGCAGAGAAAGGGGAACCCTTGTGCACTATTGGTGAAAGTTCAAATTGGTGCAGCCACTGTGGAAAGCAGTATGGAGTTAATTAAAAATGGAACTGCCTTATGACCCAGCAATTCCACTTCTGGGAATATATCAGAAGAAACCCAAACACCAACTTGAAAGAATATAGGCACCCTTTTTCATTGCAGTGTGATTTACAATAGCCAAGATTTGGAAGCAGTCCAAGTGCCCATCAGTAGATGAGTGGACAAAATAGCTATGGTATATTTACACAGTGGAGTACTACTTTGCCATAAAAGAAAAGGGAATCTTACCCATTGTGACTACATGGTTGGACCTGGAAAGTATTGTGCCAAGTGAAATAAGCCAGTCAGAGAAAAACAAGTACCATATGATTTCATTCATATGTGGAATCTAATGAGGAAAATAAACAAACAAACAAACTAGAAACAGACTCATAGATACAGAGAAGGGACTGACAGGTGTCAGAGGGGATGGTGGTTAGTGGGTTCAGTGAAAAAGGTGAAGGGAATAAGCAAAAAACAAACAAAAAACTCAGACCACAGTATGTTGATTATCGTAAGGAAAGGGAGGTGGTGGGAAGTAGAATCGGATAAAAGGGGGATAAATTGCTTTGGGAAACTTGACTTGGGGTGATGAACACACAATACAATGTAGAGATGATGTGGTATAAAATTATACACCTGAAACCTATACACTTTTATTAACTAATGTCACCCCAATAAATTTGATAAAAAGAATTTTATGATAAAAAGAGCTTAAATAAATCAAGAGGGAAAAAACACTGTTATCAAGAACAATTGAACTTTAAGAATAGAGCACAAATTAATTTTTAAAAAGTTGTAATATAGTGACAAAAATTAGATATAATTAACAATTACTCCACATATAATATATAATACATATATGAGTTGTCTGTACGAAAAATAATACAATAATTAATAAATAATAACGCAAGAATCAACTTTGTGTTTCACATACTCACAACTGTAAACCTACTTTTGTCACACCTTTATATATATTTCAATATAGTTTAAAATGCAAGTACATGTAAAGAAATAATAAAAATATAAGTTATTAAAACATTTATACAAAGGTTTTAATGGCTTTGAAAGGAAACTAGGTCACATTTATTTGCTCAGAATTTGTGAAATATGGTACAAATTAGTTTGATTTTGATGAATGGAAACTCATACTATAAGTCTAAATAAAAATGTTACTTCTTCCCCAATTATCCTAAAATATAATGAAATCCCACATTATTTCCAGGATGATTTTTTTATTTGGAACTTGACCAAACTTTCCACATTAAAGTGGAAAACTGAATACATGAGAATAGTCAAGATAATATTTATTAAAAAGAGTAAAGGGGTGGGGATGGTATTTGCAATAGAAAATAATGAGGAAATTACAAAAATGTACAAATTAAAGGGTATACAAATGATATAGAAATAAACAAAAAGACCAATTAAACTGAATAGAAATTTCAGAAGCTGCTTTAGATTGAAAAATATAATATACCCAACTAGCTTCAATACAGTGTGCAAAAGGTATTTGAACAATTTGCTAATTATTAATAGTATTTGTCACATAAATATCAACACATTCTCTACTTTAAATGACCACATATTTAAAATGGTTTTAAGGTCTGACTGGTGTGGCTGAGAGGTCATCTGTTCAGTTCTTGGTCAGGGCACATGCCTAGGTTGCAGGCTCGATCCCCAGTAGGGGGTGTGCAGGAAGCAGCTAATCAATGTTTCTCTCTCTCTCTCCTTCTCTCTTCCTCTATCTCTAAAATCAATTTTAAAAAAACTTATTAAAAATGGTTTAAAATTTTTTGTGTAAAAAAATCAGCAATACCCACACAGGTACAAAACCCAAGCACAACAGAAAAGATGTAGAATGCCTTATAAAAAAATTCCAAAACTGGGTGTAGGAGATATTTAAATATTTTAAAGGCAGAAGCAAGCTGAACAATCATTGGGATCATATGTGGCCAGTCTCCAAAAACTGCATTAAGGGTGTAAAGAAGTTGTAGGAAGACTGAATTAATGTATGTACCGTAGTCATTATTGAGAAGACCTTAGAAATATTCCAACTTGTAGTTTCAATTAGCTACTCGGTCCAAAAGACTGCCTGACTGCAGGCATAGTCAACACAGAATATCCTAGAACTTGGTAACTACAAAACTGATGAATTTTATTTTCAGTTTTAAAATTTACTGAACAGAATCTGTAAATAACTGGAGGCAAAGCAAGTAGATTTTTGTATGAGAAGCAGCCATTAATGGACTTCAGTATTTGAAAGAATAAATACACACTAAATAGGGAACTGAATGTAATTGCTCTTTCAATGTTTTCTTCAAAAGGCTTTTAAAATGTTTTAATTCAGCAGCAACTAAAATAGCATGACAGGGCATTAGGGAGGCTGATCTTCCACTAGAAACAGAACAGCAATGGTAAAAGTACACATCTGATACACAATATCATTTTCTGGATGACAAAGGCTTTCAGAACCAAGATGATATAAAGAATTTCCTGGTAGTTGAATGCCCACTGTGAAAATGTATGAGGAAAGGTGGTCTTTAGAACTGTGTGAGTAAACAGCAAGTGATAGATCGATTTTATTGTGGGAAGAGCAAGGTCATTGAGCAGAAAAAACAAAGCACTATTTATAGAATAAAGGGCTCCAGTCCTTCAATCTTGACCTTGAAATTTTCCTGGGAAATGCCACTAATGAAAGAGAACACTGGAATAGGATCCAAGATATTTGGTTTTTAATTAGAGATTGATTAGTATGACATCAGAAAAATAATTTTAAATTTTGACCCTTAGTGTTCTTATGGGTGAACTGAGAATAATAATATCTATTTACTTTAGATATTGGGATAGTTAAGGGAAATGAAAATAGATGCATTTAGTATAGTGCTTGCCACATGGTTGAGTTCAGGGCCAGAAATTCCTCTTGAGTCTAAAGTCACTAAGTATACCAATCACTTTAACTAAAAACACTGAAATAGGGGAGTCCTCAGGATTTTAGTCACAAAATGAGAAGATCGTTGGACTGCATAGAATCTCTAAAGAAATATATTATAGCTCTGTCTGCCACACATTAAAAACAAAAGATACTAATAACTATCTAGATGAGTCATGGCTTTCAAACATTGCTGCACATTAGTATCACCCGGAAACTTGACAAAACTGCAGATGCTAGTGAGCCCAGAGCTTCTAAAATCACTATTCCAGGGTAAGGTGCTATCTGCATGACTCTACTGTGTTCTTTGATAGGGAACACTGAATTAAGGTAGGAAGACAGAAACTAAATATAATGAAAGTGGGGAGGGGGCGCAAAATATGCAGTTGAGAAAGATGTAGGAAGCTGACAGAATTATAATGAAGTTTGGATACTCTGAAGAATTCAGGAATGCAACTGCAAGCATCTCTCTTTAAATAGAAATTTTATAATTGGAAGGAAGAGGGAAGAAGGAGGGGAACATAGCTGACAGCAACTATAACCTTACAAAGTGAATTACCTCATGAAACCCACCGCCCCAAGCAACGGTACAGAGAGAGAGTCAACATACACGGAATACATTTTATTCAGCACACGCTGCATTAATGCTCCAGAATAAATGAGGCCCAGTAGGAGAGCCTCAATGACCATCACCATTTCTATCCACGAAATGTGCCCTTGACAACAATTTCTGGTTCTGTGAACACACCCGAGACACTGTGAGCACTCTGTGCCTCAGGAGACTCTCCCAGAGATCATCCTCAGGCTTGAGAATGTTACCACTGTTACAGAGCCGGCAGTTTGGATGCCTCTACCTTTAGGAATCCTATTGAGCCCGAATTTGTTTTGTTTAAAAAACTGATTTTTTTTTCCAGTGTGTACTAAGCTAGAGTGTTTGCTGCTGCTCTTTGCAGCATGCTCACGGCTGTGCCATATTATTTGAAGTTACACTTCAGCATTCCCTTGACATGTTCTGTTCTGTGCTTTTGCTCGTAGTGGATCTTCTTCAGTTTCACGTATAAAACTTGTTAATGAAGTTCAGCTCCCATTTATCTCTTGCACATGTCCAGTCCAAGGAAATGACATGAAGGTGAGGAATCTGTGCTAACAGACTGGAGTACCCAAGGTGATTCTGGGAAGTCCAATAGCCATGTCTTCGTCTTAGAGGAGACGAAACAAAAAAGCATTAAGAGGCACAAATCATTTTAGAACTGGAAGGGTCCCTAGGGACTTTCTCTTAAAGCTCCTTATTTCAAAAAAGAGAAATATAAATATCCAAGACTTTATGGGAATTTTCGAAGGTCACACAACTAGTTAGTAACGGAACTGACACTAAATTCTAGATGTCGTTCCAGTATCCCAGTTCAACACCACATTACTGTTCCAGCAAATTACTTCCCACTGGCAACATATAAAAGACAATGAAGTAAAGTTTTTCAAGTAAAGTGTCCTTTCTTATTCAGCATTAAAATCTATTAGGGAGGCCAAAGTTCAAACACCAAAATTTAATAATAGCTTGAAGTTTTGAAGAGCATTTCCTGTACATAAGAATGTGTGGCAGATGGACTGACAAGGTTATTACAGTGTTGCGAGATCCTTAACAGGAACTAGATTTAAATAGAGTATATGGCAATTATGATATGTCAGTTGTTAATGAGGCAATCTCTGTTCTAAAGAAGAATCAATTCTAGGAATCTTTAGTAGCAATGATAAAGCTGTATGCTCACACCAAAATCTGATATAACTTGTTCTGTGCTTGGCATGGTTAAGCTGGGAAAAAATATATTTTACTACATCTATAGATTTTTTTTGGCTACATCTATAGATTTTTACTACATCTATAGATTTTTTTTTTCCTCATGAGTCATATCTGGACAAACAGAGTAAATCAGTCTCCTTTGATCTGCAGTCTGTCCTATGCAATTTTCTGGCTAAGGAAAGGCATAAAAAATATTGGCAATAGTCAATATGGCTTCAAGGAAATATGGTGGCAATGGCATCAGTGTGATTATAGCTGGCATATAATTTTCATGTCAGGATAAGCTAATGTGCCCCAGCAGTGTCAATCTAACAGATCTAACATATTTTTGAAAACTGTCCATGAGGGTACAATCTTTTATTTAATTCTCAACTCATTTCAGTCTGACTTATATCCCTACCAATCCACTGAAATTGCTCACCAAACTCATCATTCTCTTTCTAGTTTTCAAATCCAAAGGTTATATTATATTCAATCTCTCTGTAACATTTTTGACCTTTGCTTCCTTGAAATTCTTCTCTTCCTCAATTTCTATACAATTGGTCTCCTGCATTATTGCCAACATCATCTTTTATTCGATGAGACAAGCTAAGTGAGACGCCCAGGCTCAAATTCTACTTTCATTATTTACCCGCTGTGTGACCTAAATAAGTCTCTTAAATCCTCTTTACTTAATTTTCTCATCAGCAAATGAGAATAATAGTATCTACTGGAATATATTCCTTGACTTACTAGAGCTAAGAAAAACAGGAATCATCTCAGTGACACCACCAATCTGTAGATAAGGAAAGAGTAAAATACCCTTTGTTTGCCCAAGATCACAGGATGACTTAGTGCAAAAATAGAAATACATTGGTGATCTCCTGGCCTTTATCCAATGTTTCTTCAGTGCGTCAGCAGACCTTTAAATAGTATCATATGCATTGTTTCATGCTATTAAAGAGGTAATGAAGACAATTTCCTCAATACCCCATGATGAAACATTGCAAGTATTTATTACTGAACAATATATGTATAAGATAATTTTTAAAAATAATCACACTAAGCTGACAGCTAACATCTTAGTCTATCAACTTTTGTTGTGTTATGTGCAACTTTTGCCCACGGGATGCCAGAATGCTACATGTACCTTTTTCTCAGTGTACTGAGTAAAGACAAATACTGGACAAGGATTTCTGCCTACTGAGTGGAGCATGCCCGAGGCATGCGGGAAGAGTTATCTAGGAACGCATCACCAGGCATCACCTTGCCACTGGCTGATTTGGAGTAAGATGCACTTTTCCCTATGTTCCCAAGGCTAGAAAAAGAAAAGTCACTTAAAGACAGAGTTAAATGCTCGGGGTTTATTGTATTTTATATACTAGAGATAATCCACATACTGACATGAATGCTCATTGTATTTACAAGCAAACAAACAAGCAAAACCCACCACTAGCAGGGAATAAGTTTAGGAAGAACACAGATACCGTAAATAATTCACTTGGAATTCTCACAGAACCTGCCTGCCCTCTCGAATAGTTGCTTTTCAACATTTTGAAACCCCCCTCTCCTCCCAAGCTCACGTGCTTCTTACTGTATTACTTTAAGCCAAAGCTTCTAGATTACAGTTTGTCATTACAGTCGAGAAGTGGAAACTTAGCATCAAAGAGCATAAAGGCTAGAAAAGATGTTGGGATTCCTTCTCCTTCTTAGCGTTGCGCTTGTCACCACCATCGTCACCATCATCATCATCGTCATCACGGCCATCCTCATTTATTGAATCGTTAGTATGTGCCTGACTTTGAAATAAGTACTATACATGAAGTTATATAAATCACCCTTTAATATAGGTAGTATGCATATTTCCATTTTTTAAAAAAGAAAAAAACTAAGGTCAGGGATACTGAATATGAGCTGGCAGTTAGTAAATGATGGAGCAGGGATCGAACCCCTTCAAACTCTAAACTACTATGGTTGAACAGTGTCTCTCCCTTTCTCCATTCACAAATATTGAAGTGTTTGGTTATTTTGTGGAAAATGACAGACAACTTTGAAAGAAAATTTATTGTAAGAAAATAATTAAATTAAAAAAAAAAAGTCTTTACTGATTTCAGAGAGAAGAAGGGAGATGTAGAGAGAGACAGGAACATCAGTGATGAGAGAGTCCTCATTGATCGGCTGCCTCCTGCACACCCGCTGCTGGGGGTAGGACTCACAACCTGGAAACATTGTCTTAGAGGTGCCCATTCTTTCATCTTTTCACAGAGACAAGAAAATTGCTCTGAGTCTTGTTTAGCTTGTTATTTCTTGTTTTGTTCTAATGCCTCTTTGTTTTCAGAGATTAAAACTATTCACTGTAGTTCAAAAAAGTGCTGAATTCAAGGGGATTGAAGTTTACAGTAGTATTGTGGGTCTCTGAAATAAAAGTTTGCATTTCTAACTTTCATTAATAAGTCAAGGTTATTTTTCAAAAGTGTCTGTTTTCCTTGTCAATTGACCCCTATTTTGAGAAGGCATTTTCTAACAAAATAGAGTAAAATAGTTGGTTTGAAAAAGTGGTATGGTAAGTTTTGTAAAATACAAATCCATAGATTTATATCTGTTAATTTAGTTAATGTATCATTTGCTAAAATTTTCTTCCACCCTGACCTACATGTGTCTCTCTTTCTAAAAATCAATAAACTATTCTTTAAAACAAAACAAAATAGTTTCTTCCATCATAGTATCTTTAGATACTTACAAGTGATAAATCTTTCCCAAACTGTTCCAATTACCCACATACACCTTTGTATTGAATTGTGCCCATGTAAACCCAGAATATATTTGTCAGGAAGGAAGACTTGATGGAGTGTTATTACCTGATGAAGTATTATTACTTGATGGAATAGCAATGTGTTTACAGAGATGTGGAGGTCTTTGGAACACCATAGTGATTGACAAAGAAACCCAGATCTAGGGCTTTGGGTAAATCATCTGGGCAGGTACGAAAATTACCAAGTTATAAATTTTCCTTTGAAGAACATTTGTATTCCCATGCCCCACTACTGGTTGCATTCATTAACAAATTATTAAGCCTAATTTAAAGGAAACTGTAATATCAGTTGACATTTTAGTTTCCTGATATGGGTTTTAAATGTGTTAAGGAAAGGTACTCAGGGCTGATAATAAAAGATGAACATATTTATTTTCTGTGTACTGAGTTTTACCTTACCCCATTTACCTGCTTTTACAAATACTTTTGCAAAAATACTAAAAAAAGTTGTATTTATTTTAAATACACAATCTATTGTTTTTGTACCTTTCCCGTTTTTTTGCAACTATCATCATTATCTAATTTTAGAACCTTTCCATCACCTCAAATAGAAACCCCACCTCCATTAGCAGTCATTCTTCATTCTCTCTGATACCAGGCCTTGGCAAACATTAATCTACTTCCTATAATTATGGGCTGAACTATTCTTGACATTTTATATAAATGAAATTATATAAAAGTAACCTTTCATTACTGGCTATCTAACAGCATAATGTTTTCAAGGTCCATCCTTAGTTTCTTTCAACAATACATTGTAGTTTTTAGTATACAAACCTTGTATTTATTTTGTTAAATTTATTTAAGGATTTTATTTTCTTTGTTGTTTGTTATTGTTTATTGCTAGTGTATAGAAATACAATTGATTTTTGCCCGTTGTTCTTACAGCCTGCATACTTCTGAGCCAGTTCTTTAGTTCTAATAGATATTTTGTGAATTGATTAGAATTTTTCTATAAAAGATCATGTCATCTGTAAAAAGGGACAGTTGTACTACTTTCTTTCCAATCTGAATGTCTTTATTTTTTCCCCTACCTTATTACTCTGTCAGGACCCTTCAGAACAATGTTGACTAGAAAAATCAACTTTATTGAGTATTCCATGTATAATGGCTTAGATATCTCTCTTGTTATTTCAAAATTGTCTCTTTGTTTTTGAGTTTGATTACAATGTACCTAAGTGTGTATTTTTTTTTAAGTTAATCCAAGTTGGATTTAACTGAGCTTCTTGCATGTATAGATTAATGTTGTTCATCAACAAAAATCCTGTACTAGTTCTACACAGTCTGTATGCTTTGTCATTTCCAGCAACTGAACTTTTTGCTCAAGCATCTTAGTGTTCCGCTAAGGATTGTACAGAGACTTTCTTAAATGCTTTGAACCAGTTTGTCTCCCAGCCTTTACCAAGGGCCATGTGTATGTATCAGTATATCCTTCAATGCTCCGGCAGATAGTATCGAAGTCTGCCTTGATATATTTTTTCTACTTGTACAGAGCTTCAAGTCACCCAGGGGAGAGGATTAGGTAAGGCCTTCTCAGTTTTCCCCTCCTAGATCCCCTTTGAAGCTTTGCCTTTTAAACTTTTTGGTCAGCTTCTTGTTTGCCCCAACTGTTATCATCACCTCAGGGAACTTTGGTATTAAACAACTGTTGCTTCTATTTTTGACAAATAACTAATTTTCACAATGAATGAGTATTAATTCAGGTTCCCAAGTATTCACTGGTGTGGGATTATAGACTATATTTTTAAAGTGTTATGGCATAGCCCGACCGGGCGTGGCTCAGCAGTTGAGGGTCGACCTAGGATCCAGGCGATCGGGGTTCAATTCCCGGTCAGGGCACATGCTCGGGCTGTGGGCTAGGCAGGCGATCAGTGACTCTCTCATCACTGATGCTTCTATCTCTCTCTCTCCCTCTCCTTTCCTCTCTCTGAAATCAATAAAGATATATTAAAAAAAGTGTTATGGCATAACATATAGCATGAAATGTACTTTATATACATTTAAAAATCTGTACCATTCTTCACTATTATTGAAGTTTCTCAAGGGCCAATAGAAGCAGAGAAAATGCTCCGTAACCATCTGTGGAACATAATTTTCCCATAAAAAATAACCTTCAATAGCATGCATGTTCTAATTAAAAATATGTAAATTCCTCCACTTGGAAGAAGTAAAAGATTTTGTTAAAATGAAAAAAGAAAAGAAAAGGAAAAAAGGAAGTCAAGCCTTATAAGGGGGTGTTTCCAGGGAACTACCTGACAAGTCCAATAATGATTATTCTCTGGAAACAGGGCTCTTTGTGGCCCTTCATATGGAAAAAAGATAAAATAGATTTATTTTTTTTTAACAACAAATGAAATTACATCCAAGTGGATTAAAGTCTTTCATGTCAAAAAATATATTTAAAAAATTCAGTCAAAAATTTAGGTGATTATGTTATCATTTCAGAGTTGAGAAAGTTTTTAAAATAAAAAAATCCAGCCTGGCTGGGCATGGCTCAGCGGTTGAGCGTCAACCTAGGATCCAGGTGATCGGGGTTCGATTCCCTGTCAGGGCACATGCCTGGGTTGCGGGTTCGATCAATGACTCTCTCATCATTGATGTTTCTATCTCTCTCTCTCCCTCTCCTTTCCTCTCTCTGAAATCAGTAAAGATATATTTTTTAAAAAATCCGAACACCTTAACTATAAATTATAAATTATAAGAAAATAATTTTCTCATGTAAAATATTTTTCATCAAAACATGCTCTAAAAGTTTCATCAAAACATACCCTAAAAAGAATGAAAAAACGAATTATGGACTGTGAAAATGTATTTCAATTTACATAATTGATAAGGAGTTGATAAAAATGATACCAATCAAAATTAATGAACTAAAGCAGTGTCAAAATTTGAATAAATATAAATATTAAGTAAACATGTAATTCCATAAACATTATATAGAGCAAAGATAGGTGTCTTTATAAAATGTTAAAAACAACTGAAGTCAATTTAGAAATGCACAAAACATAGATAAAGCTATAAGAAACGGAGAGCAGAGGAATCCTAAGTGGGATTCACAGGTGGTGCCTTCAAGGGGCAGCAGGTATGAATTATGAAGGACCATGTAAGTAGATGGAAATGATTTTCAAGGTCCAGAATTTGTGTAGGATGGTGGATTTATAAGCACTTATTATATTACAACAAATTGATAGAGAGCTACAGAGAAAAGAACTGTATTGAGAGTGTGTCCTCAACCAAGGATTATGATCAATCTAATACTTTGCACCTGAGGCCCATAGAACATTAGGAAAAAGAAAAAGAAAAAGATAGCATTATATATGCCTGTTAAAATTTAAGGATAACCACAACAATAATAGAAATGTAACGGTTGACTTCCAAAGCAATAAAAGAGAAAAAATAACAAGACTCCCACAGAAAGCATAAAAAGAAGAGAGAAAGGAAACATGTAAAACCTTGGTTAACAGCAAACAGTAAAATCATAGAAATGAATTTAAATGAGGAGTAATGACCCAAAATGCTAATGTATTAGACTCAATACAGGCTAGACATTTCATAACAATTTTATGATATACAATTTAGATAAACACTAAAAATGAAATAAAGAGAGAAAAGTTATATTGGAAAATACTAATTAGAAAACATCTGGAGTACTGATATTATTATCAGGCAAAATAGAACCCAAGGCCAAAGCATTAACAAGAAATACAAAAGGACATTATCTGAGGAGAAAGGATATAATCTTTATGAATGTAAAACAATGTAATAATTGCATATAATTTACAACAAAACCTCATAATTTTTAAAGTAAGTGTAATAGAAATATAATAATCAATCTATCCAAAATATGCCTACTTACATACTGATAGAGCAAATAGATTAAAAATGATGAAGAACACAGAAGCTGTGGACAATACTGAAACTAAGCTTGATCTCATAAACACATATATAAACACATACATTCATATAAAATAAAGGTTAAAAAAACAAGTATAGATAATTTACAAAAACCGAACAGGACTTAAAGAGCTTCTTAATTAAGTACATGTTCTGTGGCTTCAATGAAATAAAATTAACAGTGAACTTCACCTACCAGCATATGTTTAAAACCTTAAAAACAAAGATGTATTTACAATATACATAAAAGAAAGATTCTTATCCAGAATATGTAGAAATCCTATATCCATGTGTGTGTGTGTGTTTTTCAGTTTTATTGAAATATAATTGACAAATAAAATTACAAGATATTTAAAGTGTACAATGTGATTATGAAAATTTTCATGGGAAATGTGTTTTCATGGAAAATTAAAAAAAGTATACTACCATATTTTTAAATGGTCTGAATAGGTATATATTGACTATATATTTGTGGTTATTTCTGAAAAAGAAAGAAAAGATAACTAAGTGTAGAGAACAAGAAAAAAAATTATCTACTTACTTAAAAAATAATGCAAAAAGGGCAAATGAATATCGTCAAATGAAGGTGTTGCTTATATGAGTGTTTATTATGTCTGCATTTTTAGTTTTTTTCATTTTTTATTTGCTTGTATTTTTTCAAATAAAACAATTTGAACTGAAAACCTACATATGTATTTATGTATATCATCTGTCTATAATTTCTATTCCTTATCTTTTATTGTGTTTTCCTGACAAGAGAAGTCACATATAAATGCAGGGGTCAACAGCAAATCAGCTCACCTTCCTAAGCCTTGAGGGATTAGATTAAACACTTTCTTAGGTTCCTCCTAGCAATATGATTCTATGAAATCCTGCAGGAAGCAGCATATTTCTTTCATTACAAGGAGAGCCTTGCACAAAAAATTAATAATAGGCTCTCTCCTCGTGGAAGGCTGCTTTATTTTTATTATCTTCATATAATACCTGGCCTGTCTGTGTATGCCAAATACTGCTGTGAAAATGAAAAGGCCCGTCTAAGTGCTTAGCATCCTCATAGGATTCATGGATGTGGAGGTGTTTAAATATTACCAGAATTGCACCCTATTAAATAACTTTCACCTTGACTGTCTTTAGGAAGCAGAATTGGTTTGTCAGCAATCTAGGTAAGTATTTGAGTGAAAGAAAGTTAGAGATAAAGAAAAACTTGGAGAACTGACCACTTAACTAACAACCAAAGGACACAGAATGGCAAAAAGATCATCAAAACCCACATTATTTCCTTATTCATGAAACTGGGAGACGTGGAAAGAATTGTTCTCATTTTATGACTTAAAATAATTGGATGTGTTAAAGTTTAGGATGAAGAAAAATTAATGGAAAAAAGAATGAGCCAGTATTATGATTCTTTCTCCTTGAGAGACGTCACATGGTGACCAAGGTATTTATCTATCTATATATCTATTTATTTATCTATCTAGTTAAGATTTTATGTAAGATGGTTCATAAGACATAACTATAATTTTCCAAGTTATACGTTTATTATAAATAGGTAAAACTTTATTATAGATAGATACGCATGTATGTATCTATCTATACTTAAACTTATATTGATATATATGCATATCTCTCTTTAAGATTGTATGGAGGATTGTCCATAGGACGTAACTATTACCAGCATTTGGGGTCCTTGGGTTTCTCAAGACAGATATCAAGAGGAACTGCCAGAGAAATTTCTGGACAAATTTTATTAAGCTTGTGCTCAAGCACAGGGGAGGGAGCATGGAGTAAAGGAAGGTCCTCCAAACTGGCTCGAGGGCTGGCTCGCCTTGGCTGCTTTTATGAGCTGGGGATAAAGTGAGCTATTTGAAAAGGAAGGCTTGTGGAATTTTCTGTGTCAGGGTGGAGCTACTCCCTCCCTCGGTTGGATTGCTTAGCAACTACCTTCCAGCCTGCTCTGTGAGGACCAAGATGCCACCCTGCTCACTACCACGATCCCGGGAAGGTCATATAGCAGCTAAGACCAGGCAGTGGGGTTCCCCTACAGTCTCTCTTTGAGCAGGATGTAAAGGTCAGCAGGGAGATAAAAGAAGCTATTTCTGCAGTTTTGGGTAGGGTGGTGACATTTTTGCGATCAGCTTATCCAGTGTTTGTTTCAGCCACCTGGTCTTGACTCGGCTAGTATTTTTCCATTCCCTGTTCTATGTCCCTATGCTGTCTGATAACTATATAATTTACCAAAATACATTTTCATTCTAAATAGATAGATACATTTTTATAATAGATATGCAGATATCTATATGCATATGTTACATATCTATATGCATATCTATTATAAAGAATTTAAAAAGCATGTTTTTTCCACAAACTGTCAAATACTAAGAAAGAAAATGAATAAAAACAAATGCTGATAAAGTAGAAAAACAAGGTGAATTGACACATACTGCTGGTGAGAATATAAATTGGCAGAATCAATTTGGGAAAACTGGCACCCTTTAATACAACTGAAAATGTGTGTAGATTGCAATGCAGCATATCTCCCAGATCCTTGCACCCCTGAATCCACTCATTGTGCACCCACCTCTCTAAAGGTCAAGATCAAACTGCCCATCAAGTCATTGAACTTTAGTGACCTGATGCTTTGGGAAGAGGCTGATCCTCAACTGCAGCAGCCCTAAGAACTTCCACATATACAGTCATATGCTGAATAACCCCTTTGGTAAACAATAGACCACATATGTGAAGGTGGTCCCATAAGATTACAATGCAACTGAAAAATTTCTATTACCGAGTGACTTCATAGCTATAGCTTTCATAATATCTTAGCACAATGCATTACACAAATGCTCACCATTGTCTCACAACCGCCTACAGTATTCGGTACAGTAACATGTTATGCAAGTTTATAACCTAGGAGCTATAGGGGAACAGAATTTGTCACCCAAAATTTGTCTCTTTGGCATAAGGATTATTTTAGGCTGACTAATTTTAAGAAACAGTGGAGAGGGGGAATGTTCTGATAACCAAGAAGTTACCTTTTATAAAAGACTTTGACTTTTGTAAAGGAAATCTCCAATTGTAAGGGTGTTTCCCTAGCGGTACCAAGAATAGAGAAATAACCTTCTCTAGAAACTCTTAATCATTGCAGAAGCCTAAATGACTTAAATCTGCGTAACAGCCCTAGTAGGTTTGCTCAGTGGTTAGAGCATTGGCTCACTGACCGAGGAGCCCCCGGTTCGATTCCCGCCAAGGGCATGTACCTTGGTTGCAGGCTGGATCCCCAGCCTTGGTTGGGGTGAGTGCAGGAGGCAACCAATCGATGTGTCTCTCTCACATCGATGTTTCTCTCTCTCTCCTTTCCACTCTGAAAAGCAATGGAAAAAGTATTCTTGGGTAAGGATTTAAAAAAAAAAATCTGTATAAAAACCTTACCCTTGTTTACTGTTCTTTTCCTGGTAACCTCTCATAACTGACCTCCCCTCAGCCCCAACATCTTATTTTGTCTTCAGTTACAGATGGTATTTAAGGTGGTGGTTTCATTCATTTTAGCATGTTACTTACTTTTCCTGGGCCTCTCCCATATATACAGGAGGTATACATATTATTTGTTTGTTTTTCTCCTATTAATCTATTTCTTTTATTACAGTTAAGTTTCAGCCAAGAACCCAGGAGTGTAGAGGGAAATTATCATTTCTCCCCTGAAAGCTATAGGGTATACCATATCGCCTAAGTATGTGCTACGCTAGACTATCTAGGTTTGTATAAGTGCATTTTATGATGCTCACACAAGGAGGAACTACCTCAGAACATATCCCTCTCCTTAACTGGTGCAATTAAATTAGTAATAGCTAATTTAATTGCATTTGTTTTCCACTAAACTTTTTTTTTTTTATTAAGCTGAGCTGAGAATCAGGTCTATATAATAGTCATAGCCCCCATGCCTACAATATAGATAGTATTGAGACAGGCTAGTAAGCCAGGACAAGTGGAATAGGTAAACTGAGACAAATTGTTAAATGGCCAAGCCGTTTACAGGGCTAGTAAATCACAAATTTTTATCTTCCCTAAACTAAGGATACTTACTAATAAATGGTTTACACTTCTCCAGGACCAGAAGGTAAATAGTTTAAATCACCCTACTTAGCCAGACAGCAGAAATCCAATTAATGACATTTGCCACACCCAAGGACAGGTGAAGTTTCGGGAATAAATCCCATTTTGGCACATCAGCATAAAACTAATGACTATTTTATTGAGATAAGACCTCCCCTAAACTCCCAGCTTTTAAAATCCCTCAAAATAAAGGTCCCAGTGTATGCTCTTTCTCCCAGGAACACACTTGTGCCTTTCCCTCCCTGCTCTTCTTCCCCCACAGGTATGCATCTCCTAACCTCTAAGGGACCCCATGAGACTTACAAACAGGGAGCACTAGTCAGTGGCAACTCATCCCAGGCTGACCCCATGAACCTGTCTGCAATGCCCTCTTTTCTCTGACTTCCTAGTGAGCCAAAGCAGCCCAGCCTAAGCTCATTTCCCACCTAGTCTCTCTCCTGTTGCTTCTTCTATCCTAGACCCTTCCTTGTTTCACTGTCCCAGCTTTAATAAACATCTAAAAATCACCCGGACTTGTGCTGTGAAATCTTTCTGGCAAAAAGTCAAGTACCCACACACTACTGGATGGGCCTAGGCAGACCCACTCAGAGCCAGGTCCACTTTCTGGTAACAGTAGTATGTAACAAGTTCTCAGTAATTTTATATAAAATTTTGAAAAATATATTGAGAGAAACATGATGGAACATGGGGTTTGATGTGATTTCAGTTCATTATGGCCTCCAGGGGGCAGTGCCTCAAACTCATTAGGAAAACAGTGGTGATGGGAGTAGAGGAGCATAATTTGTGCCCTTGGAAATTGGTTTACCGGGTTAGTAAGTGCCTTCTTGTAGTGTCATAGACAGGAGTAATCTTAGCATGAATATCTCACTGAGAGGCACTGGAACAGACACAAGCAGAGAGTCCATGACACTGAGCTGGACATATACATGAACACAGGGGACAGCTCCTTCAAATGCCACACCCAATATAAATAATATAACTTGGAGGCGGAGGGAGGGGGAGACTTGCAGTTGGGTGTAGAAGCTGAATAAGCAGAAAAGTAAGTGAAAGGAAGCAATGGGTTACTTAAGTATAAAATGCAATATGTCATTTTATAATGAAACTGTGTGTCTCAATAGGCAATTTTCTTCAATCAACTGTCTGCTTTTCAAAAAAGTTCTCACTGAGATATTTGAGAGATATATTTGTATTCTATACCATAGTTCACTGAAAGTAACTTAAGCTATTTTTAATGACCTATGAAACTTCATTGTAAAATAATATTTACATTAATATTTTTATTCCTATAGGAAATATTGAAATAGTAACATGTCCTTTACACTAAGCAGTCTTAGATGACTCAGAGACTGTAATTCTCAAACACTTTTGCTCTATCTGACAGCCACTTATCACTATTTCTTCTTTGGAACTATGCCTCTACCATTTTTTCCCCCTCCCTCTCCTCTGAATATATATCTAATTATATTGCTTAAACTTTGTAAACTGCTATGTGGTGTGAAATCAGATATATCAGATATTTATTATAATTACCTCTCTTTTTATTTTATTCTCTAAACTGATATTAAATTTATAATTGTCTCATGGTAAAAAGTAAGGACCTAAATAAGGACTGAATGGCTTTTTTTTAGTAATAATAATAGTAAAATTTACAGCTAGAATGTGTTAAGCGCTTATTAATTGCCTGGTACTGTTTCAAGCTCTTTGTATATATTATCTCACTTAATCTTTACAGTAACCCTTTCAAGTAAGTACTATTTTTATTCTCATTTCACAAATAGGAGATTGAAGTCCTTCCAGGCTAAGATAAAACATCCACAGTAGGCCTGCCTTTCAAACTTGAAGAGTCTGACCCCAGTGCCTGGACTACCTTTCTTCTCTTCTATAAATAAAATATAGGAGCTAATTTTTAACTATAAGAAACTTTCTTTTCTCTGAAATAAAGTATGCTTACCTGATAAGAATTGCAATTATGAATTTTTAAGGAAAAAAAAAACCACTTAATGTAAAGACTCAAAACCATAATCAACTCCTCTAGAAAAAGGAGTCACTAAACTATAATCATCCAGATCCTCAACTCAAGGTAGCCTGAAGTCTCATTGTGGGATAGGCTACGTGGTGAAATGGCTGTAACCCACAGGGACTATCAAGGAGACAGGAAGACCCACCTGCAAAAGGTTTATGGGTTAGAATCAGCAGAAGACCAACTCCATCCAATATGGTGACTAATATGAACTTGAGGTAAGCCCTAGCCTCATAATACACTCATTCTAATACATTAGCCTACTAACCAACACACCTCAAACTCCATGATTGGAAACAGAAAGCCCATGTAAGGACACAAAATGGCCTATGGTGCTCTTTCCCAGGAATATTTTGAATATTTATCCCCTGGATTAAATGAGCCTCAATAAAGAAGTTAATCCCACTATGGAGGGACTGCACTGCTTGTGAAGTAGCCTTCTTTCGGATCAGCGCCTCATTAATTCTTTTTCACAGTAAAGTCTATGCTAGCTCATATTTGAATTCTTTCCTGTGAAAATCCAAGAACTCACAGAGGGTCTGGACATTTGGATCCGGACCCCCAAAATGCTTGCATCAATTGTACTCAGTGACTGAACTGCATTGCCAAGGGCACACGCCCTCTTAGCCTTATTTTGTGGGTTTTACAGAAGGACTGGCAATTCCTCTTTCTAGTGGAGTGAGGCAACAGGTCTGACTAGCATACCTAGGCTCAACTATAAAATTAAGGTAGGTTTTCCATCATCAGAGGTGTTTTGATTGGTGTTTAATTTCTTTAGGTTATTCTCTTGAGATAAAGATCTGCTGACCATTTTAATGCCAGACGATGCTGGAACATGCAGAAGTGATGTGTTACTTTATGATGTCATTTAAGCAAAATTAATTTTAGATTCCCCTTTGACCTCAAGGGGAAAACATATTTCTCATTCCTATGCTCAGCAACACATCCCGACTTGTCACTAATGCCAGAAATGACAGCTCAAGAATATGTATTAACCAGTGAACATAAACCAATGCTTCTAAGATTTTATGTACATAGTTGATTTTAAAAGGCTGCAAGATTATTGCATATTTTAGGTTTCTTAGGATACTAAAGATTCAATTATAAACTATAAATGCTTGAAAACAATTCATTTCCTTCAAAGTGAGATACAAAATGCAAGATTAATCCTAATTATCTAAGAAGGTCTTTGGTTATACTATATAATTTTTCTCTTGTGGTGTTTTAAATAATAATTTAAGAAATACCTGAAGTAAAGAGACACTAAGGAGACAATTTAATAGCATTTATTATATTCAAAGAAGTATATTAATAAAAAACCCACTTTTATAATAATTAGCTTGGCCAATTCACTTATGTTACTTTATTCCATAATTTTATTATAGAATTATCTTCCCACATGCTTCCATAAAATACAGGCTTTGAAAATGGTAAGAAAACCTATATAAAACTTAACTTTTCAAATCCTAAAAATATTTGTTTTAGAAGTATCTTTAGCTCTAGGGTCAATGTGTCTCATGTGTTACATAATGCATACAATTTGAAAAAATTCTAAGGTTTGAAATCCCATCAAAATTTGTAAGTCTCTTGGATAATTTTATTTTTATTAAAAGGTTTTTTAAAGGCTTTATTTGTTAAAATAGTAATAGTCACTCCCACAGAAAAGCTACTGACTGTATGAAACGGCTTTAATTAAATCCAACGTAATATGTGATCCGGAGATGAAACATAAATTATTATTATTTTTTTTAAAGAAAGGAAGACTATAGCAAGCACATCCCTGATTCAGAGTCTGAATCAATATTATGGGATTCTCAACTGGAATAAATATTGGGCTGATTGTCTGTTTTCCTCTCAGCAAATGAGGTAAGATAATATCTTGCAAACAAGAAGCTTATTTTTAACACAAATCCAGAAACAGAGTGCACGCAGCTCATGCTTTGCAGGAATAATCAGAAAGTTGCCTTGTGAAGGTCAAGTCTGTCACACTGAGTAGATGATAATATCTTAGAAGTGGAGCTCATTTCTGAAATAAATGTGTCAACCAATGATCAAGTTAAGTAGCCAAATATGCATTGCTCTATTTATAGTCATCACAGAAATACTCTATTAAATCCATACTGATATCTGCATCTTGTGTTTATATAGCATCTATCACCTGAATCGGAAAAAACACTCTGTCTTTTACCTAACTTAGCCTCACAAATGCTTTGATTACAAGTATTTTACGTTTTAAAAAATAAGGTGCACAGAAAGGGTACATACATTCTTTGTAATCATACAATAAGAAAGGAGATTTAAAGCTTGCATTGCAGTTAGCAGGACCCAGTCCACAATAGCATGTAACCCAGCAACATGCCCACACATACAAAAATGCCATAAAAAATGGTTCCAAGTATACATTTTCCAAAGAAATTTAAATCAAAATATGGCTACTTCTTAATCTAGATGGCAATCTTGCTTTATTATATATTAATAGAGTTCACAGGTTACCATGCCATCAGTCCTTTTGTCTAACTCTCAATATTTGACTACATAATTTTATATAAAGAAAAATGTTAAAGAATAGCTGCATCTAAATGATTTCCATTTTGCCTTTATATTCATCTGATATATATGTTTGTATATTTATTATTTTTCAAAAAGTATGAGATGTATTTAAGTGCTATGAATACTTAGCAAAATCATCCTATTATAAATTTGAGTTATTATTAGTTTAAAACTCCTAAAACTATCTTTAGAAAAATTATAATATAATGGAAGTCAAGCCTCTCTTAAGGACATAAGTTTTAAGAGCTTTCCAATTGACGCAAACTTTATTGTTACCAAACAATACTAAAGAATGTGTAACGATGCAGCAGGATATGCCTGAATGGACTCCTTTTGACTTTGACAACTGAGAATGTTTTTTAGAGAAGTCACAGTATCTTGGTAGCCCTTTGCCACCAATTTAATCTTGTTCTGGCCACTCAGCAGAACACTACCATCCTGAGTAAAAGTGATACCAAGGAGTATTTAGAATTATGTCAGTGGGGATGCATCACCTGTAATGGCACTTAGTTACCAATTTATCACAAGGCTGTATCAGTGACGATGGGCAGACTGCCTAACGTGACTGGCTGTCCTGGAATGAAACGAGCTCCTACTTGTGGAGGAAAAGTATGGTCCCGTTGTTTCCAGCAATACCGTTTATTTAGTGTAATTAAACAACTAGATTCTTGTTTCTCATCTCGGGCAAACATGCCCTTTTAGCTACATGTTTTCTCTTATGCTTCTAAGGCTAGCATCTTAACTATGCACAAATATGAATAAACTCTATGTTCCTTATTTAATTGTTCTTAAAAAAATGTCTGTTTTCTCTGTAAAGTGCTTAGGGACAAGGGGCTTGTGCATAACCAGTTAGGCAACCTTGCACTTATTTCTGTGGACCTTAGATCTCTCATTCATAAAATAATTGCTCCTTAATTTCACTTTTAGCCACTTTTGCTCTAATATTCTTTAGTTCTGTGATCTGACTCTCTGGCTTGGCCTTCCCTTCCCTAAGCATATACAAGAAAGTTTTCATTCTATTCCTTCTTATTCCGGAAATAAAGCAAATTTTTGAATTGACCTCTGGCCTTCATTCTCAAGCACCCAAGCAATATATATCTTTGGACACAAAGAGAGTACAAACCTCCCTTTACTCTTAACCAGTTTCATTCCAGTACATTTAGACTAATGCATTGTTATCCTTCAGTCTCATTTACAAATATGAATTTAACATACACACTATATAAACAAACATTGTGCTGGATTCTAAGAGGGATTAAAGACCATGAAGTATAAGATACATGTTCAAATTATGTTTCCCACTCTCCAGGAAATTATAACCTACTGGGAAAATGAGAGAGAGTAAGAAATTGAAACAACAATATGAGACAGAGCTAGGACATGGTAAGTGGGCACTAAGGAGACCATTAAAAAGGCGGCTAAATACTTCAGACGATAAAGAAATTCAAAGGAGAATTAGATCGCGGCAGGACAGAGGAGTGTTGAGAAAGGACAGAAGCTATGTGTTGTACATATTTCCACTCTCAGACACTGGCAGTTGAGTGTTCTTGGTGTTTTGCATCCTTGCCAGCATGTGATAGTATCAATTTTTTTTTTTTTAACTTTGGGGGAAATTCAATAGGTAAGAAATGATGTTATAGTTTTTATTCACATTATCTGGGTTTTTAAGAGATTAAACTCATTGTCACATTAATGGGCATTTACATAAAAACCCCAGTTGTTTCTTTTCCTCATTTTTTATTGTTGTTTATATAATACTTCCTTTTAATCCTTTTATATTATCACAAAGTTGGGATGGTCTCTCACTGTAGGTGCGTAAGTGGGGTACTGACAATGCAGTGAATCATCTCCCCTTGCAATTACCTGTACAGTCAACATTGTGAAGGTGTAAAAAAGTTCCTATGAGCATAGGTAGATCCTTCGGTAGGCCGGTCTAATGTGTTAGTTTTATATTTCCATGCCACTTGAAATGCTGGTCCACAACAAAATTAGAATCTTGGGCCAGCATGTAAATCAGTCACTGCTTTCTTCATCAAGAGCATCCTGCTATAAAAAAAAGTCAGCTTAACTAAATATAGTGCTTAGTTCTATAGCTGATTTACTTTTTGGCTCAAGTACGTTATCGCATTTCAGACCAGGAACTAACAGTTTGAGAACTGGCTGCCAGTCTATGGGCCAAACTTCACATAGTTTGTTATATAGGCTTCTCCATTTTATGTGCATATTTTAACTTTCCCTCTTTCCCTCTCTCTCTCTCCTCTTTCTATATATAGACTATATAATACATGCATAGACTAGAATTGGAACATAGGCTTTAATTTACTGTCACAAAGGAATTTTTAAATTAAATAATAAAAATTAAAAATTCAGCAGGATGTAAGAATTGATTCCAAACTCTTAATTCTCCAAGGGTTTTTGTCTTGTGCCTCTGCTAACCTACTAACTCACTGGCGTTCAAAGAAAGCCATGTGTCATTTGTTCTCTTTTGTTTTTTCTGTCTATATAACATGTCTTGAAATCCTGTGTTACCACGTCACTAAAAAAAAATGAAGGACAATATTCATGTAACATCTTCACAGACACAGAGAGCCCTATAATGCTGAATAATGATGTTATAATTTAGAATGCTTTTTTATGTTC
The DNA here is from genome assembly GCF_964146895.1 of Miniopterus schreibersii. Taxonomy (NCBI): domain Eukaryota; kingdom Metazoa; phylum Chordata; class Mammalia; order Chiroptera; family Miniopteridae; genus Miniopterus; species Miniopterus schreibersii. The sequence goes on along the minus strand of NC_138108.1, from coordinate 63,869,948 downwards.
CTTTCTCTATGGTTGCCTATTTCTTTTCAATTCTGCTTCTAACTGCTAGAATATGTGTTTTTATCTATGATTAATTTACACTTCCTTCTGTCACTGTTACAAGTAAAAGGTACAAGTAAAATTCTTCAGCACATCTTACCTTTTATTCTTTTTGTTGTAAAAAAAAAACCTGATTAATTACATCAGCTACCTTACTCAAAATGGTTACTATAGGGAAAACCTAAAAATATTATAAGCCTATCCCAAGCTTTCAGACTTATATACTATATTTACTTCAGGTAAACATCTCTATTTAACAAGAAAACCCAAAGTTTTATAACAGAAGCGCTACCTTCCACAGGAAAGTTGTTCCTAACATTTTGATCTTTAAAAAAAAAAGTCTGGTATTTTGGAAACTGAATTTCAAAATAGAAGTAGGCTAAAGTGGAAAATTTAGGTCTGTGAATCTGAAATGCCACCTTCTAATAGATAATACCAGGACCTCAAGGGCATGACTAAAGGTTTGCTCTCCAAAAATAAAAAGAAATTATATTTATTCTTTAAAGCTTTTTTGTTCATAATTTATTTTGAAATGTTTTAAAAGTTGTGTTCTATAGTTATAGGTATGTATCTTTAGTTGAGGCAGCCTACACAAAGATCTTTGAGGGAAACCTAAAATACTGAATTTAACCATATACTAACTTTGAAAAAAATTAAGGAGACAAACATCAGGTTATTTTGAGGGAAGAGTAAAGTTTCTCTAAAATTAACAGTAGTGTAAAAAATTATTCTCCTTGTCTTATAAGGTTAATCATTGAAATAATTCAGCTTTGTAAAGAAAGGTTTCAAATATTGTTGCTGGTGGAAGTGGGCTTATTGCAGCGTTGCAAGGAAAGTATTGCGAGATACCCACATAGAAGATTTTGTGGGGTGGTAAGATTTACTTCTGTCACCAGGTGCAAAACCAAAAGAGTGCCCTTGGGTTCCCAATGCCCCATCTCCATGGGTCTTGCCATGGAAAAAGTCCAGTCTTGCCTTCCCAGGGCCTAGAAATAGGGCCAATGTCCAGAGACTCTGGGCCATGCCAAGGCTGCCCCCCAGGGCTGCTACAGGGAGAGCGCAGGGGAGGGGCGGTGGTACCAGGGAGGGGGATTCTTCGTTAAGTCGGGATTGTATTTCCTCAGGTTTGGGAAGGACCAACCAATCAACATCCAAGCTTTGGAGGGCTTCTGATGGGCCCTCCCCTAACCAATCTAACCCTTTTCCAGGCTACACAGGCCTCTGTGGTCACCAGGCTGCTCCCACTCCCATGTGCTGGCCTCCCCTTTATTGCTCTGTGCCTTCCCTCAATCATCCCGGGAGGACAGTGGTTCCCTGGGGAGCCCTGAAGCTGTAACTTCCAGATGAAACAAGCAGGCTTCTGCTCTGTAGTTTATTGTGCTTAGTAATGTCTGATTCCCTCCGCTCTCTTCCTTTATTAATATCTAGCTATCTATGCTAACAATATCACTGATTACCTTTTCTAAATATAAATTATAGATATTTACTCTTTTTGCTAAATATTTTTATGTTTAACTTTTTAAAAGAATTTTTTATTAAAAATAATTGAAAACAAGAGTGGTTCACATTTTACATTACAGTTATTAGCCTAAAGCTGGGACATTTTAGGACAGACAGTGCAAACGACTATGTAATCAAGATATCTTCATGGTTTCTTTTAATTTAAATCAATTAAATTTCAATAATTTATTCTATAAATATATACATAAGTGCCTGAGATTAGTTTATGAAGTTATGGATATATACCTTTTATAATAGAAGAAACCTAGAATTATTCTATTATTCATCAAAAGGGAACTGATTAAATATAAAGTAAAAAAGCAAATTATAGAATATTATAATATAATTTTGTTAAAAAATGTATTATATATAAAATTTTATAGCTATATACACTTGGAAGAGGTTATCAGAAAACATTGCAACAGGATGTAAGGGATTTTAATTATAACAAATCTATTTTGTACAGTTTCAGTTTTATTATGCTTTTGTTTTATAATATTTTTGGAAGAAAAATAATAAAATGAAATAACCCCAATAAATATATTTAAAATATTCACATAGAGGGCAGTTATGGGGCTAGAGACAAACTCTGTATATATAAGCTAAAGATGGTGGCCCAGGGGATATCAGAGGTCTCCCTCCAGGTAATCAAATGGGAGCTAGAGAACAACAACAACAAAAAAAACACAAAAAACACCAAAAGTCAAGGTGTCAAGCCTTGATAAACTGTCAAAACTGACAAGTCATTGTATGATATTAAGTTAGAGGTCAAGACATGCAGACTTGGAGGAGTCTATAAGAGCAGTGTTATTAAATGCCAGTGCAACATCGTGGTCAAATTTATTAAGTAAGTGGCCAGAGTACCCATCCCCATAAGTCAAGATGAGGCAATTCACCTATTGATTATGAACCATAGGACCTAGAATAACAAAGAAAATCAATGATTATAACCTTTAGGCCAAAATCTGTGGGAGCAAGAAAAAGAACACACCAAGATTAGCAGTTTGGACAAAATAGGGTCTGGGAATACAAATGTGCGCTCCGTTTAGCAACCAAATAGAACAGGGATATCAATAGGAGGAAAAATCTTCATCTTCCAGGAAGTTGTTTGTATGCCTGCTAGTGATGCAAAAAATGAATCCAAATGTGTGGCTAACCTAGGATATAAAATAAAAATGGGTTTGTAAAATTGGGTTCCTAATCAGTAGGTAAGCTGAAAGGAATGGAGAATTGTCCAGTTCTACCTGAAAGCACGGTCTTCTCCATAGTCTTATTTGCAGTGCAGTAATTTGGGAAGACTGTAAATATATCAAAATTTCCATTTGTAGGCTAATTTTATTGTTCTCTCCCACTGTGGCTACCTAAAAACAGTACTGCAACTTGTTATTTTCAGTTTATAGAGAATTTTTTTGTTTGATCGCCCTTCTTCTGTTTGTTCCTAGACATTTTTTTTCTTTCTTTCTTTTGTTTTCACCTCATCTTAAGAAGGTCATTTAAATTTTCAAGTTTATTCTAAGGACAGTTACCCCTGCCAACTTGATGTTTATCTATGAACTGAAGGAGTAAGAGCTCTACTTATTCATCCCAGTCATGATAAAGACATTGTTATGGACCTAGACCCATTCTGAAGCATCACTCAATATCCACTCCTACCCCTCAGGGCAGCAGGGACCGATTAATAACTACTATTTGAGTGTGACCTTCCAAGCAGTTGCACACCCATGCTCTAATAACAGGATCTCAACTCTGCTTTGTTGCTCCCTAATTAATGCCATAAAGACTAAATTAAAAGCCTGACTGAAATAAAGATCTTATGTCTATTGCTTTCCTCTTAACTGGAGGGTCTGTCTCTCTGTCTCAGAGGGAATTAGATTAGTCTGATCTGATTTGTTCTTCATAAAGACACATTTAAAAAAAATTCCCCCTGAGAGCTTCTATATGTTCCCCAATTGGGAACTGATCAATAAAAAGAACACATAGCAGTCTTTGTGCTTCAAAAATTTGCACTCTGGATACAGAGGCCACTTAACAACCAGAAGAATTAAATGCATTGTGACTTTTAATTTTTAAGTACCAAGGTCAATGTACAGCTGTACATTTGATCACCGTTTTTCATAATTTTTCACACAAAAGATATGAATCAGCTTCAGTGTTCATTTATTTGCTATTTTATTACCCTCACACATCTTATACAGATGTGTATAGAGGCTTAAGATTTTGACAAATCTAAAAATTGGTCAAAAACTCAGAAACATTCCTTAGAGAAAATCAGAGATATAATTTAAAAATACACCAAAGGAATAATAAGTACAACACTTATAACCAGTTAATTCAGGTAACTCTTTCTGATTAGACTTGAGAAAAAATGCTGCTCTGTGTTTTATATTAATTTGACAAAATACTGTCATGATGATTACAGCAAAAATATACAGCCTCTGAAGGACATTATTGAAAGCTCTACAAAAAAAGATTCAGAAGATAAATCTATTTTGTAAAGCCCTTAATCTTTCAGTGTTGTACCAAATCATAGAAATATAATGTTTTCTCTTCAACACTATTCAAGTACATAAAAGAAAAAATTAATTATGTGGTATGTGCTCAAAAAAATAACCACTCAGTATTTATGACATACAACATAAGATAGATATTTTTCATTCTTTTAGTACATATTTTTTGAGTACCTACTATGTGCAAGGCACTTGTCCAGGACCTGGTTTATACATGAGGAAATAAACAAGACAATATTTTCTGACTTTCTGGATTCTACAGTGTAATGGGGAGAAATAGATCATAAGCACTGATGTGGAGAAAAACCAAGAGAAGGGTTCAGGAGTGAAAGTATTTGTTTAAATTGGGTTGATAGAAAAAGCTTCACTGATCAGAAAACTGAAGGAGATGAGGGAGCAAGTCATGTGGTCACCTGAGGAAGAGAGTTTTAAGACAGGAACAGCAAGGACTAGGTTAAGATTTTTTTTTTAAACTTAATTAAAGAGACAGGGCCATTATAGCCTCAAACGTTGAGTAGATGAGGAAAAGATGAGTTATTTTATATGTACAGATACCAATTAATTTTTAAATGAAAATATTGTTTTTAATTACCGAGAGTAGATCACAAGTATTTGCATTAAAATGTGCCTTGTCGTAAATTTATATGTATAAAAATAACACTTTGTAAGTGAAAATTATTTTATTGAAGAAATATTATTGCCAAAGGTTTTAAATCAAATTTATACTTTGGAAAAGCAACTAGATGAACAGTATCTTCCTAATTTTATTAGTTATAGTTTGAGAGGTTATGGGTGAAAAGATTTTTCCTATAGGTAGCATACACACGCCCCCACACCCACATACACACACACACAGGCCTATACCACAAAAGTAATGGAATCTTACAGTTAACAATTGAAATTCAAAAATGCTAACCCATTCACCTTCCGTAATCTTAAAATATATATGAAATAGCCAAGTAAGTAATTTGAAATAATTATGCTTTATATATTGGAAGAAAGGGAACACATTTGTCTTATTTAGAACAGCTTAAATTCCGAGGCTTAATGAACTGAAAAATCACTCAACACGATTGCCAGACGCATGCTTTCCTTTTCCACCTACTCTACTTTCTCCCTCAGAATTAAGCATAGGCTTACCATTGGCACCTGTACAGAAGAAAATCTATAATGTAGGGCAATTTTCAATGTGTGTCGATTTTAAAGGCTCAAAGACTGTGCAATTTTATGGAAAGTGAATGGTTTTATCCTTTCCATAATTTCAATGTCTGATTGAATCAACTCAAGCATTTAATCAATCATATTACAGGTAAGGCCAGCTACAACATGACTAAATTGGCAGGTTAACCTTCTGTGGCTGTGATTGGCATAAACTATTATCCAAATTGTGCAAAAGGACATTGACATAAAATGTGCAGCTTAGAATCCAGAAAAAGGTGGCTGAGATGATGTCGTCCTAGGTCATAGGGAGAACGAGTTCAGAACATCCTATGATAAGTTTATAATTGACAAAGGAGGTAGAAATAATGACCCCCAGTTAGCAGGGTGGGCCAGGGTGAAGAAAACAATGTGTGGGGTGCCCCAGGTGGCGTTAGCCATAGGATGGCTCCTTATCACCGTAAATTACATACACAAAGAAAAATGCTCAAACTAATGAGCTGATGCTCGATTACTCTAGGAACGGCAGGAAAATGTCAGTATTTAATTAATACATTTTTTTTCTTGAGTGAGAAAAATATATATGGACTATAAATTTATAAAAGTTTAGGCAAATTTGCAAAGGGAGAACTATCAGAAAGAAAGTTGTTTTATGGAAAGCTTTAGACTTAAGATTGACACCTTACCCTAAAAATTGTTCAGATGGACTGATCTATATATAATTACCAATGTCATAATTGGAAAGAATGTACATGTGAAGAAATATGTGACCAAGAACTAATGGGAGAAATTCTCAAGTGTCTTAAGTGTTACTGTAGACCAACACTAGAACTAGCCAAATTAGTCAAAATGTGGCGCTGTTTTTCATCTCATACTTCTTTAAAAGTCCCCAGGGTGGTAATTATTTTTATAATTCTGATATCTACCTCCACTGTTTTGAGTTCTTAGGTAGTATACAAATTTCGGAGGAGTCCACCTCTCTGTGATTGAATAGGCTATGATTGTCTGTAAAATATTATTTCTGTAAGAGTTATTAATCATTGTTCACTGTCCATCTAACAGAAAATTGTGTGAAGAGCAATATGTGTCTCTTTACTCCAAAAAGCCAGACCTCAGAAACAAAAACACAGATGGTATTTCTGAGAAATGAAAACATTTTGTGTCATAACTGTAATCAGTTAAAACCGACAGGCTGACACTGCTTATCAGATAATGGACATGCAATGTACTGAAATCAGAGAAAAATGCCTACTGAAGACAGAATAAGAGACTATCTTCCTTATTATTAGCATTTTGTTTGATCAAGGAGACATTAAAATATTCTTTTTTGATAATTTATCTAAAATAAACATGGTAACATATCTTTTCTATGGTGTATTCTATTTTCTGGACATAACATTCTTATTAGCTTGAAACACATCATATTATCATAGACTTTTATTGCTCCAGACATTATATATGTTTCTATCAAACTTATTTTTTCATTGGGAAATGTTCTTTTGGGTGATGAGTGGTGGAGGGGAAGGAATAAGGTAGCAGGTTACATCATTAATTTTTACATATTAAGCTGTGAGGAAATACCCACATTTTTATTTAACTAGCTTAAATAAATGTAAAAGTATATACAAGTGATTTAAATAATTTAATATTGAGTCTATTGTTTAGAATTCTACTTGAGAATATATAAAAATAGAAACAAAGGATTTATTTAATTTCATCAAATACTTTGAATTCACATGAGCACTGGTGACTATTACATAAGTTGCATACTTAGAAATCCTGGAATTCAACTTGTATATATCCTGAGTTTAGCCCATATGAAGATAAAAATATAAAATATTTTTATTAAAAATATTTCAGTTACTTTCTACACACTCATAATAATTTTGTTCAGCAAAGGGGCCCAACAACTGATAAAAAAATCATTTATTTACTGTCCACTGTGAAAAATCTCTGTCAGTGAAACTTGGGGAGATCTAAAAAAGTGGTATCTTAGGAAGAAGGACATTGAATGAAAATAAAAAAACACATACAGCTGTGTATATTAATAGAGTACTTTCATGTAATGGTATAACATTCCCAACCCTACTATTTAACTAATGGCTTATAAGATACCAATATCCTTCCCTTAGAGGTTCCACAAATTCAGTGAGCCGTCCTTGGTTTCTCGAATCTGCGATAAATAAACTTCTGATCTATTAGTAGTGTGAACTGGACTTTGTCTGAGTTTAAATTATGAAGTGCCCTAGGCATCTAAAAGTGTAAATTATTTATTTTTTACTTTTCAAGCAACTCAAGTAATAGTCCAGGCTACTAGGGCCATAGCAGGACACTGAGACATAGCAGTTTTTTGTTTTTTTTAAATTGATCTTTAGAGAGAGAGGAAGGGAGAAGGAGAGGGAGAGAGACACATTGATGTGAGAACAGAGCATTGATCACCTGCCTCCTTCACGCCCCCTACCAGGGATTGAGCCTGCAACCCGAGCATGTGCCCTGACCAGGAATAGAACAAGCAACCTTTTGGTCACAAGACGATGCTTAACCAGCTGAGCACACCTGCCAGGGCAAGCAGGTCTTATATACTTAGTTTTCTGGAGAGTTACTTTTTTTTTTTTCATAGAACATTGCTTAAAATTGTCCCACACAATTTTGTCAAAACCTTCAAATTTAGAGAAATAATAGTATTTTTAGAGATAAGTTTATTTTATTATGAATGTGAAGACCTGGTCAAACTAAAATTTCAGAGTCCTCTATAATATGTATGCATTTATACTTTACTCAAATGCTCAGATAGAAAATTTTGGCCCATGCCAGTGAGTGACTGGATCACTGAACAATCATTCTCACCATGAGCTGAAACAATGTTTGTTTCTTAAAATGAATATTTTGTTATGCCCCTTTTACTAGGCAGAAATGAAATTCATGCATAATATCATATACTTAGATATGTAATTATTTTTAAAACTATATTTTTATTGACTTTTAGAGAGAGAGAGGAAAGGAGAGGGATAAAGAGAAAAACATCTGTGAGAGAGAAATGTCATGGACAGGCTGCCTCCTGCACACCCCCTATTAGGGATCTAGCCCCAAGCCTGGAAATATGCCCTGACAGGGAATCGAACCTCGACCTCCTGGTTCCTGGGTCAATGCTCAACCACTGATCCATGCCAGCAGGGCTTAAAAATTAATATATTATTTTACCTATAGTAAAACAAAAGAACGAAAGTAATTTATAATAAAATAATATACATTTCAATATGTAAATCTTTAAATGTATTTGTATAGGATTAGAAGTAAGTATGTACTGGAAGAATTCTGCAAAATTATGATGAATGCAGCATGTATAACTGCCGACTGATGCAGGTATTCTGTATCGACCACTCAGACAGTATAAGCAGCCTTGCCAGAGTAGCAAAGTTAGCTAAAGTGATGAGAAACACTTAAACAACTTCTGAACAAAATAAGAATTTTTCTTTGATTGCTCCATAGTTTTATTCCTAGAAAATTCAGTGTATCTCAGAACTATGATAAAACTAAGTAACTCAGTGTTTGTGTTGTAGACTCAGAAAATATAAAGAAATTTTTTATCTACTTGGCTCTCCGGCTCCAATATGAAGAGCTCTATAAAATACAGAATATGTTTTCACTGTGAGACACTGTTTCCTACATAATAAGTCAGACGATTCTTGCTCCCTCCCACTAAAATTCCCCTAATTATTATAGCAACAAAAAGTTTCCTCTCAAATTTCTAAAATGCTCCATCCACAGAAGTAACAAGCTGTTTTAACCCTTGGAGTTGGTCCAGACCTCAGGTAGAGCTTGGAAGCAGGGTCTACAGAATATGCTGGGCCAGTATTGTGGGACCACAAATCATGATTTTCATGAACTGCAAATTATAAACAATCATTTATTCATTTTTAAAATATATTTTCTATAAAATCAGTTTGTTTTCATTTATGTATATGTACACATCTATATACATATGTTTGTTTATGTATATATGTTTAATATAACGAGTTTGCTGGTTTTATGTACATAGCCTCAGTTGTCTCTGAGGTAATGTGTCCCAGGTGTTTGGAGGGGGAATGGGTATCTCAGGCCTCTGGGTATCCTTTTAAATGATTAGAGTCTCTCTTACCTTCAATTGCTATAAGACCTAACAACAGTGCTTGATCTGATTTGACTCAGAGTTCTAGGGCTAGGGGTTAAGGGATCATCAGCTAGAAGTTGATCTCTACAACCCCGACTGCCCTAGAAACAACTGGATAATGCTGCCCTTAGACTGAGACCTCTGGTTTAAGAGAAGGCCTAGTCGAGGACTCCAGGGACTTTAGTGTTGGTTAGGCGCTGCAACTAACTAACCCTTGGGGTTTGTACAAGGTCACTTAGCCTTTAAGTATCTCAGTTTCCTTACCTATAATAAGAAAGGAGTGATTACTGATCTTTAATGCCCTTCCTAGCACTGAAATTATAGACTTTCAGGCATCTGTCAGGAGACTACCTTAGTATTATCACTTCAAAACTAGCGGGAATGCCAAAGACCAGCAGGGGCTCCCAGCAGTTAGAGGAAGCAGTAAATCATTAGTCTTCCCCTCTGTTTATGATGCTGAAAATGCTCAGCCCTATTGTACCTAAGGCTCACAGGATGTGAGGGGTCAGGACAGATCAGGCAACCAGTCCACACTCCAGACCTACAAGCAAGGCATCCCAAGAGAGGTGGTAGAAAGATATATGGCTCTCTTACTCCCCCAGTAAAGTTAGACTGGTAATGTTTAAGATCTCTGCATTTGCTCCTCTGGTGAGCATCCCTTTTATGCATTTAAAAAAGGTTGATTAGTTGAATGACCCTACCCAGGATTATTCAACCATAAGCCAAACAACAAAATAACCAATCTGTGGAACATCAAATCAATTACCTGTGGAAGAGAATGATTATGTGCTTATAGAATAATAAACATAAAAACATGGGATTCTTGACTATTATATTTAATAAGAATTTATCATCATTAAGTCAACTTAATATTAAAAAATCTTTTAGCACTAATACTTTTTTTCACTTCCTCTAGTGAAAAATTCCTGTTAGTGAAAGATTGTTTTGGCTTTCTAACGAAGCTATAGTTTTTGAAATAATTTTCTTATTCAAGGGCACAATGAACTTCCAAACAGAGCTGGTTTTGAGTCCATTCTCTGTACTCCCATATCACCTGGGCCATAAGTCTGTTAAAGTCCTAAAGGCACTTTATAATTATTGGTTTACATGTCTGTTTATTGACACAACTCAATAAATTATTTCATCAAAGGAGATGTATTTTACTCATCTCTGCCCCTTTAGTATATATAAAAATTGGCCATCTATGTGCTTAATAAAATGCAAGTTAAAAATGAAAGGAACTGAGGTTAGTACATATAATTACTATAACTCTAACATAAAAAAAGCATAATTACTATTTTGGTAAATTTGTGCACCCTTATTTTTATACTTATGTGGTTCCATTAGACTTATAGTTCTTATATTAGGTTGTCCATGAGTGTCACCATGGAGTTTAAAAAAATGCAGATTTCTAGTTTCTGCTAAGATATCTGGATTTAATGAGACTAGGGGATGGCCTAGAAAGTTAATTTTAATAAACACTTTAGGTAATCAGTCCACTGGCTACCTTATGAGAAATGGCACACGAGACTTTAGAATAGGTTGAAGTGACTCGTGGACTCTTATTTCGACTAGAATTGATAGACTATGCTACCCCAAAGTCAGCCTCTTTGACATAAGGATTATGCTTGGATTTCAAGAGTGATTTCCCTTTCTGATTCTAAACTCTGTTAGGTTTTGGTAGCAGTAATTTCAGAAATTAAGCTCTTTAAAATATTATTTTCTGGATATGTATACTTTATAACAATTTGTGTTAAATATGTTTGGATCTTGAACATAAACACCACACACCATTTAAGGAAGGTTTTGGCTGTATAAGCAGAAACAAATTTCTTTTTTTTTTTCTTCTTACAATTCATTATCTTTTTTCTTTGTTTGTTTTAATTTTCACCCTAAGATATTTTTTTCCATTGCTTTTCAGAAAGAGTGGAAGGGAGAGAGAGAGAGAGGGAGAGAAACAGCGATGTGAGAGAGACACATCAATTGATTGCCTCCCACACAAGCCCTGACCAGGGCCTGGGATGGAGCCTGCAACCGAGGTACCTGACCTCAACTGGAATAGAACCCAGGACCCTTCAGTCCAAGGGCCAGGCTCTAACCACTGAGAAAAACTAGCTAGGCTACAATTCATTATCTTTTAACTTAAAAAAATATGTGAGCCATACTGTGGAAACAAATATGATCATTATTGGTACCACATAAAGCCTCCTTAATAAAAAAAAGATGGTTTTTTTTTTATACTTCGCATTTTTCCTTTCTGTTACTTACCCTCCAGTTTATGTGTTTGCACTTTGTTAGATACCTTCAGGGTTATTGCAAACAGATATCTCACTGATAATGACAATAACAGCCTTGAAATTCTGGGATATTTCCAGTAATATATCATGAAGCAGTGACTCATTTCTCTTTTTGTTGAATATCTTTATGTTATACTATTAAGTCTAGGAGCTTTTTTTTTTTCTTCCCCCTACTTCCCCCCTGCTTTGCCTAGGAAACAAGCATTAGGTGTTTTAGAAAATTTCTATTTTGTTGAGTCCTGGCAACTATTACTATTTGCCCAAGCAATGCCAGTTATGCCAGCCACAGGGTCTGGTTCTCATTTTTGCAACTTTATAGGAGGCCTGACTTCTTTGTCACTCACTCATAATGAATGGTACCTTCAAGAGCCTGCAAACAGTGAACATCTTTAAAAACATGTTAGTATAGAACTCAAGAAACAATAAACAAATGGTTGAGAGCTGATAGGTACATTTGTTAGTGTTAAAAATAACTAACTAACTAAATAAATAAATAGCCAAAATGAGAGGCAAAAAGCTTTTATTTGAGATCCAAAAGAATAGCTCACTGGAAAGCACTGATTCAGGCAAAAACCCAAATAGTGTTCAGATTCGGAGGTGAAGGCAAGAAGTATTTATGAGAAAGGGAAGGAGAATAATTACATAAATAAAATAAATGAATATCTATGGGTGTTAATAAGCTAAGGAAGGAATCTCTATAGGTGCAGCTAAGGTAACACAGTGATGTTAATTATAAAGAATGTAATGTTCAGTCCCTTACTGTAACAGTTATTTTAAATAAATGCTGGTTTAGGCCCATTTGAAAGGTTACTTTGCCCAGTTTTATATTCTAAAAGTTTGAAGAGTTGCCCTAGCAGGTTTGGCTCAGTGGTTAGAGAGTCAGCCCTAGGACTGAAGGACCCCAGGTTCAATTCCAGCCAAGGGCACATACACTGGTTGCAGGTTCAGTCCCTGGCCTTGGTAGGGGTGCATGCAGGAGGCAACCAATCGATGTGTCTCTCTCACATCGATGTTTCTCTCTCTCTCTCTCTCTATCTCCTCCCCCCCTTCACTCTCTCTGAATAGCAATGGAAGAAGTATCCTTGGGTGAGAATTAAAAAAATAATAAGAATAAAAGTTGGAAGAGTAATATGTACAAGGTAGTACCCTTGGATGGCAGCTCCAACTATTTTTAAATGGGCCATTTGTGTGTTTTTTAACAGTAAAATTAGAGAAAGTGTATACCTTAATACAGTGTTATTAAAATATAAATAAATAAATACATAAATAATAAATGAATAAATAAATAAATTTCCCCCAGCAGAATTGTTGGTGGCAGCAGGAACAGCACCAGGTGTTAGACTAGTAGGGTCGGGCTGGACCTGGGTTCAGCAGCCTCAGTACTTGAGTTCTAGCTAGGAAAGAATTCAGAGTCAAGACTCAAACTACAAGAGAACATCTATTTAGAAAATCAGAGAGGTGGAAGAAGTAATTTGTAGAAGAAATGGGCTTAGGAAATAAGTTATAGAGGGAAAGGAAGGGCCCTTGGAGCTTAGAAGTGAAAAAGGTCAAGGTGATGAGCCTGAGGGGAGGAGTGGAGAGAGAGGAAAGTCATGGGTGTGCTCCTGGGAGGGAAAGTGTGCTCTGAGTCCTGGTGCTAAGGGTAGAGTTTTTAAGGGAAGATCTTCATAGGCTACTTAGCAGTTTTCTAGCTGTGTCCTTTCAGGGTCTAGGTCTCCACTGATTGCTCAGCTCCTGGACAAGGGGTCATTATCCAGTGCTGCTGGTTCTGAGGTCAACTGTGGCATTGCTTGTCTGGTTTTGTTGCTTTTCTGGGCCTGAAGCTGAAATACAACTGAGGCCTAGATGTTCAAGGGGTGTAAACCACATGACCTGTGATATGAAAGTTCAAGGGGTTCAAACCACATGATTGAGATATACTAGGGGAGAAAAAGTCACCCTGAGTATGAGGTCCAACCCTATAATTGTCCATTTTTAGGCACCCTGGGTTTTCTACCCTAGCTTCTGTACTTGGCCCATTGTCCTTGCTTTGCCTATGTCTGTCTAACTGCCTACCACAGAACCATTCTGCCAGTATATTGTTTTGGAGAAAACAATATATAAAAATGTAAGACATTTACAATAATGGCAAATATATTCTAAAAACTGGAATAATACAAAACATGTTACTTTATATTTTAATTAAAATTTCATTTTCATTTAGGAATACTTTTAGGTCAGGTCTTATTTATTGTTTGCTAGAACATGCGTTCAGAAAATGTTAATACTGTAAGTTATTTTAATGAGGGTTGCCATTTAATTAATAGTTTATGAGAGTGTCAATATAAGAAATGTCAAAACCTGCAAGAATTTTTATGAGTTTATTTCGGCCAAACTGATGACAATTGCCAGGAGGCAAAACCTCAACAGACTGAGAAAATACTCCAGAAAATGGCAGTTTTACACATTATTTCATACATTACAAATCAAAAGAGGAGGCATAAGTGGGTTACATGGTATCCATTGGTGATAGATTAGGGAGGTGGGAGAAAGCAGAGGAGGGAGGGACCTCTGGGATTGGATAAAAAAGTAAAATGATAGACACATACTTCTTTTACATAGGTGGATACAGGATAGTTAACAGTCAACAGTTAACATGGTAACAGTAACAATGAGGGGACTTGTGCAGTGGTTGTAATTTGAGGGTCAGGAAAAAAGAAAATTGCTTTGTTATTCCAAAGCCTCATTTATCAGGTATGTGACCCTAGATGCAAAAAGACAACAAACAGGCTCAGTAAAGGTAGAGATTGACCTTTGGTAGGAAAGAATACTGCTTTATGACATGACTACCAGTCATGAACCACTTCCAGTTAAGCAGTTTTAATTTCAGACTATTCTATGTGGTTAGTTTAGGTCACTGAGTTTGTAAGGCCACCAGGCAGGCTTCCCCTGAGCTTGTCAGTTTTACTATGTGCCCCCTTTTTATCTACAAGGAAATTACTTTCCCTTCCATGAAAGATTAGTGCTAAAATTTACATCTCAGAGAAATTAAGATCAATGGTTTTAAAAATATTTTAACTTGTATTGTAATATTTAACTTTAAAACTGTTTTGACATTTGATACCATTGTAATTAGCTAGTTATTAATAATAGAAAAGGAGGAAAGGGGGAAGTCAGATATTATAGGCATGTCATTTGGGCAGTTTCCCCAGGAAGCTGTAACTGTATTCCCCAGAGATCCACTGGCCTATTCCCTGCCTAGCACAGGGGAAGGGATCCAACACAGGGAAGATAGATGCCTAGTAAAGTTGGGGTGACATAGGGAAGGTACCTGTCTGTCAGTCAAACCTGGGGACAGAGGTTGTTGGCCATATGGGCGTGGCCACTGTAAACATGAGACTATTTGGGAATATATAATCTCCTAAACAAAGAAGCTCGCTCTCCTGTTGCTCTTGGTTTGTGACTCTTGGCTCTTGGCGCTCTCTCATTCCTGCTTCCTTGCATTGGGCCATATGTCCCATAGCCATGCGACCCACACACAGTGGACTAATAGACGGCAACAGGAAACACAAGCTAAGCCAGCCTGATGCTGGACTGGACCCAGCTCCAACATGGAAAGGCTATGCATATAGGCATATAAATTCTTAGGTTAACCTCTCCCCAACCACACACCTCCGCCTTCCCTCTGAGATCCCTCAGTCTGTTCCATGCTTCTATGTCTCTAGATCTATTTTGTTCATTGGTTAATTTTGTTCATTAGATTCCACATATGTAAGACCATGTGATGCTTTTCTTTCTCTGACTGGCTTATTTCTCTTAGCATAATACCCTCCAGGTTCCACCATGTTTTCTCAAAGGGAAAGGGATTCTTCATTTTTAAAGATGCATAGTATTCTATGGTGTAAATGTCCAAGAAGATGCTTGATATGATTTTAATCTTCTTGAACTTGTAGAGACTTGTTTTGTGTCCTAACATGTGGTCTGTCTTTGAGAATGTCCCATGTGCACTTGAGGAGAATGCATATTCTGCAGCTTGGGGGTGAAATGTTCTGTAAATGTCAATTAAATCTACCTGATCTAGTGTGTTATTTATTTATTGATTGATTATTTATTGATTTATTTTATCTTTATTGTTGAGAGTATTACAGGTGTCCCATTTTCCCCCCCAATTGACCCCCTCCACTTTGCTCCCACTCCCTCCTCAGGCCTTCACCCCATTGTTAACTGTGTCCATGGGTTATGCATATATGCATGTAACTTCTTTGGCTAATCTCTTCTCACCCTCCACCCCCCTTCCCTCTTTCCTCTGAAATATGATTGTCTGTTGCATGCATTAATGTCTCTGGATCTATTTAGTTCATCAGATTCTTTGGTTCATTAGCTTCTTCTTAAAGAAGACCCTTCAACTTTTCCTGTAGTGCTGGTCTGGTGGTGATGAACTCCTTTAGCTTTTTCTTATCTGTGAAGTTCTTTATCTGACCTTCAATTCTAAACGATAGCTTTGCTGGGTAGAGCAATCTTGGTTGTAGTTCCATGTTTTTCATCACTTTGAATATTTCGTGCCACTCCCTTCTGGCCTGCAAAGTTTCCCTTGAGAAATCAGCTGACAGTCATATGGGTGCTCCCTTGTAGATAACTAATTGCTTTTCTCTTGCTGCTTTTAAGGTTCTCTCTTTGTCTTTAACCTTTGGCATTTTAATTATGATGTGTCTTGCTGTGGGCCTCTTTGGGTTCCTCTTGTTTGGGACCCTCTGTGCTTCCTGGACTTGTAAGTCGATTTCTTTCCCCAGGTAGGGGAAGTTTTCTGTAATTATTTTTTCAAATAGGTTTTCAATTTCTTGGTCTCTTTCTTCCCCTTCTGGCACCCCAATAATATGAATGTTGGGCCTCTTGAAGTTATCCCAGAGGCTCCTTATACTATCTTCATATTTCTGGATTCTTTTTTCTTTTTGCTCTTCTGGTTGGGTGCTTTTTGTTTCTTTATGTTCCAAATTGCTGATCTGATTCTCAGTGTCCTCTACTCTACTGTAGATTCCATGTAAATTATTCTTCATTTCAGTTCATAGCTTTCATTTCAAATTGGTACTTTATTATGGTATCGATTTTCTCAGTTATTTCCCTAATAGTCTGCTTAAACATCCTTATAAACAAAATTCTGAACTCTCTATCTGTTAGCTTGCTTGGATCTATTTCATTTAGTTCCTCTTCTAGAGATTTCTTCTGTTCTTTCCTTTGTGACATGTTTCTTTACCTCCGCTTTTTGGCTGTTTCCAGGTATTTGTTTCTATGTATTAGGTAGAGCTGTTATGTCTCCTGGAATTTGTAGAGTGGCTTTGTGTAGTAGGTGTCCTGTAGGGTCCAGTGGCTCAGCCTCCCCAGTCACCTGAGCTGGGCCTTCTAGGTGCTCCCCTGTGTGGGCTGTGTGCACTGTCCTGTTGTAGCTGAGCCTTGCTTGCTGTTGGCGTCACTGGGAGGAATTGACCCCCAGGCCAATCAGCTGTGAGGAGCAGCTGCGACTACAGCCAAAGAGCTGCTATGCTGGAGACACCCCTATGGAGCAGGGTCTACTTCAGTGGGGCTATTGGTGTTCACCAAGTGTGCCCCTTGAGTGTCACTCGTGGATGTGGTAGGGTTGTAATCCAGCGTGATTGAGCCTGACCACCAGGTGCACTGTCCCTGAGGCCTCCCAGGAGGTGCAAAGTCAGCCTGTGCCAGGGCCTTGTCCAGGGCCACCCAGCATCAGCTACACAGCAAACCGTAGTTGTGCTGGGCTTGGAGGTGCCCAAGAGAGGCCAAGCTGTGAGCCAATGCAGGCTGCCACTAGTGCCAGGCCTGGGGCCGCTTATCAAGCCGTATGGGGCCCCCTGCTGCTTGTTTGAGAGGTTTTAGGAAAGTCCTAAGCATGAGGCTGGAGAGGCCACTTGCAGAGAAAAGCCCCTGGAAATGGCCTGGAAGAGCTGCAGGTGGGGAGGGGCGGGGCCTCCGGGAATCACGGGGCGGGGCCAAAGGTGTTCGTCAGGTGCTAGCGACTCAAACATGGCGCCTGCCCGCCGGCTGTGTGTGGGGAGGACTCGCCAAAGGAGCCATGGCCTCCGCCAGCCCTTCTGCCTGGGAGGAAGCCGCCCCTCCAGCTCTCGCCCGGATTCCAGGCAGGTTAGTTCCCCCCCGAGTGTCCCGGGTCCTTTCAGGCTGCTGCCCGGCGCTGGGCTCAGAGGGAGCGTCCGAGTGAGTCCGTGCCGGGCCCTTTAGAGGAGCTGCTGGGGCTCCCGCAGCCTCCGCGACCCTCAGCCACAGTCCCCGCTGGTTTCACAGCCTGAAGCTGTGGGGATGTCTCTTCCCGGCCCTGGAGCCCTGGGCTGGAGGCCTGCTGTGGGGCTGGGACCCCTCGCTCCTCTGGGAAACCTCCGCCATTGAGATTCCCCCCCGGCTTTAATCCGAGGCACCGGGTGTGGGCCCTTGGCCTGGTCTCTGAGATTCAGCCCCGACCCGCCCCTCCTCCCGGTCTCGGTGCTTCTTCAGCTCCCTGGTTGTGAGGTTTCTGTGCAGCCGGATCTCAGGAGGCTCTGAGTGACGGTGGTTCTGTATTTTAGTTGTGATTTTGATGTGGTTGCGGAGGCGGCGGGCGCAGCTGTGACCTACGCCGCCACCCTGTTTCTCCCCTAGTGTGTCACTTAGAGTCACTGTTTCCTTGTTGATTTTTTTGTCAGGAAAATTAACACCCCACTAACTTTACTGGATAGAAAATTCTTTATCTTGGGATAGTGCACAAAATCCCACCTCAGGAACTACAGCTGGGGACAAGGGCTTCTTCTATCCTGTAACAATTTCAACAACAATTTTGTCCTAAAATGGAAGTATCAGGCAACTGAGATATAATTCAGGGAATAAGACAATGAAAATCCAGAACAAGGTTGTTATATTGACAATCTGAAGAAACCTGTGGAAATCCAAGGTGTCCCAGTATAAACCGCTGTCCCCATTTAATTTTTATATTGTACAACCCACATAAAATGACATAATATCACTTGTACATCTATGTAGTTCATTAAAAAGAGTTCTAGAAAAAAATAAATTATCTTATGCTCTATAAATGTAATAAAAATGAAACTTTATAGCTTGCTGTTTTATAGTTTATAATAATATTTCATAAGCTAATATAATGATTAAATTATACCTACATTTCATATATTTTGGGAGAAGGATTTGCAATGTTGTTAATTTTTTCCCCCCTCCAGTTCTCTAAATGTGCTGAGATATTATTGAACTATTTGCAAGACTGGCACATTTTTTTACTAAATTTATTTTTCTCACACAATATTACAGAGAAATAATACATTGGCTTTAAACAGTGAATTTATGCAGAATTATAGAGACTGATTTATTGTGATGAGCTATTCTATAAGGATTAACTTTGCATGATATCATTCTTTTTTGTCCTTACACTGTATTGTAAATTTTGAACAAAGAAACATGTACAAATTAAAGGTGAAAACCAGTGGAGTATCTTAGTGAGTGTCTGGATTGAGTATAATAAATTTAGGACACAGTCACTTGAATTAGGGAGTTGTTATTTTACTGGATGTACTGATACATAAATTCATTTTATTTAAGGAAAATCTTAGGACACTATAAATGATATATAATGGTAAATATATGTTTATTATTTTCTCCAATTCTTAATAGCTCTTAGTTCCTTGTCTTATTAGTTTTTTCTATAGCACATATGATCATCTGGCACACTATTTTAATATTTTTTCATTCATCTTGTTTATTTGTTGATTATTTTGTTGATTTATTTGTTTAAATTATTTTGCTGATTGTTGATTGTCTGATTTATTACAACTGGAATATAAGCTCTATGAGGACCAGAATGTTTGTTCTATTGACTGCTGTATTTCCAGCAGCTGATAAACAGTTTGTCTCAAGAAGGTATTTATAAATATTTGTTGAATTAATAGTCTAAATATAATTACATGTAATGTGGGAAAACACATATTTGAAATCTGTCTTAGAAGTTAAGACTTATCTTTATTGTAGATATATGAAATTCCAATACAGAGACTCTATATGAATCTCCAATACAAGGGCTAGGAAATTTTATCTGTAAAGTATAATACATATTTTATCTTTTTCAAGCCAAAAAGTCTCTGTCACAACTAATTCAACTCTGTGGTTATAGTGTGAAAGCAGACATTGATAATATAAAAATAAATCCATGTGGCCATGTTCTAATAAAACTTTATAAAAGTCCCCAATTCGCCCACAGGTTATAGTTTGTTGTTCCCTGCTGTAATCAATTAGCAAGCCAGTTAATATTTTTTTTCTTTTTTGGATACTAAGAGGGGAAATGTGTATAATATTACAGCCTTCTTTGGATGGTTCTGAGCACAGGTTTGAAGTTTTGAACTTCTTTCTGTTAATGGTGAAGTTAGGCCTTGGTCCTTGAGTTCAACTAAAAAAGAATTCAGAGCCAAGAACTTTGACATAAGAAATTTATTTAGAAAGTCACAAAGGTAGAAGTGAGCCAGCTGGATGCATGGATTCAGGAAACAAATTAGAGGCAAAGAACAGCCCTGGTGCTTATGAAAAAAATATAACATGCCTGAGAGAAGAGGGGGAGAGACATGGGTATGATCAAGAGAGAGAAAGACAGACAGCACACACACTGAGTCCTACATTTAAGGACTTATAGGTTTCTAAAGGCTAGGACCCTATGGGAGGTCCCGGAGGTGGGGATCTCAATAGAATATTCATCAACTTTTCTCTGTGTGTCCTTTCAGAGTTGTGGTCTTTACTGATTGGTCTTCACTAGGGTAGGGCATCATTCATTAGTCATTGCAGCTGGTCCTGATATCAGCCATGGTGTTGCTTCAGCTTTTTACTGCTTTTTTGGGCCTGGAGCTGAGACACAACTGAGGCTTAGATGTTACCTCTAGTTTGAACAAACTCTGTGTCTGTGGTCAACAGACCTGAGGCTTTGTTCCTAATATTATTTGATGCTCATGGTCCTGGGGGCTTAATGCTTAAGGGAGTGGTCCTGCAGGGCTCATATGGGAATCTATGAGGCTATTCTTCAGCCCCCATGTTCCTCCTCTAAGGGGGCCTAGACCACATGACTAGTGATATGAAAGGTGAGGGAGGTCTAAGGCATATGACTAGTGACATGCTAGGGGAGGAAAGGTTACACTGGGGATAAAATTCTAGTCAATAATACTTGTTTTCTTTAGTTTTTCTCATTGTTTGGCACACAAGATTTTCTGTTGTGACATTCCTTACCTAGCCTATGATTCCTGCTCCACTCACGTCTGTCTACCTGCCTACTCTATCATTGCTAGTGACATGGGAGCTATATTTTAATATACACAGAAAGCAAAAACAATCAAATATAATCAAACTATTGCCATAACAAAATGTGACATTTTTTTTCTAAATAAAGTTCAAAGTAATTCAAAGAATGCAGTTATTTATAAACAACTTGTTAAAACTGACAGTATAAAGTACTTTTATTTCTTGAATGTAACATAAGTAGAAAATTGCATATGATAAGCAATGCATAGAAAAATCATATTTGTGCTATTTTGAAAATTAGGACAAGCAAAATAAGTATGTAAGCAGTGCTCGTTTAAATATTTTTGTTTTTTTGTGAGATTATATTTTCTGTTCGATGAAAAATAAAATTCTCCCCTAAACAACAAACGATAATTAAGCAAAAGTTGATTAAACATGCCTTTAAGCTTTCACATTGAAATTCTTAGTGTTTTTCTGTATTCATTGCTCCAATGTTCTTGAAAACATAAGAGACTCTATGTTTTACACATCCAGAGACTCTATTTCTTTAATTTTTAAGCACCCTCCAACATACTGGAGCATTGGAAATCATTCTAAAGTCACTATATCCTTCCCAAAGCAAATCTGACATTTTCAACTTCCTTTACTTTGCTGACCACCTTCCGACCTATCTCACAACTCATTATTTTTATGTCATTCTCTTTGTTTTATGACAATAGGGCATTTTGTTGTGTCTTGCCATTCTTCATTAAGCAACAGTGCAGCGTATTATGATTCCTTATCTATTAAGTAGAATCATGTGGTAGTAAGTAAAACTCCATCATTTTCCTTAGACTACTCTTTATCCATTTGCGTCTCCTTGCCTTCATCTACGGTTTGCTCAGGATCACAGTTTCTCTGTGATAGGTCAAAAGCTCCCATTTAAAACTCCCGATTTGGACTCCAGTCTTCCACTATGCCAAGCTTCTCCTTCCATTCAACGACTTACTGATCCAGCAAGCACTTTGAATACTTCTTATGTATTAGATGCTAAAGAATACTTACCCCAATATGTTGTCCTTTTATGTGGCACTTTTTTGTAGTGATGAAAGCAATCTTAAACAGGTCACAGCAATGTTATATGAGATTCACACCTAAACATTGAGGGAATGTTGATGGAGGAAGGAGATATACACGTGGTGCCCATAACTAGGGAAGTGGAAGAGATAACTTTGAAGCTAAATCTTCAAGGAAATTGTGAAAATAGAAGAAAAGCTAACATTTCCAAGGAGGGAACAACATTCTGGGCCAAGCTGTAGTAATACATAGAACATTCAAAGAGAAGATGGGTCTAGTTGGATAATAATGACAAATGTGTTCAAATGTTTTGTGATATTAGGGCAGAGGAGGTGGTAGTGATGGTATTGAGGATTACAATAGAAGTTCATGAGAATTTCAAAATGAGGATATTTCTGTACTACCAGGACACTGTTTGCTATTTTAATCTTCTATTTTCAAGCTTTTGACAGTGATTTTGACAGTTGTCCTTTTATGTATGGTAAAAATTCTTTGTTTCTGGTTATTTGTATATCTTGCCTCCCCTGCTCAACTGAATAATTATGGAGGCAGGAATTCTCATTCTATTCCCATAATATGTATCTCCATAGTCTTTCATAGTAGAGGCTGTACAAATGTTTCAGGAATGAAGGAATCTCTCATTCAACTCCATCAGTACAAATATCTTAACCCCCTGCCCACTACTTATGTATAATTTACTAATACCCAACCAAGTTCATTCTTCTTCTCTTTCTTTGAACTTCTCAAAGTACATGACATGAAAACTCTGCCATTTGGCATTAAGAGTATAAGAAGCTGCATCCTTTATGTAAAAGCCACCATCAGTGAGCATGCTCCATGAGGGTATAATACTAAATCACACAGTACACATAAAGCCTTTGTTTTCTGATTTTTAAAGTGTGGAAAATATGACAAGCTACATTAGGAAGACATTGCTATTTTACACCACTGATTGAAAGCCATTATTCATCAATTTTATTCAATCTGCAATATTCCTATGGACCCCTTTAACAGAAGCATCACTGTTATGTGACATGAGAGTAAGGCTAGTATCTTAACAAAGCTCTTTTAGTCGCTATCAATGTATAAACCTTGAATTTTATCTTCATTCACTTAGGGACATAAAATGTAGGCTTTGTTTGCTTTCAAAGACTCTGACTTTATTTGAGATTCAGTACACACCCCATATTAATTAGAACATGATCATGGCTCTTGAGTAATGCTTTTGAAGGGTCACCATTAAATGAGGCTTTTTATTTCTAGTCCACACAGCAAAACACAAAATGAGCTGATGATGGTAGTAATTATCTCGTGAACTTAGTCATTGTAGAAAGTCAGGCTGGAAAATTTACATTGAAATAACCTCTACTAGCTTTGTAACCCACTGTCTAAGAATACAAGTACTTGCTTCTTACCAAATTAATTGTAAAGAAAATATTTTCTATTAAATTGAATTTTTAAGACATTATGATAGAAATCAAAATAGTGCTTACTTATGGGAGGGGCATTGATTGACAGGGACCATGAGAGAACATTTTGGAATAATGGTATTTTTCTATATTTAGATGTGTATTTTGGTTATACAACTGAGCTACTCGTTATGTTGGGCACTTAAAATTAGAGCTCTTTAGCCCTAGCGAGGTTGGCTCAGTGTTTAGAGCAGGGCCCCATGTACTG
This sequence comes from Miniopterus schreibersii, assembly GCF_964146895.1. Lineage (NCBI taxonomy): Eukaryota > Metazoa > Chordata > Mammalia > Chiroptera > Miniopteridae > Miniopterus > Miniopterus schreibersii. The sequence continues at coordinate 63,846,297 of NC_138108.1, read as the reverse complement.
AAGGATCTCAGGTTTGATTATTGTCAAGGGCACATACTTCTGTTACAGGCTTGATCCCCAGCCCTGGTTGGGGTGCATGCATGAGGCAACCAATCAATGTGTCTCTCACATCAATGTTTTTTTCTCTCTCCCTCCCTTCCAATCTCTCTGAAAAACAATTTTAAAAATATCCTCAGAAAAATATTTTCTTCTACAATTAAAAATCCTAAAAGTCAAAATAGAAAAGATGGCATCATGAAATCAACTACTCTGCTATGTAAGGTAATATTTAGAGTTATAAAGATGTAAAACTCATTAGTATCTATGAGTTCATAATCTAGACTAAAATATGAAAAGGTTTAGAAGTCCACTAAGAATTTTAGTACATTGCCCTGGCCAGGTAGCTCAGCTGGTTAGAGTGTCATCCTGATACATCAAGGTTGTGGGTTCAATCCCCGGTAAGGTCACATGCCCAGGTTGAGGGCTCCATCCCCAGTAAGGGGCATGCAGAAGGCAGCCAATCAATGTTTCTCTCTCATCTATGTTTCTATGTCTCTCTCCCTCTCCCTTTCAGTCTCTGAAATCAATAAACACACATACATATATATATCTATATAATCAACCAATGAATGGATAAATAAGTGGAACCACAAAAATTTTTTTTAAAGAATTTAAGTACATTGAACTATGTGGTAGCATACATTTATAATATTGGAAAGGTTAAAGTTTTATGTAAAAGGCTCAAGCTGATTAGATATGGACTTTCAATCTATCATTAAAACCTTGATTAGATTCATATATGTAAGATAACTTTTACTTGCGTGTATAAAAGAATGAGATTATCATGGGGTATAGGTAAATTCTCTAGCCATATCATTTTTAAGGTTTTAGTAACATCCTTGTTAACATTATTAACAGCAAACTTTTATTTAGACTATAAAGAGATGATATTTAAATACAAGTTCTGTTTTCCTGTCTTTAACTCAAACCAAGATTTTATACCTCTTACCCATGGTGGTTTTCCATTGGGCACAACAAAACAAACTCCTTTACCAAGACCACAGCAACATTACTTCCCATTAGTCAAGTACAAATATCCCCTTTTCCTTAGTTGAAGTTTACCACGACTTCTGTGAAGTATTCTGCATTTCTTCTGTGTGTTTTTCCCCCCATAAAGACTTTGTTTAACCTTGATGGTATAACATTTCTCAGGCTTTTCTAACCTTTCTTACTCATGCACATATTGCTGTCACCTATCAATTGTGAGCTCTGTGAAAGACATAACCACAACTTTACACTCTCAAAAGAGTGTAGTACGATACCTTAAATTCATTAACAAGTTGAAATCTGTCTCAAAGTCAGGTGCTTGGAGTTAATACTTATTTTAATACTAAAGTAGGATCCTCTCATTATTATTTCTCTAGGTATGTGGAAAGATAAATAACAGCTGCCATACAACTGAGTGCCGCTACTAACTGGTCAGAGACAGACAAGGAAGATGAGATTATTTACCTACTTTTCCCATTCTGCCAATGCCTTAAAGTGGTTTTTCAAAGTCCCTACCTTTTCCCACAAGCTCCTTCTCATCTGCCTCTTAGTCTCAGCAGATGACTTTGCTTTTTACTTCATAGAATTAAAAGCCCACTGGTCATGAGTGCTGTGATCATTCCTCTTTCATGATAAATGTATTTTCATCCAAATCTAGCCTTAATCTTTCCCATTTCTATCTATGGAAAAAGGCCCCTCCTTCTATTAAATCTAATCCCCCCACCTTCTGTCTTCCCTGAAACCTTCCTCCCATGTTGATATCCTTTCCATTAACTTCAGTGACCCTTTTGTGTTCATAAACAGGGTCATGCCCCATCCTAAACCATAAAATTGCTTCTAAATTTAAGCCATTTCCACATGTATAACCCTATCTCCTTAGCCCTGGACCAATTTATTATAATGGATATTAAGAATCTTTATTTGAACAGATTCACCTAATTTCCAACATATCCATTAGATCCATATAATTTATCAAATCAAAAATTCGGGTATCATCTTCAAATTTTTTCTCATTTTCATTTATCACTGTCATTTTCCCCATTCAATCACAAGTCCTATCATGCAGCTCTTAAATATATCTCAACTCCATCCACTTCAGTCCATCTGCACTGCCAAACCCCAAATCAAACAATAATTTCTCACCTGGATTATTGTAATTACCTACTAAGCGGCCTCTCTGGTGACAATTTTATACAGTACCTCTTTATTCTCCATACTAGAAGCAGAATAACCTTTCTAAACAGCACCTTGGTCTATATCAGTCTCCTCCAACATTTACGTCAGCCTTACTGGACCCTGCTTATCTCTTAACAAATTCCCTTATCTTTAATCCACTTTCTGCCTCTATATTCATTTTCTCAGAACCAGAGTTTTACCAGCACCCATAGACTTCTAGGTTCCACTTCCTTGACTGCCTCAAGTCAGGATCTTTGCATAAACCATTCAGTCTGCCTGAATACCCCTTCTTCCTTTTTTCTAAACCACCTCCTCTCCCTCAGTGACCATATTCTACTGCTTCTTCCCATAAGCTTTTCCTGAACTACCAAGACAGTTATGTGCATCTCTTAGAAGTTCTTATATCACTCTTCCCTTTCCCTTGTCACCTACATTGTAAACATCTATTTGTCTGTATACTTCTCTAAACAATAAGTTCTATGGGCACAAATGCTATGACTTTTGTTAATTATCTAACAGGCCTGATTACCTAGTAACTGAATAACATATGCATAGGGTAAACAGATAAGTGAATGAATAATTACAGTGTTGATGAGAAATCACAAAGGGATATGAGAGATAATAGAAGATAAATATTTCAGGAAGAAGCTGCCTTCAAATGGCCTTTTTTCCTACCTGATAGAATAGAGATCATGTAGATTGAGTTAATAAACACATGAAGTATTTAGTGACTACTGAACCCACAATGGAATTTATAAATATAGTTAAAGTCTTTGTAGATCAAAATGTATTATTAAACAATATAGCCTTTTTCATTTAAAAATCTTATATATTTTTTTCAGAACCATCTTTAGCATCTTTCTACTTTTTGTATGGATTTCTCAATAGTTGTTTGAATTCTTCTCTGCATCATTAAATAGATGTATCTGGGTAGTTAAAAAATAAAGAAGAATCTTCCTGGAGTGGAGAGAAGATATAAAAATAAAATGAAAAAGATTCACAAAGAAGTGGAGAATTCAGAAGTTGTGTCATGACTCAGTTGAAAAGTTCAATGTCAAACCGAAAACTGGCTTTGAAATAGTTTTCTATTTTGCAGTACAATTATTTGAATATCATCAGAACATGTAAAAGACAATTAGAAAATACAACAGTGCAGACTCTTCATTTGGTGAGTAATTTCAAGGCCAGAATAAGAAAACCCATGTGTATTAATATAAACTTATTTAAATGCTGGGTAAGTCAATTAAATATTGCATAATTTTAAAAAATGAATAAAGTTAATTCTAGAAACCCATATTAGTGTCTCTAAAACTTCTTTCTGCCAACAAATGTGCATATATATATATATATGTAGTCACATAAGCATGATTTTAAATTTATATGTATATTAATATTTAGTAAATATATATTCATATAAAACAGCTTTTACTGTTTAGTTTTCAAGAAACTTGATGCTCACTTCTTTCTTGCTTGAAAAATATTTATAATGTATCTTCCTTGCTTTCTATAGACTTGACATATATAAAAACAAGCATTCTACTTTGCTTTCCTACTCAGGTCTTCCTTTTGGTTTTCAACTCGTTTTCGACTTACCACTAAAAGCAACAACGTTAAATGAGAGTGGGTTATAAGTAAGTCAATAAAACACACATACACAGATAGAAAAGCGCTTGTCGCCTATATGCATGATTCACTGACTAAAAAAGTTGCCAGTCACTGCTTAAGACTCTAAAATAGAAGGAAAGAATTCAGCTATAGAAAGGCAATCAGAAGATCTGCGTTTTCTTAGACTCTCACTGAATGTTTTAGGACGAAATGGTAATGAGAATAGTAGAAGGGGAAAAACGCCATCTAGGGTGACAGGATAATCAGTGTGCTGTGCAGCAGGAAGTCTGCTTCAGAAATAGGCTCTCATAATGCTGAGGAAGGAGTGTATGATTACAGTCATCTGAGCACCCAAAATACCAAATCCACGAAAACAGGCACCCATTGCATCCAACCAGGTACCCAAGGAATTAGTAGACAGGAGAAAGCAGTACTGAGTTTAATCCTTTATTAACTCACTGTTAGAGGATATTTCATTTCTTAGAATGGTATAATGCAGATTTTGATAATTTTCTAGAGTCGTAGCTCGTTCCCATGTTTCACGTACCTGTAATAGAGGAATGTACCATAGCAGGAGAAGATTGGAGGACTGACTGCTTGGAGAGGCTTCAGAGGAAGGCAAAAATGGAACTCTGGCAAGCAAAGGGGAAAACATTGAAATAGCTAACAAAGATAAAAATGGGAAAACAAACAAATGAACAGGAATAGTGAATAAGAGAAAAAAGTCTTTTCCTGAGATTAGGAGGTAAGGGTACTTCTTCGTAGGATGTAACCGAAGTTTCAGAATAACCTAAGGAACCAAGCACATGCTGAAAATATAATATAAATGATCCCCAGGGCACACAAGCAAGTCTTGGAAAGAGGATCGCAATGGCCAAATCTTTCATTCTCCAATGAAAATAAATGCATACTATTCATTTGAACATGGATGGCAACTTAAGCACATACTTACTGTTAATTAACTTTATTTTTAGATTTTGTTTTGTTCAAAGGATGGCTTTCCTATATTTTAGAAAGTCTTGAATATACTGGGAGAAAGAGAATGTCCTAGGAAGCCTCTTATCTGGGGGATATCTGTAACCATCTATTTTAATGACAGAAGACAGTTTATTTCTTAAAGCAACATGATCTGTAAGAAGCACCTGAAAGAGGAGTCCAAGAATTTCTAACTTGCTTTAGAACATCTGTTATGATTTAGGTAAAACTTCAGATGAGTTCTCTGCCTACATTTTACCTTCTGGGCAGGAGCCAGACTTCATGCTACAATGACTTCATACTACAAAGGGCTTATGTTAATATCTGCAGTACTTAAATTGAATTTCTCACTAGACTGAGTTGAAGCAGGTACTGCACATCCCTCTCCCTGGATGGGGGAGTTGATGGGAAATGCAGAGATCTCTCCAAAAATAACTTCCTCACAGAATCTCCTCTTTTACCTTACACTTGAAATGGCTGATGGGTACAACAGTTGTAGAATTAGGCTTTGCTATTTTCTTGGTAAATTCTGTGCTTTGCTTGAGCATCACACTTTGATAAGCATTATTTCTCTTGTGTTGAATAGAATTTCAATAGTAATTCATTAGGAAACAGTTTGGGTATACAATTACTAGATTTGAAGTAATAATATTTAAGAATTAGTAGTATCCTTCAGTATATCCATGAAAATTAATATTTTTGAGAAGTTTGAAGCAATTGTTTCCTTTTTTTCACCTAACTTCCAATTTTGCCATTAGACTTTTGCTATATTCTGGAGACAGTGTGACTGGTAAAGTTTTTTTAAAAATAAATATATATTTATTTTTCATCTTATAAGCTTTTAAACTTATCTCCTTTGTAGTTCTTTAAACTAAATATTCTGTTCCTTGGTATGAGTAATAGCTCCCTTCATTACTTTCAGTTCTGGGAAATTTAATTATGGAATTTTATTTAATATTTTCTCTTACATCTGTTTTTCTTATTGGAAAGACTGTTAACTAAATGCTGAGACTTAAAGATCACTGCTCTAATTTTCTTTTCTGTTTTCCATCTCTGTCTTTTTGTTAAAAATTATAGATTACTTTTTCAAACTCTTATCTGTCCATCTCTTAAGCTTTAAAAGTTTGCTCTTGATCTTTATTTTTTTTTAATTTCAAAATACTTTTTATGCTCTGAATACTGTTTTCTCTTTTTTAATCGATTCATTTTTTTTTTTCTCCTTGGATATTAAATTTCTATTCTCTGTATTTTCTCTAAAAAAATACTTTATTAATTCTGAGTGTTGTTTTTCACATTAAAGGCTTTCTCAACTCTCTGATGACCATTGGCTGTTCCTTTATATTTAATAGTGAGACACTTAAAAATTTGTTTGGAAATCCCATCCATGGGTGGACTTTATACTTTAGTGTTCTTCCCTGTAAGATGATTGGATATCATGTTGAAGAAAATTCAAATCTTAGTACCTGAAATTTCCAAAGTTCTGCCAAAGGGCCATAAAAGAATATGCCTGACTTTAATGATCTGGGAGCCAAGATGAGAAAGAGTGCTGAGAATCTCGCTACTCAAAAATATAGATTTTCTACTTACTATCTATCCCTCCTTTTAGCTTTTGTTCCTAACTCTCCTTTGTGCCTGATGTCTTCATTCTTGAGAATCACCTGGTCATTCTCTTCATAGAACAATTTTCTCACATCATGCCTGACTACTAAGATGGATGAGGGGACCTGGAGCACTTCAACTGTACCTTTGAAGTTTTTCCACCAAAAGTTTTCTATCCACACTCCATAAGTCTGTTTTGTTTTAAACATAATTTTTGAATGTCCCTTGGGTTCTTCAGCCTAGTGTCTTGCTTCGCATTAACTTTTTGGTACACAACATAGAAACCTCCAGCTTTTTATGCACTGCTCAATTAGGTACTACTTCTTCATACATTTGGCATTGACTTTCATCAACAGTTATCATATTTCCCATTCTTCTTGTCCCTGAATGTACACCACTTCTCCACTTAATCTGATGCTTGTGAGGGAGTTTGGTGGAGAGTTCTCAGTCCACCTCATGTGCCTATGTAAACCCATCTGTATTAGTTTTCTAAGGCTGCCAAAACAGAATATCACTGACTGGGTGGCATAAGCAACAGAAATTTATATCCTCATAGTTCTGGAGGCTAGAATTCTGAGATCAAAGTGCTGTCAGGTTGCAGATGACTGTCTCCGCCTTCCTGTGTCTTCACTTGGTTTTCCCTCTGTATGTGCCTGTATTCTGATCTCGTATTGAATTAAGGCCAACACTAATGACCTCATTTTACTTTAATTACCTCTTGAAAGATTGTCTCCAAATACAATCACATTCTGAGGGACTGGATCTTAAGATTTCAATACATGGATTTTGGGGGACAAAGTTCAACTGTAACACCAACTATAGTAGGATTAAGAATGACCCAAAAACTGATGGCAAGAGAATGTTACCAGGATGTGTAAGACTTTCAGCAGCAGATACTTTTGTCTTGAGTAGGAAGGTCAAGACAAGAAGGTTGGACAGAGGGACAGAAGAATATGATCCAAGGGGATAGACTGTATATGAGTAATCTCATGCATGTACAAAACACCGAACTAAAAGTTCTTGAAAATATAAAAATTAGAGCCAGTGGGATCTGAATGAGAATAACCAAGGACCAACCCCATGGGCAATAATATAGCATTACAGTTGCAATACAAGTGAATAGAGTGTTCCCCCAAAAAACTCATTTACAGATTCTTAAATCAATGATTACCATCAGCACTGGAGAATAAAGTAGAACAGGAGAAAGACAAACTTTATTTTGCCATGCAAAATTTGTTGTATGGCTGCTTACATTTTCAGCAACCAAAAAAGCTAGGTCTATAAGAAGATTGCTTAGTGATTCTAAAGTTTAGAAAGGCATGGAGGAATATTATGTCAGTTATCCTAAGCAGTTAATATTATAAAACACTCTGTAATTATATTAAACTTGCAATGGTGGTTCTTTAAATAGATTTAGGTTAAGGAGTAACATATTGAATCTTCTTAAGTATATTATGCCACTATAGCCCTAACTTTCCTTAGAATTTCTTTTTTCTTGGCTTATCTCCAGTTGATGAATCATGTTGTTTATCCCAAGAAAACAAATGTTCCATGCCTCTGGTAAGTCATAACCTATTTCTAAAGCAGCATCAGCTACATATGCCTTCTAGTCATTAAAAGGATGCTTAGCCGATAGTCTAAACTGTAATTTTATTATTCTATTTTTCTAAAATAAGTAATAACAACACAGAATACACACCTGCTTCTTGCTACCATCTGCAATATCTTATCATGTTAGAAAAAATATGAAAGGCTTATTAAATTACGTATTTTTTATAGACACAGAGAACAGTATGGTGATTATCAGGGGGATAGGGGTTGGAGGGGGAGGTAAAAGGGCATAAACAGGGATAAATGGTGATGGAAGGAGACTTGACTTGGGGTGGTAAACACACAAGACAATATATAGATAATGTATTATAAAATTGTATACCTGAAACCCATATAATTTTATTAACTAATATCACCCCAATAAATTCAATAAATAAAATATAATTTAAAAAAGAAATAAAAGGCTTATTAAATTAGACTAAGAACCTAATAGCAGTGAGACACTTACATGAATATCAGAGTTGACAAGTAAATGTAGTGAGAGTTGCCAAAAATCAGAGTTACAATTACTTATAAAGATTTTGATTGTCTGCCTGTAGATAAACCTGTAATGCACAAAGTGCTTCAGGAGACCTGGTCCTGGCCCTTCCATTAATCAGAAGGATGCCCAAGTCTGAATATTGACTGGTGTTTTGCTTTCCTCTCTTAGAGAATCTCAGGAGATGGCACTATAAAGAAAGAAAACCAAATTCACAAAATCTGGGGCTTGGAGTAAACATGAAATGAGAATGCAATTCTTTCTGAGTATTAAAAATCATTGCTTGTACTAAAAATGAAATATGCCTCCTATATAAGGAAAATGTCAAGATTTAGATTTAGCTTTTATACATTTGTCATTGATTATACTTTTAAGTGATATATATATATATATATATGTATATGTATATGTATATATATATATATATAATATACATTTGAAGTGTTTAAGCTCTTTTGCCCACATGAAAATACATGTAAATATTCAATAAATTATAAATACTTCCTCAAATTTATATTAAATGGGGAATCATGATATAATGAGTTAAATACTAGATTTCCATAGCTAGATGAACTTTAGTTTCCCTTGCTTACTGAATATTCACTGACATTTATGGAACAGGAAATATAACTTGCCAAACACTGTCAATCAAAATATTTTAGTTATATGATTGCTATAAACCTCCAATTGATGTTGAACAAATTAGTAAATGTAGATAGTTTTTTTTTTTTGTTTTTTTTTTACCAAAATGCGAATGAAAGCAAGATATTTAAAATGAGTCTTTGAATTCAAATCTGCTTCTGGCTGCTAGAATATCCTGAGAAAATTCTCCTGGAAAGCACTCTTAAACTAGAAGCAAAGGTCCAGAGCTCAAAGGACAGTGAATGCAAAGCAAAATTATAAACATTGTTTTCTGTAGTCTTCATGCTATGACTCCTCTTAAGTGACAATATTTTGGCAGTTACAAAACCATGATTCAAAAACATTTAGCAAGAGTAAATATCCTGAATTCTGGGCTATACCCCAAACATACAAAACTGTGATCAGTATTGTGTCGGGAAGGAGGAGAGGAAGATGCAGGAAGCTTCGCAATATTTATTGCAACACACCAGAGCTTGAGAACTATTGTTTAGACATCCTGGTCCTTTACTCTGCTCTTTCACCATGGGTGATCTCAGGGATCACCCAGGGACCCCTGCTCACCCACCACCGTCTATCGTGCTGGGGCTTCGCCTCCTGTGTGATTAATATGGACTCTGCACCTCATCCTGTAAATTCAATATCATGGTTTCCTGAAATCAGCAATTACCTGATTCTCTCAACTCATAAACTAGGGAAGCTTCCTCAGTTCTGGCTCACTTCCCAGTGTCGGGAAAAAAATAATTTTCTGCCCAAGAAATAATCCAATGTGGAGATTAATAGGTGGGCAATTCAGATCAGAAGAGAGAGGAAAAACTTATTTTAATCCATCAGATAATATGTTTTAGGTCTCTCAGGACAGCATGGTCTATTTCAAGTTCTACATAAACTAATATATATTCTGCCTTTTTCAACTGCATCTTATTTCAGGCAACCCTGAATCTCTCTTAAGTTTAAAGAAAAAAATCAGAATTCCTCAGTAAAAAATTTCTAGAATTTAATGGTTTATAAGACAAATTGATTTATAAAATGAGGATAATGATTTACCTACCTATTAAAGCTTTAGGGGTTAAATGAGTTGATGTAAACTCAACACTTAGACATTATCATATTTTATATATTAAACCGGTCCTTTACTATAGAAATTTTCATAGATTTTTAAATATCCTAATGTGCATTGTGACTAAGTGGGTGTACGGCAGGCATCATTTCACAGAGATATCTGAGCAATTGCAGAATTCAGATGCTTATTTGGAGAAACAAACTCTAGATTAGGCCCTATACTGACCTTCTGTCCTGCACAGATGTTATGTGCTCCAGAGAGTCCAGAAAACATCACTCTGTGAAGGAGAAACACAATTTGTTGGTGTTTGTCCCAAGTCCATTTATCATCAGAGGAGATTCCAAACCTGAACTTTTATAGCTGAGAGGTCCAATAGCATTTATATAATGGAGGTTAGGATAATATGACTTTTCAATATTGATTGACCATTTTGTTCCAGTGTTCAATGTTCCATGAAACAAAGAGAATATTTTCACCCTGTCACTGTCTAATAAAAATCCCTGTTGCTAATTTAAATTCATTTCCTCTGATCTTCATTTTTTTGGTAACCCAATGTTGTTTTAATTTATTTGGAATGCTACATAGTAAATATTGGTGGATTTGTCAAATTTCTGGTCCTCGCTTACAGGACAGTAGGTAGGAACACATTTTTCTGCCTTTTAAGAGTTAAACATGGTCATCTTACATATCTTTGCAAGTGATACGCGAGCAGAAGTTACGTTACTCTTGGGCCAGAACTTCAAGACATGATGCATAAGTTACGATGTCCCTTCATCTTACCATAGACTAGTAACTTGCCAGATAATTCCTACTCTGCAGGTCTGTTTCCCTGAATATGGATAACAAGTACACCTTTATTGGTTAGGCCACTGAAATTTTAGGCTTACTTTGTACCACAGCATAAATGAGCCTATCTTGACTGATATATTTTGATATTGAAAAAAGATGTTCTTAAAAGTTGCTAAAACTTTTTGTTGTTTCACCATTGCATGATTCATCTATCCATTAAGTAAAGTGATAAAATAAGCTTCCTAAACTTCCAAGCTTAGAACTAGACTCTGAAAATAGTTAAAATTCTAGCAAGTTATATAATTCTGAGCAGCCAAACATTAGACTCTCCTAACATTTAACTGGAACATGGTGTTAGTTCATGTATTCCATTTTTAGAATAGTATGCATATAGACATTTTAAAATTAAAATATGTTAAATTTATTCAACATATATTTATTATGCATTTTACTAGCCTTTAAAATGGGAGCTGCTCTGCTCTGTAGTGCTGAGTGATCTAGAATAGCTTTCAAGCACTTTGTTCTTGAGACTTCTTTCTATTCTTAAAAAAAACCTATTCAGCTCCCCAAAGAGCTTTATAGGTGAGTTATTGATGCAAATGCATACTGTATTCAAAATTAAAACTAAGAATATTAGTTAATATTTTATTTTGAGATAATTTGAGATGCAGTTGTGAGAAACAATGCAAAAAGATCTGTGTATCCTTTCTCTACTTTTCTCTAATGATATTGCAAAACTATAGTTCAGTGTCACATCCAGGGTATAGACATTCACCGTCAAGATATAAAGCTTTTCCATCGGCATGGGGACCCTTCCTGGAGCCCTTTTATGGCCACACCTGCTTCCTACACACCCCTCCTTCTCCTTATCCCTGGAAATTATTAACCTGTTCTCTATTTCTGTAATTAAAAAATATAAATATATATAATATATATATATCTTTATTGATGTCAGAGAGAGGAAAGGAGAGGGAGAGACAGATATAGAAACATCAGTGATGAGAGAGACATTAATCCGCTGCCTCCTGCACGCCCCCTACTGGGGATCGAGCCGGCACCTGGGCATGTGCCCTGACTGGGAATCAAACCTTGATCTCCTGGATCCTAGGTAGATGCTCAGCTGCTGAGCCATGCTGGCTCGGTATTTCTGTAATTTTGAGATTTCAAGAATAGTATATGAATGAAATTGTATAGTGTGCAATTTTTGGTGATTGGCTTTCTTCACTCAGCGTAATTCTCTGAAGATTCCTATTAAGAAGGACTTTTGAAGAACAAAAGCTTTCATTTCTACGAGGTCAAATTTATTATTCTTTTTCCTTCTAACAGTTGTGTTCTAGCCCCCCTAAACTCTAGGGTTCTGGGTTGTGAGATTTTTTTTACAAGGTGTATTTTCTTCTTTCTAAAAATTTATAATTTTAAGTCTTGCATTTAAGTTGAGGATCCATTTGAGTTATTGTTATTTTTTTTTTTTCTGTATGAAAGACAAGATTTAAGTTGATGTTCATGTTTTCAGTTCATAAATGTCCAGTTTCTCCAGGACCATTTGTTGTTGGAAAGGCTGCCTTTCCTTCAACAAGTTGCTTTCACAGCTTTGTAAAACATCACTTGAGTGTTTGTGCGGGCTCCTTTCTTGGTCTTCTATTCTGTTGCATTGATTCAGGTGTCTTTTCTTCTACCAGTGCTATGCAGTATTGTATCCCTTCACCAATACTTCTCATTTTATTATTTTTCAAAATTGTTTTAGCCATTTTAGTTACTTTGATTTTCCATATAAATTTTCAAATTATCTTGTCTCTATATAAAATACAAACAAACAAAAACCTCTTGTTGGAATTTTGATGGACATTGTAATTCTGTATATCATATTTAGTAGAATTAACATTGCTACTATTTTTGTTGGTTTTCAACTCATAAACACGGTATATCTCTCTGCTTACTTAGACTTTCCATAATTTCTTTCATCAGTATTTTATTATTTTTCAGCATATAATTCCTATCATGTTTTGTTAGATTTACACCTAAGTATTTTACTTTTTAAAATGATTCTTATAGACATCATATATATTTAAAATGTTATTAGACTATAAAAATACAACCAACTTTTGTATGTTTATCTTGTGTATTTGTGAACTTGGTGAATTCACTTATTAATTCTTCAAGTTTTTTTCTAGATTCTTTAGATGTCTATATCAATAATCATGTCATAGGGAAAGTTTTATTTTTTTCTGTTTGACTGGTATGTATTTCATTTTCCTTTTTTGCTTTATTGTACTAGCTCAACTTTCTAGCACAATGCTTAATCAGAGTGGTCATGTGGACATCCTTGCCTTGTTCCTGATTATAGAAAGAAAACATTGTCTTTCACCATTAAGTATAATGTTAGCTATAGATTTTTTTTTAATGGTCTTTTTTGTTTATCATACTTTATTCTATGTTTTGGACAATTTTTTTAATCATGAAAAGGTTTTGAACTTTATTAAATGTTTTTTGTTGTAATTATATTGTAACCTCCCACCACCACCTTTCTAACATTGTGTCTGTAGATGATGACCTGTTAACTAACATATAATTGCAGATAAACAGCCTGCTTGTTTAAAAATTCCAGGAACTAACTTCAAAAGAAGCACACGCCAACCTCCAGACTTTCCTCCTCTGGGAGATTTGCTGGCTTGCAACCATAAAATATAGGATAACCAAATGAGACCATTGCTTGACCAGTTATCTGAACAGGCTGTGCTAACTTGCATGTAGTCCCTTCAATGGAGAATGCTCAGACCCTCTCTTTCTGATTTCTTTGTTCTGTTTTTTTTTTCTCTTTCCCCTCCCTGGCTGCTTTCAGTTGTTAAGATGGTCTTTGCAACATTAGTCTTCAAGAAACCTGCTCTCCTTTCACCAACTCTTGTCTCTTGATTATTGTCTTTCCAGTGGCAGGCAGCTGCAACTGGGCTCAGTATCAATATTGTATAATATAATAATGATGTGCTCTTATTTCTTAAAGCTTAATCTATTCTGTGATGGCTTACATTGATTGGTGTGTGTTTTTAACATCGAACCATCCTTGCATCCTTGGCATAAACTGCCCCTGATCATTGTATATATAATTTTTTGTATATTCCTGAATTATATTTGCAAATATTTAGTTTAAGATTTTTGTGTCGCTATCCTTAAATGATATTGGTTAGTAGTTTTGTTTGTTTTTGTTTTTGTTTTTGTACTGCATTTTTCTGATTCTGGTATCAGGGTAATAGTGGTTTTATATAATAAATTTACAAATGTCCCTTCCTCTTTTGTTTTCAATTAGAGATTGTGTAGATAAGTGTTAACTCTTCTTTCATTGTTTTGCAGAAATCTCTAAGCAACCATCTGAGCCTGGAAACTTTTATTTTGAAAGTTTTAAATCATTAAATCAATATCCCAATCATTAAAGAATTATTAAAGTTATCTCTTTTACACTGAGCGAGTTGTGGAGTTTTTTTGTTTTTGAAGAATTGGTCAGTTTCATCTTAGCTTTCAAATTTATGGATGTAGAGGATTTTTTTCTTTTTCTTTTTGTAGTATCATCTTATTATCTTTATGGTGTCTGCAAAGTTTGCAGTTATATCATTTGTTTTATTGCTGATGTTGATATTTTGTGTCTTTTCTATTTTTTTTTTGTCAGTCTCAGTGGAGGTTTGTTGATTTTATTGAATGTTTTTGAAGAACCAGCTCTTTGCTCTATTGATTTTTTTATAGTTTGTCTATTTTTAATTTCATTGATTTCTGCTTTTATTATTCCTTCTACTTGCTTTGGGTTTATATTGGGGTTTTTATTTGTCTAGGATCCTGAAGTAGAAAATTAGATTACTAATTTGAGACATTTTATGTTTTGTAATGTCTGCAATTAGTGCTTCAAGTTTGTCTCTCAGCACTGCTTTAGCTCTGATTCTACCCCCAAACTTGACAACTAGCAAATTTTTAATGGATAGTTATAATTTGAAACCTGATGCCATACCAATGAACTTTTTGTCCTATCATATTAAAATACATTGAGCTGTATTGCACTCTGAATAGTTACTTTCCCCCCCATGTAGATCTTCCAAATACTAACTTTTAAAATACACTATCAATATTACATTCATTAATAATGCTAACAATCATATTATAGTTCCTTTAGTAATTGGGAAGCTGTCAAACTAAAAGTAATGGTAGATAATTTTAAAATTTAATTTTTACTTGAAAGCTCAAATAGTATTACTGGCAACAATTACTATTATTTGTTTTTTTCTAGGTTTGTCTCACTTCATTAATTTTTTAGAATATGTCTTCCCAATATCTCTGTATGAATAACCATAATCTGCCTGATGGTTACCCTTTCAGGCAAAAATGCTATTTTACTTAAAAAGTGGCTAGAGCAGCCATAAACTGAAAACCACCATATTTCAGCATACAGCAGAGTGCTTTCTATGTACTTCGCATTTTATAAACAGAATAGTAAACAGATAAAATTTAATAAAACTAATAAGTCTTTGCTGTACAAAGGGCATTATTAAGTGAATGTGGCAATTTTTCTCTGCATGTGAGAAGTGGTGAGGAATATGATGTTTAATAGTAGAGTTTGCTTGATTCATACTAAAGAACCAGCCACTCTACACACTATTGCTTTGCCCCATCAATGCAAGTATCGACACAATGAAAAGGCAAATAACATCTAAGTTATTTTATGATATTAGCACTGACATATGTATCTCATGAAAAGATCTTGGTGACACCTAGGCTCTAAAAGGTCATGATTTGAAAACCACCGATCTAAAGAAACAGGGCACCTACACTTGTGAAACTTAGAGTCTTGAGAGAGAAGAAATAAAACATGCAAAAATATAAAATAATTAATTGTGATAATAATATGGAGGAAGACTAGAGAGTACTATTAGACACAGGACACATGCAACTGACACAGTAACAGAGAGGGTGCACTTCAGATCGGTGGGTTCCACAATGAGCCAGAGATCACCTCTCTGAGTTAGAGACATTTAAGAAGACAACTGAAATATAATTGGAGTTAGCATGGAGATAGCAAAACAGTAATCATGTGATCACTGAGTAGGGAAAGCATTCGATATTTCTCCTGAATTAAAAAGTCTAGTGTGACTGGAGAGAAAGCACCCAAAGTATTTTGCGATGAGGCTGGAACATAGGAGTGTATGTGCCCAATCATTCAGGCTCCCGGGGCTGGCTAACTTTTGTAGCTCGACACACATTCAGTAAGGATTTACTGAAGAGGTTTAGACAAAAAGACAAGATCCACTATTTAGATGTCAAAGATCCATTCATTATTGACATTAACCAGAAGATAGCTCTACCAGCTAACTTAATTGCACTCCACCAATTACTGAATCAAAAATAATTATAAATTAATCTTTTTTGAATCAAGACCATATGTTGTCCTATGTGGTTGTACTTACATTTTTCTGAAGATTCATCTAGGATAATTTACATGTCATAAAATTGTAGTGTAAATTCATAGAATTATGCAAAAATTCAGTACAGCATCTGGCTTTACAAAATTTCCATTATCCTAAAATGTCTAATCATTCACATCTGCAGCCATTCCTCTCTCAAAACCCCAGCTCCATGCAAGCTCTGATCTGTATTTTGTCTCCCATAGATTTTTAAAAAGCTTTTTAATTGTTTTTATTATTCAAAAAAGCTTCACTTAGCTTTCTCACTCTGTGCTTGTGCCTTCAACTCTTCCAATGATTTTCTGCTCCTCAGTAAGGACAGCATGCTTGATCCTGCCATGGACATATTTAGCACACATGGATCCACTCTAGGCCCTGCTGACAGCTGACATGTTCTTTCATTTTAGACAACCTCATTAGAACTTTATTTCTCACGGCAGGAACTTCTTGAAGTCGGCCTGGGCACAGGCCACATGCAGATCCTGGTGCTTTCCCAAACTTCTTGGCATAAAGGTAAACAATTCTACCACCAAGGGTTTGGGACAACCTAGTTTTGCTAGAGGCTATATGTTAAGACAGCCTCCATCAGTATGTCAAACTCTGACCATTCTGAATGCCTTGAAAACACTCATCCCAGGAAGAGCTCCAATAAATTTTCTTACTGCTGAAAATTTTATGTTAATTAAATCTGGCTCGTATTGCTTAATGATTTTCAAGTTTATTCATGACAAAATATGTTTCAATGCTTCATTGATTGCTAAATGGAATTTTTTGCATGTATATAAAACATGGTTTCATTTATTCACGAGATGACGAACACTTAGGTTGCTTCTAGTTATGAAATATGTTTTCTTGAAGGTTTCATTTTTCTTGTATTATACATTTTCTCTCATTTCTTCAGTTTGTATAATTTATATTAATGTATTAGTAGGTTCACCGATTATTTCTTCTGCTTTCTCAAATCTGTCATTTACTTCTTGCAGTTATCTTTTATCTTATTTATTGAACTTTTCAACTTTATATTTTACATTTGCCGCTTTTTAGTATTTTCTAAAATGTTTATTTAGTTTCTTAATTTCTAAAATCGATGCCATCATATTTTCTTTTAATTCTTTAAACATGTTAACTTCATGTTTTTGTTTTTGTTTTTAACATATTCACAAAAGCAGCTTTGTCATCTTTTTATACTAAATCCAATCTCTGGGACCCCTCAGAGACAGTTTCTATTAATGATTTATTTTCTGTCTCCGGGTCACACTTTCTATTTTCTTTGTGCACCTCATAAATTTGGTTGAAAACATGATATTTTAATAATGTATTGTAGCAAAACTGGATTCTTCCTTTTTTTCCTCCTCTAAGGAACATTTGTTTTTGTTTTTTTCTCTTTTCCAATGTAATTATTGTCTAGATAACTATTGTCCTGGTGTTTCCTGCTGAACCACCATCCAAGAACCTTCTTCCCTGTTGGACTTATTTTTAAACTCATTCCTACTTTGATTGGATCAAGCACTGTCATAACATTAGTGAATAATGTTTTATAACATGCCGTGTAAAGAACTGGCTATAATTTACTTATTTACATTTTGTCCCCCAGCAAGACTGTTGCCTTCTTCATAGTTGTGGCCTTAGCTAATTTGTCTTCATAATACCAGCATCTATCATGCAGTAGGTGCCAGACAAAAGGGTGCTAATCTGAATTTAATGCAATTGAAGAAAGGAGGTTTATTATTTAATACGTGACCAACTCCTCGTATTTTGGAGTCATAATCTTAAAAAAATACCCTCTGAATTAGTGAGAAATGGATTTTATGTAGAAAAAAAACACATTCTTTAAAATAATTAATTTGGCAAGTCTACTTGATCTGCTTTGTCTGAAGAGCTTATGAACTCTTTCAATTTCCTGCATGATTCTTTGAGCTCAACTGCATGCCTTATCATTTAGATTATCTTTTCAATGCACATATGCATATGAGTAAATAAATTCCCCATGGGAAAAAGAAAGATGAAGAAAATTCTGCAAAAAGTAAAAAATAAACAATTGTACAATGAAGGTTTCAAATATCTACAAGTGTGGATAACTGTGCTAAAATTTCTCAAATATGTGAAGAGAATCTGTGCTTGGAGTCTAATCAGAGCATGCTACACTCGAGGCCTTTTTGGCAGGGTGTCCATTCAGTTGGAGGCGCAGACAACACTGTAGTCCGGTGCTTCTGCCACTGAATCCAAAGCCAAGCTCAGCCTGTGCTCGTAGCTGACCTCAGTGCTGGCAATCTTCCAGGCCCAGCTTTGGAAGCAAAACCAGGATGAGTCTCTGTCATAAATATGTGGAAAATAGAGATTAAGAAATCTTCTAAATGGCATTTGATTTACTCTAATTTCAGAAATAAATATGTCAGTTATCTCATGGATGATAATTATTAACATATGTAAAAATTTGTGTAGAGGTGGCTTTGCACTAGAAAGGGGGTTTAGATTTATTGAAATCAAATAACAAAATAAGTATTACAACTTTTTAAAAGGTTGCCAAAATCTGTTTGGGCTCTGAGGATGCTACCTCTCTGGCTTTATTACTTAAACTGAAAAGCTCATGCTTGAGGTAAGATACCTTTTCATTTGCTGCACCTTAATTTGCTTTTCTCTTAATTGAGCTCAGCATGAGGTAAGATTTTATAAGCAATGTACACACTTATATTTTTTAACCTTGATTTTTATAATATCTATTCCCTTGGTATCATAGTTCCCATGCCCTGCTGTTTGAGTGGGTTAAGGTAAGGAGTAGTAGCACAAATAAAGAATAAACCAGTGCTCTAAGAAAACAATGAACGAGACAGAACTTAAGTAAGCTTCTTTCTCTTCTAAGCTTGGTAGATTCAATGCACTCAAAAAGGGGCTAACCTCGGTGGATAGGGCTTGCAATCCCCATTTAAAAAGAAGCAAGGTCACTCCTGTTGGGGAACAGATACACCTTTATTTTTCTAAAAAACAAAACAAAACAAAAAACGTGCTTGGTATTTATACCTGCACAGCACAACAAAATCTTAATAGCAACACATTCCTGGTTAGGCTTAACCACACGACACAAAGTTGAACAGAATTTGAATGGAGTGCCTACACTTATCATGTTACTGTTTTAGTTCTAAGCAACTTATTACGGAGTGATAACTGTGATTTAAGGGAAAAAGAGTTTTTATCTTACAGGCCATAAAATTGTAATTAAATGTTTATAATATTTTTTCTAATTTAAGCACCATTTTTAATTTTTGTTTTTCCTACATTTAGAAAGTTTAATATCAAAATTCCTACCTAATAACCTCTCTATTTCTGAAAAGCCAATCCAGTCCTATCAGTGTTCAAAGATAACTGCCATGCCTTTTAGTATGAAGGTAGTTGATGGAAATATTAAAATAATAGAATTTTAATCATTAATTATAATGTGTGATTTCTTATCACTATTGATAGAAAAAAAAATGTGAGTTACACTTATTCTAGAGAATTGGGAAGAAATAAAAGTAACAAGTGAGAAATCTTTTGCTTTGTGTTATTTGATTTAGAAATAGATCAATAAATGCTAAGAACAATTTTAGAAAGAGTAAGATTTTAATACAAGTAAATATGGTTTAATATGAAAAATGAGGGGGAACAACCTCCTGATTTATGATCATTTCTTCTCATGGATAATTGAAAGTGATATGCACAAATCATTGTTACTACTATAACAGTTTTGTAAGAAAAAGTCCTTACATAAACTCTCCATGTGTGAAATAAAAATTAATGAGGCATAACACTTCAGCCTATCCCTTATACTGATAGATTCACATACACATAAATGGTGACTTTTTAATACAAAATTATATAACTAATTTTTCTCACCACTTTTTTAGTGATGCTAACCCTAGCCTTAGAGCTAAAATCAACCAATTTAATGAAATGCTTACTTAAACACCAAAGCCATTATTACATATGTAACAGTTTGGAAATATTGCATTACACTTGGAAAATGCCCAACATCAGTGAATCAATTTTCTATCTGCTTTGTAAAAACAACTTCTGCTTTATTGCTTTTTGGAAACAGAATTGAAGCAATACTTCATGAAAGCCATTAAAAAGAACTTGTGACAGACTTCGAAATAAACTATATTATTTCTTGATTTCCTTTGAACACCTAATGGCAGAACGAAAACTGAATTAGATATGTTTACATTCTCAGTTATGATACCTGATATCCTCAAATTAAATAGTTGATTTGTGAAATAAAACAATGTTAAATTGAACAATCAGCCTCATCAACCATCTAGTGCTGAACAGTTTAAATTTTTAATTGGTCAAATAAAGTATCATTTAGTGTGGGGAAATATGGAAGATAGTCTATAATTAGATAATTAACACAAAGATGATTCTTATATACCAGCAACACATTAAATACTTAACCATGTGTAAAGAAAACAATTTCAAACTGGTGAATGAAAACAAAGTCTTTGGGAAATTCCTTGGGGTTTTTGTGTGATTTTTTAAATAGTTGTTTTGGGATATAGTTGGCTATTTCATACTGTTAATACTACAAAAGTATAGAAGGGAAGAAAAAGAGAGTGTCTATTGATTTTAGAGCATTCCCAAAAGAGCAGAATAGATTTTGGGAAAGTATGGTGGGTTTGTTAAAAATACATTACTGTAGTTTTTTTCTAATATATTCACTGTGGTTGAAAGAAATATGTTTTAACTACAAGGAGACATATTATGTTTAAATTACATTTTATTATGTATTGTCATTTCTAAAATTTTGCAAAAATAATCAAACTTGTGAGGAGTTCTTTCCTTGCCACTGGAGCAGAAGTAGTAGGGCTCCAATAAGTCAGCTGTGTGGGCCTGTGGAGCACGTCAAGCATAGCATGTTGCAAGAATTAGAATTAGCATCAATCTTATTTCAAAGCTTCCTTCTTCATCTTTGGAACTGTAGAATGTTGGCCAGGATGAAATCACCAATCTCCTAAACACCCCTGTGAAGTAGTTAAGAAGTACACGGTGTTCACAGAGCACACAGCACCCTTGCCCAGCAAGGAAGAGGAAGGGGGGGAATAAGTTGGCTTCCTACTTCTTCCACCCTCTAAACCTCTGCCAAACCCTCCCATAACCACGCTCAACCAGAAACCAGTTAGTATAGGAGCCCTGGAAATTTGGCCTTTAGGATTCAGACAACTTTGAATACAACACAATGGTGGGGAAGGGTAGGAGGAAATCTGAGGGCAGACATACTGAGCAGCTTATTTCCCACGAGACACTATCAAAGTTAACTCCGTCAACAGTGTTAAACATCTTAAAGCTGTGTTAACAGCCAACAAAATGATATAAACTCGACTTTCATGCCTATTTCATTAATTTATTAAATAATAGCATTTAAATATGTTTTAAATATTTGCTGTAGGCCTCAGTTATATTGGCAATATAGTGTTTTTTCCTATATGTGTTGGTTTTCCTTACTTATAAGATATATGTTGCTCAGTACTTTCATATGTTTGTATGTGTATGTGTGCATTTGCACATTTGTTTCATTTAAAAAAATGTAACTTTTATACTCAGAGATGTGTTGATTATATCCTATTCTCCACAATTTTTTTTTTAACAACAAGGGCACAGGACATTCTATGAATGCTATGAATTTTTAAACTATTTCTGTTTCAGGTAATCTATGCCATTAAACCACACTAAAAACTGAGTTGGTACAATACAAAATATTTTAATTGGAACTTTCTAAGCAAAAAAGGGTCGAATTATGTTCTGTTGGCCTTCTGTCAAACATTATCTCATGGAAGTATAAAACCAAAGCCGAATTATTAATTCCTCTTGGGCCCCAAACCCAGGGTAGATAGATTTTACAGGTCTGGCCCAGGAAAATTACTAAACAAATGAACAAAAATGTGAAAAAACCAAAAATTTTCATGGGAAATTACATAATCCATAGTTACTATACCATCTGAAATGTTCAGTTTTTAGCAAAACAAACAAATAAACAAACAAAACACAATGAAAATTGAAAGAAACATAAAAGGGCAGCCTGGCCTCAGGAGGCACCAAAAAGCAATAAAAAAATGGTAAATGTCACAGATGTTAGCTTTAACAGATAAAAATGACAAAACAGTTAATATAAATATTTTTAAAGAACTAAAATATTTAAAGAACTAAACACAATTATGAGAATAATAGCTGACAATAAAGATACTCAATAGTTATATATATACATATTTTAAAAGAAATCCTGGGTAAAAATGAAGAAAAAACATACTACAGGGTCTCAATTGCAGATTCAAAAATGAAAAATAATCAGACAACTAGAAAAAATTCAATATTAATAATATTATCTATTTGAAGAACAACAACAAAAAAAGAGTATATGAGACCAAACAATACTATTAAAGTAATGGTTAAACTTCCTCAAAGTTGATAAAAAAAAATTCATACAGATCCAAATAACTCAACAAGCCTAAGTAGAATAAATACAAATAGATTCACACCTGGACAAACTGTGAAAAGCCGACCAAACAACAAATCTTGAACGCAAGAAGAGAAGCAACTCATAGAGTTAAGGTGAAGCATCAAAATGTTAAGAGCTGACTTTAATAGAGACAGTAAATAAGAGAATGCAGGAAAATACCACTTATAGAACAAAAAGAAAACTATAAGAAAGCCCAACAATCCCAGATCCAACATAAGCATTCTTCAAAATACTGGCAAAATAAAGATATGCTCTGATAAGCAAATACTAAATTTGTGACTAGCAGATTCACCTTACAGGAAGTGCTAATGGCTAATGGAGTCCTTCATGCTGAAAGGAAAGAAAACTAATCTTCCATTCAAATGAACAGGAGGAAGTAAGTAACATCAGAGATTCTGATATATGGACTAATATTAACAATTTTTTTTTTTTTAACAAATGTAAAGATTTGTTTTATTTCTACTGGGGAACAGAGGAAGAAAAATAGAATTGTTTTCCAATTTGCTCTCCACTGTATACACACATACCCACACGCATACATAAACATACACACACCGAAAATACCCCAAACAAAAAGCCAAAAATATAAAATAAATTAAAAAATCAAAACACCCCCAAATTGCACCAATACTTCGTATTTTGGCCAAAAGAATAGACCATGGGAGGGAGCACAAAATGCAAAATCAAATGACCACAAAATGCTGAACAAACGACATTATTAATATACAAAATATTTATATTACAGAACTAGTAACAGTTGAAGTTCTCTGTGTTGGAACCACATAGCTGATTTGTTAAATCTAGTCCATGCCAGCTTCCAAAAACCAGAAAAGATTTTAGTTAGCTTCCTTCTTTGATGCCTCATCAAAATTTTCTACAAGAGCTGGAACATCATCATCTTCCTCTTCAATGTCTTCTGGTTTTGGTGCTTTGTTGTCCAACACTTGCCGAGGGAACTGTTCAGCTAACTTCCTAAAACTCGTTGAGCTGTCAGCACCAAGCTCACTCAGTATTTCGGGGAGCATTTCGGTGATTGATTTGGCTCCTGCATGACTGGTAACTGCAAAGGTGTTAGCAGAAAGTGAGGCTATACTTTGGGACTGTTGAGATGAACAACTGTCCCATCATCTTTAATCATGTTTACCTCTTCAACACCAGCCATATTATTCACAGCCAATTTTTTTAGAGAACTCTGAAGTTTTTTTGTCATCAGCTGTAGCTGTTCTATGTACCACCTTCTTCTTTCTGCGAGCTGTACCCTTGCCCCTATCTGGACCTGAGACCGAAGTCAGGCTAACTTATCTTGACCCATGCTGTCGGCAAACCTGAAGCAGGGAGGGTCCTCCAACACCAGCATGGGGCAAGAGCAGGTTGGCTGCCTCAGTCGAGACAGAGAAAGGCCACATTAACAACTTTATAAATATGTTTTTAAATTTCTTCTCTTAACTTTTTAAAATCAAATAGAATTATGTAAAGTGATTACTGCAGCACTGTACTATTGTTTTTTAAAAAAACACATTTATAGGTAACATATAAGACAATAGCATGAAGAAGGGGGGGATGAGAGTGGAGTTACATTGGAAAAAAGTTTTATATATATTACCAGAATTTAGTTGGTATGAATCTAAAATAGATGGTAATAAATGAAAATGTATGTTATAATTTCTAGAGCAACTTTAAAAAGCAAAAGTATAGTAAAAATTCCAGCAGAAAATTTAAAGTTGCACACTAACAATGTTGATTTAACACACAAAAAAGACCATTATAGAGAAACAGAAGAGTATAAGATGAGAGTAGACTATAAAACCAAATAGGACTATAGCAGATATAATACCAACAATAGTAATAATGATCTTATGTGAAAGTTCTAAACATACCAATCAAAAAGTAAGGATTATTAAACTAAATATAAAGTGAAACCCAAATATATTTTCTGGATGCTATCTACAAGTAATACCCCTCATATTCAAAGATAATAGGCTGAAAGTGAAAGGTTGGAAAAGATATACCATGAGAATGATAATCATAGAGAGCTGGAGTGATTATGTTTAAGAAGAGACAACACAGAGTTTAAAACAAGAAGTATCATTAGTGACAAAGAGTCAATACATAAAGAAGATATCACAATGATAAAGATTCATGTACCTAAAAACAGAGTAAGAAGACAAACAAAAACTCAAAAGAATTGAAAACCAATATAGACAATTCAACAGTAAGAGTTGGAAAGTTTAACATCCATTCTCAATTATTGATAAAATTAATAGATAGAAAATCAGCAGGAACTTAGAAGGCTTGAATAACATGATCAAGAAGCCTGAGCTGACTCCATGCAATGACTCCAGAATCCTCCTTTTTAAAAACACATGCAATATTCTCCAGGATTGACCACATGCTAGATCACAAAACCAGTCTCAATATATTTAAAATTACTAAAGTCATGTAAAACATTATCTCTACCCACAATAAAATTAACTTAGAGACCAAACACAAGTCTAAGGAGTCACCAAATATTTGGAAACTATGCAAAATACTTCTAAATAACACTTGGTCAAAGAAAAACTCAGTAAGGAAATTAGGAAGTATACATTTTTAAAATATGTTTTTATTGATTTTAGAGAGAGGAAGGGAGACAGGAGGAACATCACTGTGAGATGGGAACGTCAATGGGCTGCCTGCTGCATGCTTCCTACTGGGGATCAAGCCTGAAACCTGGGAATGTGCCCTGACCTGGAATCAAACAGGCAACCTTTCGGTGCATGAGAGGACTCTCAACCACTGAGCCACACCTGCCAGAGCTAGGAAATAGTTTTAACTGAATTAAAATTAAAATGCAACATGTCAAAAGTTATGAGAAGCAGTTAAATAAGTGCTTAGAAGGAAATTTCCACCTTTAAGCATTTATATGAGAGTATACAAATCTCATATCAGTCACCTAAGTTTCCACTTTAAGAAACTAGAAAAAGAGCAAATTAAACCCCCAGCAAACAGAACAAAGGAAATGGTAAAGATTAGAGCAGAAATCACTGAAATAGGAAAACAGCAAAGTAATAAAATTCTTGAAACCAAAAGCTTGTTCTTTGAAAAGATCAACAAAACTGACAAGCCTTTAACTAGACTTAGCGATTAATGAGCTAACAAACAAAATAGGAACAGTCTCATAGATACAGAGACCAGAATGACAGCTGTTAGAGGGGAGGGGATATGGGGGGCTGGGTGTAAAAGATGAAGGGATTAAGCAAAAAAATAAATAAATAAACTCATAGGCCCAGACAACAGTGTGGTGATTCCCAGAGGGAAGGGGGGGGGGAGGTAGAATAAGGTAAAGGGGGATAAATGGTGACAGAAGGAGCCTTGGCTTTCGGTGGTGAACACACAATACAATATACACAGGATGTGTTATTGAATTTTATACCTGAAACCATATAATTTTATTAACCAAGGTCACCTCAATAAATTCAATTATAATAATAAAAAGATTGGCTTCTTTCACTGAGTATAATGCCTTTGAGAGTCATCCAAGTTTTGTGCATATCAATAGTATGCTACTTATTCTTGCTGGATAGATCACACTTTATGGAGGGACTGTATTTTTTTATTATTTCACTCAATGAAGGATATCTAAGTTGTTTTCTGTTTGGGGTGATTATCAATAGAGCTGCTATAAACATTTGTGTACAGGTAAATCTAGGCTTAGATGGCTTCTCTAGTGTTTTTGATAAATATTTAAAGAATGCATGATACTGTCCCACCAGGCTTGGCTCAGTGGTTGAGAGTCGACCTAGGATCCAGGAGATCCTGGTTCCATTCCCAGTCAGGGCACATGCCTGGGTTGAGGGTTCTATCCTCAGTCGGGGGCTTGCAGGAGGCAGCCTGTCAATGACTCTCTCATCGTGAATGTTTCTATCTCTCTCTCCCTCTCCCTTCCTCTCTCTGAAATCAATAAAGATATTTAAAAAAATTGATAGACTGACCCTAAAGTTTATTTGGAAATATAAAGGACTAGAAGACCAAAAATATTTTGAAAAATAAAAATTGATTTTGAGGACTTACATATCTGATTTCAAAAATTACTATACATCCACATTTATGATTATAAGGTAAATTGCTCAATTATCTTTTCAGATAATTATAGATCAATGGAACAAAAGTAATACATTTTTACATTGTTGTTCAATTACTTTTTCACAAAGTTTCCAAGGCAATTTATTGAAAATGTGTAGACTTTCAACAAATGATATTGAAAGAACTGAATATCCTTGTGCAAACAAAATAGAACAAAACAAAACACAAACACAAAAGAATTTTAGCCTTTAATTCATACAACATACACAGATATTAACTAAAAGAAGAGTATACACCTAAATGTAAGAGTTTAAAAGATTACAAAGGAGTTTACAAAGGTAAGTACAATGGAGAAAATCTTCTTGACTGTTTTAGGCAATGAGATATAATATCAAAAGCATGATACAAGAAACAAACAAACAAACAAATTATTGACAAATTTGAGTTCATAAAAATCTAAAATGCTTGTGCTTAAAAAAACACCAATAAGAAAATAAAAACATAAGCCACACACTAGGAAAAAAATTGTAAATCATATATCTAAAAGAGGCTTGCATGTAGAGTATATAAAAGACAAGGTTTATAATAAAAAAATAACCTATTTAAAAATAGGCAAAAGGTTTGAAAAGACATTTCAGCAAAGAAGATATATAAATGGCTAATAAGCACGTGAAATTTCTCTCCACATCATTAGTCTTTAGGGAAATGCTGATTAAATCAAAATAAGAGGATTCTGGGAAGATGGCAGAGTGGGAAGACCAGGAACCTGTCTCCCCACCTAGACAATTGCACTGGCAGAACCTGTGTAACTACCTTAGAACTCTAGAGTCTGTTGAAGGCTTGCAACTTCCAGGGCAAGAATTGGGAAGTAAATTGTAATTAATTTCCATCAATTTCAGGTCTTAGCACAGTAGCAGGTACCCATGCCCCACTCCCAGCAATGAGACAGGTAGCTGTGCACATGTTCTTAGAGGAACTTGCAGGAGCTAAAGTAGGAAGAAAAGGAATTTGTCCTCTAAATGTTGGGAATCTGTGCTCTGATCTCTGATTGCTGCTTCTGATCACAGAGGTACAGACAAAGAGGCGAGCAGCCATTGTTATTAAACCTCCCTTTGTTGTTGCAAGCCCCCTCCACTCGAGATTTAAGTGACTTCCAGGAGATAGATTTAAGGGGTTGATGCCCTTCATTACCTCCTTTTTTTTTTTTTTTTTTTTTTTTTTTTTTACCTTTTTCCTATTTTGGGAGCAAGACATCAAAAACTTGGACATCCAAGAATAGCTGCACATATGGAAAAAATTAATAAGTGACTGTGGATGCCCAGAGCAGAAAGCTCATAAAAGACCTGAGAACTTAAGTTAACATCTCAGGCTGATTCTCAGCAGAGAGACAGCCTATAGCAATAAAAACCACAAAGCAAGAAACAAAAACAATAACAAAAAAACAGCCAACCCTGGGGAAGTGAAGTGTTTGATTCCCAGATTTATCCCATCATTAGATTCAAATGAGGCATTTTCAACAAAATATTACAAGGTATGCAATACAACAGAAGGAAAAAAATCAACAGAAACTATTCCTGAAAAAGACCTAATGACAGATATTTTAGAGATTTTAAGTCAGCCGTTTTGAAGATACTCAAAGAACTTAAAGGAAGAGGTAGAGAGAGTCAAGAAAATGATGTGTGAGCAAAATGAAAATAGCAGTAGAGATAAAAAACCTAAAAAGACAACAAAAATAAAAATTCTGAAATTAAAATGTGCAATAACTGAAATAAAAAATGTATTAGAGGAATTAAAGGCAGATTTGAGTAGGCAGAAGAAAAAATCAGGAAACTTGAAATTAGGACAATAGAAATGATCAAATGGAGGAACAGAAAGAAAACAGATTAAAGAAAAGCAAACATAGCCTTAAAGAATCTTTGGCATATCATCAAGCATACCAACATATGAATCATGGGGTCTCAAAAGAGAAGTGAGAGAAAAAGGGTCAGAGAAAGCCTTTGAAGAAATAATGACTGGAAACTTCCCAAATTTGTATAAACTCCCAAGGCGCTCAATGAACTCCACAATAAACATAAAAGAAATCCACACAGAAATACATTATATCAACTTTCAAAATCTAAAGGCAAAGAGAGAATCTTCAAAACAGAGAGAAACCAATCATCATTACATACAAGAGATCTTTAATAAAATTATTAACCGACTTCTCACCAGTGAAATCTTTTTTCACATCTCACCGCTCTGACTCTTCTGTCTCCCTTGTCCGCATTTAAGGATGCTTGTGATGACATTGGAACCATTGGATAACCCAATATAGTCAATTTCAAGGACATTTGATTAGTAACCTTAATTCCATATGCTCCCTTAATTCTTTCTTATGTAACAAAATACTCGCAGGTTCTAGGGATTAGCATATATATTTCTTTGGGAGGCAATTATTTGGCCTACCACTATGCTACAACATAGATGAACCTTAAAAGCACCATGCTAAGTGAAACGAACCACACCCAGAAGACGACATATTGTATTACTCCCTTTGTAGGAAAGATCCAGTGAAAGAAAGTTTGGAGAGGCAGAAAAATATTACTGTAATGTTTTCTTAAGGATGAAAGTATGGATTGAGGTGAACTACAAACACTTATGAGGGAACACTTTTTGGGTTATGAAAATGTTCTAAAACTGGATTACAGCGATGGCTGCATAATTATATTAATTTAGTAAAATTAATTAAATGTATATTGATACACTTTGTATTTTATGGTTTATAAATTTCAACTCAATTGACCTTTAACAGAGGTACATATTAAAGAGGGCAGAGGTTTGTTTTAAAATATTAAACAGTTCTAACCTATGAGAAGCTCTATTGGAAGAGGCCTTCCCTATAAGAAAGCTGTGAGAGATTTGAAGAAAATAAAGCAGTCCAGCTGGTGTGGGTCAGTGGTTGAGCATTGACCTATGAACCAAGGGGTCATCGGTTTGATTCCCGGCCAGGCACATGCCTCGGCTGGGGGTTGATCCTCAGTAGAGGACAAGTAGGAAGCAGCCAGTGGATGTTTCATCAATGTTTCTCTCTCATTTATGTTTCTGTCTCTCTATTCCTCTCCCTTCCTCTCTCTCTAAAATCAATAGAAACATATTTTAAAAAACAAAATACAAAAAACCCTTATAATACAAAGCAGTTAGAAGTCAAATATATCCTAATGTATAATTCTCATATAAAATGTAAAAGATGGCCAATTGTTTGTTTTTCATAAATTTATATATTTGCTTATTTATAAATGTTGAGGAAGTCGTTGCTGTTGTTGTTTTTAATGGAACCACATGAAGGAATAATCTATTGCCTTAGCTCTGAAAAGTAAATAATTTAACAAATCAAGAAAGATTGCCTGAGAATACATTATGCCAAAGATTCCCACTTCCAGAAAACAACAATGATGACATTTAATCTTTGAATATTTATGTTGAAATTTATTTTCAAGTGTTTTAAGGAATGTGCTTCTGAAATTCTTCAATATGGAATAACACTGCGTTAGCAAATGGAAAATTAGGATGGCGTGATAGGACTACATGAATGAATATAATGTAAGGAAATGCTTCTATTCACACATAGTTTACAGTACTTAGTGCCACGTACCACAAACCACAATTTACTTTTCTGTAACCAAATTAATTCTTTAAAATTAACTTCTATGCTACCATTTCTTTCTTTACTTGAAGAGAGGTTGCTACCATTCTTTCAACAAAACACAAGTCCTGAGAGAATTTCTTTAGCCCTGTGTAATTTACAACCATCCAAAGAACTCCAAAGCCGCAGTCCCTCTTCTAAGAAGTTACTCCAGTCACAGCCACTGGCGGTTCTCCGAGCCATACAGGCCGGCACAGAGCAGAGGCTAGATCTCCAAGGACCTGAAACCCCTGCTTAGAACTGCACGCCTTGGCTGCACAATCAATATCTGGAAAGTTCAGACGGTGCCCAGGCAGTCCCCTGAGATTTCACGCCCAGTCATCATTTACAGGGCAAATACATCTCACAGGCACAGCAGAGAGTGCTCTGGGATCCAGCAATAAACAAAGGGAATCTGGCTGTGATATATAAAGAAAAGTCACTATTTTAAATATTTCTTTTTTACATAGCATTTGGGAATCTCTGTGATAAAATGCACACTCTTACTACATGTAGAATATAAGACATGTATGTACAATGTCTCAATATTACAAGAGGGGTAATATTTTGAAATGTTGACCATACCATCAATGTTTGTTTAACAAGTCATGTCCTTGTTCTCTTACCAGAGAACATTTATCTTAGAAAATGACCTGTGACAGTGATAATTAATCATTTGGGGGAGAATATAAAGTGCAATAATGAATTTAATAGTAGTTATTTCAAGTTGGCTCAGTTTCAAATCAAGCGAGAAAAAAAAAGACACACCAGAAAGGCTTCCTTTGGTTTCTTTCTCTGAAGAAAAAAAAAAACTAGTTAGGGAGATGGACCTTATATTTTAATAAACACTGCTAGCATTTTCTACTTCTTTAGAAATACATAAATTGAAGGGACATTTTCTCTCCCAATTGAAATATAAAAATAAATAAATAAAAACATTCAAACTCATAGCTAATTTCATAATGATTGCAAACTGAGTGCCAAAATGAGGAGGTAACTCTTCACATAAAAAGGCTAATCATGGTTAATTGTTTTCCTATTCCTTTGGACGATAATAGCCATTATAAACTCATTTGAAGTATGTAGATGTAATATGCAATTACCATACGACTCAACATTCCAAAACTCAAAACAGATGACCAAGATAACACTGAACACTGTTTATTGGTAAGGCTGCCAACCAGTTTCATTTCCAAAGCAAAAATAAGTGTGTAGCTGTAATGCAATCTTGTTTACATGCACATAGTTTCTTTTTATGTGTGCTGATATAATGACTATATCTAAATCAGCCTGTTTACTGTTGCACAAAGCAGTAGGTGGCTGTTACTATTGTCTGAAACTTTCTGAAGAAATGGGACTCAGATCACAAAGCGTTTAATTCTAGATCATTTGTGTGTGTGTGAAAAATGTGATCCACTGGATGTTATAATATACATATAGTCTTCTCAAGGTCAAGCTTGGGAGACTTGTACATTTAAATTCTTCTAATAGAAATATGTGCGCTGATATGTGTGTGTGTGCGTGTGTGTGTGTGTGTGTGTGTGTGTGTATATATATATTTTAACGCTCACCCAAGGATGTTTTTTTCCATTGCTTTTCCGAGAGGGGCTGTGGATCGAGCCTGCAGGAATCCAATTCTGGACCCTTCAGTCGAATGGCTGACACTTTAACCACTGAGCTAAACCGGGTAGCTCTATGTTCTTTGATCTTAATACGAGAAGTTGAGAATCCTTCTGTAAGAGATATAAAATAAAGTTATAGAGTTAACTTTTTACCTTCACGTAGGTTGGTACCAAAAAAAGAGCTCGTCTTCACACATTCAATCTATAGATTCTGTAGCCTTTAAAATTATATTGGGAAGATAAGTGACTAAAATTCTATGAGTGGGAGTGTCAAACCTCCCACAGAATAGCCATCTTTTCATTAAGGCTTTTCTTAAAAATAACAAGTCTATGGCACTATTTCTTTATATTTGAAGAACATACTATTCAAACCTATTCCCTGTCTCATTTGTCACTCTTGTGATCTCTCCGTGTTTTCTTTGGCAGCCTTGACTGCTTGGCGAGTCATTTCAGTAACCTGTTCTTAACAGACAAAATTTTCTCCCTGAAAATGTGCTCTGGTGTTCCTTATGCCAATAAAAGTTTTCCATTCGCCTGTTTTCCTCTCAAACTTCTTTTCTTCTCTTTCACCACCAAACTTCTTGAAATGAAAATCTTCAACTATCATCCTAATAAAAACGAATCCCAATCACTTCTGATTTTAACATGTATTTCCAATTGTCTTCTAGAAAATACTATCTTTGGTTTCTCTGGACTACAGTGTAAGTAACACTAATAGCCTCATGTTCCTTCAACCATGTAGTTCTGCACACACTCTGTGTGATAGCGTATCAGAGGGAAATACCAAGAGAATTGCAAAGGATTTTTTCCTGAAATGCTTGAGTTGTAGAACCAACATCAAGAACTCTCTATCTTAGTGTAACTTTTAAAAAAAAGCTTGTCTAAACTATTGCAGTTAAATACCAATTACAAGCAGCTGAAAAATTTCCCAATTGCTACACTACTGACCTGAAATTAAATCTTATGTCAAGAAAGACAACTGTTTAACACAAAGCAAACATAAAAATTATTAGTAAAGTGAGAGTATATCCTGTTTTATAAAATAGTCACTGGGCACATACTGAGTTTTATGATAGTAAATTGGAAATACAAATGGGGAGCACTTCCTTTCTAAAAGTATGAATGATTTTGATGCCATCTGAAGGAACCGCGATAGTGTGTATGCACAATCAGAATTATTCAAGTATTTCCTCTCTGTTGGGAAAATGCTGTGGTTGAATGCAATATTTTTATTAAAAAATTATTAAATATTTTAAACCTTTTAAATTTAACCTTAATGGGAACCTAAATGTAAAATAACTCTCATCCAGATATGTGGTCTAAACACAAGATTGAATTATTTCAATATTTAAAAGTGGTGCTAATTATTTCTCTTTTAGAAGAGAGGCATGGACTAAATAAGATATATTTCTTTGAATTTACTAGGAAAATGTTATCTCCCTCTACAATTACATATTTCTTTCTTTGTGTATTTAATTGTTTAGTGTTTTTCTTTGTCTGTCAGTCTGAGTGCTAACCCATAACCTCAACTGCAATTGTTTTCTTTAGCTTTAGTTGTTAGGTACATCCAGCAACTCAGCTGTGCCCTACCACAGTTGTAACTATTGCCCTTGAACTTTTACATTTGGCTATATAGTTTCATGGAAGTTGATTCTCTCATCTTAAATTGTACAAACCCAGGTTTGTATGACATATGTTCTATCTGTAGATTTATCTGCTAATTTTAAATCCTTATATTGTTTTGACTTTGCCTGTACAAACTATAGTCATTGCAACAAGCACCTTCCCTCAACAATGTTAATAATGCAACTTCAGATACGTGTGGCTTTTGTGGCATCATCTATAAATGAAAAAAAAAGAGGCGCATGTTTGTCTGGTCAGCCTGTATGTTACTTGCCCTGGCATGATCAAGGAAATAAGGCTATGGAGAACTGTAAGGGTTATTTAATTTCATTGAGGTCAAATAGGAAATAACATAGTTTTCAGCCTCTTCTTGCTGACAAACTAAGCTGTTTCTTGTTGTATCCCTGTAAAAATGCCTTCTAACTCATCCTGTAACATATGCTCATCCAGATTACGCATTTATACAAACAAGAGTCCCACAATATTCTGAGTCGGATAGGGATTTAAGCTAAGACAGAGATCATTAAACATTTTCTGTAAAGGTCAGATAGTAAATATTCTAGACTTTGTAGGCCATGTGGTGTCAGTAGCAGTTTAACTCTGCCATTACAGCAAGAAAGTAACAGGGACAATATATAAATAAATGGGTGTGGCTGTATTTTAATAAATACAGTGGGTTTGGGATCAGATTTGACCAGAGGACTGTAGGTTGTAGACTTCTGACCTAAGAGAAGTAACTGACATGACACATGGCTTTAATTCAGAAATCTTCCCAATATGAGCACTACAATTAATTAAAGTTTCTTCACTGATTGCTAGCTTATAACTTGACTTTTTAAGATGTCAAAATGACATTTATCTATGTATTTTCTGCATATAGGTATTGTTAATTCATCCTTTTAGCATTATTTTAATTGTTGAAATTTATATAATATTTTTTAACATCATAATTCAATCATCAAGAACTCTTCTGAATGAAAATAATTATACTATCAAATTTTATAAACTCTCTCACCGCTTCTCTTATTTATATGTGAAAGCACTTGAATAGAAGTCTCCAGTTAAAAAGTCAAAGAAGTAAAATTTTTAATTTAAAGAACATGCATTTTGGTAGGTTTTAATATGAACATGTCTAGCAGCACTGATCGAAGGCAGGACAGAAGACCAGCAGGACAGTATAGTTAAAGAAATACAGTCAGTTATCTGGATGCTAAAGGGTGGGAAGAAAAGGGGGCAGGCATATTTCCCAGGCACAAAAATAAGCTTTGTTTTTGGCATCATTTTCTCTAAAATTATAATTGAGAGTGTAAATTAAATTCATTTAAAAAATCAAATGAAAATCACGGGCAGAGAAGGGTCAAACTTATTGTTCATCTGAGAACATTCCCTGCCTTATAGAACACAAATCTCGAGTAGACTTACTGAGAATCATAGGAAAACTGTCATTCTTATAAGCATAAATTGCAAAATTTGCTTCACCTAAACCCCAAGGAAATCACTGAAGATTCACAAGTAAGAAATAAAACCCATGGGAGACCATTAACAGCTTAACGCTTGCATTTTATGTGTTCAAATTTATTCCATTTATAAGAAGAGTGCAGTAGAAATCCTGTTATTTTCACCATAACATTAAATGTAAAAGTGTGAATTGCATAATATAAGTTAAAGATGAAATGCAAATATTAAATAAATGGTGTGGTTATTTGGGTCAGGTTCTCCTTTGGATCAAAGATAATGATTCTCACATGACTTACTAACAGCTTTTCTAACCACATAAGTGATCAAAAAAGAAAATTAGAATTGGTACAATTATCACATTTGTAACTGATAAAAAATCCACTCTAGCATTGCAATGGAAATAGAAAAATATTTATAAGATAGCCTGATTAAATAGTTAGAAAATTCAACCTTATATATGGGTATCATTGGGTATAGTGAAATTGGTAGAAGGCGTAAAGCCTGACTTCAGTCTATGAATGGTGAGAAAACAATTTTGAGCTATGAAAAAAAATGACAAATACAAATATCACTTCAAAATAAGGGGAGGAAAGCCCATATTAGTTCTCTTATAAATAAAACTTGAAAGTCTCCAGTTGGAGTACTCATTACCCAGGTGATAGACTTCCATAATATGTTAATTGTACTATAGTTTTAAGTGCAAATTAAATAAACAGTAATTAGAGGAGTGGCTACAAGATTTTAAATAGTTCTTCTTTGGGGGAATAGCTAATGTATAGTTTTCTAAGGTCAGGGCCTCAGAGAAACAATGATGTTATAAAAGTAGATAACTGAACTTCCTGTGATGGGTTAAGCCTGAGTTTGGAGAGGGTGCCTAGGTGGGCCTAGCTGCTGATTCTTCCCTAGTCTGCGTATAAGCAATTGTTATGGATTTAATTGTGTCACCCCAGGCCGCAGAATGCGACCTTATGCGGATATGAGGCCTTTAGTCAAATTAAACGAAGCCATAGAGCGAGCTCTAATTTGATATGCATGGCATCCTTGTGAAAAGGACTGTGTGGACACGGACATGCACAGGGGGAGCGCCGGGTGAAGGCCAATGCTCGCAGGTCAAGGGGCGCCAGCGGCTGCGAGGAGGCCCCAGGCGCCGCCAGAGGCTCGGAAGGAGGTCTCCTCGGCCATCCGAAGGAGCCGGTGCTGCCGGCCCCTGGACCTTGGGCTTCTAGCTTCCAGAACCGTCAGACAACACATTTCTGCTGTTTCAGCCTCTCTCTCTGTGCTACTTTTTTTACTGCAGCCCTGGCAAGTTAATAGATGTAGTTCCACATCAGTGTTATTTTGTTCTATCTATTAACATCACTGTCTGGAAAGATCCATGGGCAGGGAAAGAGCTGATGCTAACCCTCCTGGTGCCCTATTAATATAGCCTTGATTGGAGATCGCTCTGCGGGTCCTTCACCTCATGAGCAAAATGGGGAGTCGACGCACTTTTAATTTTAGTTTTAGTTCTTGCTAGTCCTTTAACATTGAGTAAATACCTTAAAATTCTTGGTATTGGTTTTCCTATTTATAAATTAATAAGAAGATAGATTCTTAATATAGGAAGATTCTTAATGTAGGAAGCATGTCAGGATAACCTGGGTCACTTTTTAAAAATACACATGCCTAGGCCTCAACTCTCCAGAATATGCCAATAGTTGGAACCTAATCATCCATATTTTAAGGGTCTAGAGTAAAATTTAATGTCAACCCTTTGGTGACAACCACTGGATTTAATATAAGAAAATGCTTAGAGCTCTGATTTCTTTTATTCTATGCATATGCACCTGTGTTATGAGTGATATAAGCGGTGCTAAGAGATAGAGAAGTTTAGGAAAAAATATTCACTGTATTTATCTATCTACACTACATATTTAAGTAAATAAGAATTGTAAACAGCCTTACACAGAACATAGATCTGGTAAAATGACCTAGAAAAACTGTCTCAGTTTGTAGCAGTAGCCAAAAGTCATAATTTTGATACTTCATAATATTTTTCTTTCATAATCTACTAGCGAGAGGATGCTTGTTATTCCGTGACAGTGACCACTTAATGTGGCACTGACATTTTCTTCTAATTGCCTTAATATTTTGTACTGCCATATATTAAAAGCAGCAAGTTTATAAAAATCTTAGCTTGACAAGTATCTTATGAATTCTTTCTTTAAATGCTGAGGGCTACAAAATAAAATTTAGTACATATGAGCTCCTAGAAGCTATTTACCACTTTAACATTTAGGAAGCCATACATTAACATTTAAAAAGTCATAAAAATGTACATCTATAAGCGATTTTACTTAATAGGTTAGCAAATGCATTTTGTGCAGTAGAAGGGGACAGCGCTAATAAAAAGTATGCTAACTCGGTAAAAGTAATTTACACAGCCAGAGCTTAGCTGGTGATCGGAGGGCAAGAAATGGGCTACACGTGACGGCTTTCTCTGTCTCTAACAAATGAATCTTGCCACATTGCCCCCAATAATTAGGAGTGACACTCTGCTTGGAGAAAGGAGGCATGAGCAGAGTGACCTTTCAAAGTCACTTTGAAAGGACCATGAGAGATTTCAAAGCAACTCCTAGTAAAGGACAGAGGAAGCCTCAGATCCGAGAGCTGAAATCATATGAAGGCGAAGTGATTGGGACATAGTCCTTTGAATATACATTGCATATCTTCTCTTGAAATATAAGATAAACAAATCAACAATTATTTAGTGACACCAGTACAAAGGGGAAAGCAATCCTTGAATGAATACGGTAATGAAAATAAAGCAAATCAGTCCTGCACAATTTATATTCTTCTTTTCAGTCTGAAATTGAAATGTAGCCTGGTAAGTCATGGCAATGTAGAATAATATTTAACTGCAGATTTCATAACATAGCGCCCGAGCATAACAATTCCATTTCCAATCTGTGGGAATTTTGAGTCATTTCTGTGGGGACTGATTAACAAAAGAAAAAATAGAATTTCTAATAAAAATTTGAGATAAAGCAGATGGCAATAATGCAGTGAAGTTCTTTTTTTATAATAAAAGTTTAGGAAAGAAGAAAAATGGTAAGAGGAAAATATTCTTGAAGTTAGCTGTGCTCCCTGGTGCTGAAAGAAAGAGAAATAGGGAAATAGAAATGAACAAGTGAGGAGTCCTGCAACCAGAAATGCGTTAAACCCCGAGTGGAGACTCAGACCCAGAAAGAGCTTTTTCTTATTACCTACAAAAAGATGAACTTGGATGTGTCTCCTTGATACAGCAGTGGGTGGAGTACCAGGCATTAACTATTGGTGAATAGAAATCACTAACGCAAAAATTATTATTAATCTGCAATAGCAATATTACCCTGATGTTGTTTTACTTGTTGATCTTTCTATGATTTTATTTTTGCATATTAAGACAACACATTAATGGTTTTTATAGGTTTGGTCTCAACATGAGTCCCCAAAGTTTTTTTTATTCCCCTAAAAATTATTGCATCACCTGAATAGAAATAGTTTTATTATATTATCGGATCGTGAGGTAATCAACGCTCATTGTAAAACATTCAGAAGTAAACTGTAACTCTCATATATTGCTTATGGAAATGCAAAAGGGTACAGCTACTTTGAAGAGTATTTTAGCGTTGTTGTTTTTTAAGTAGAAGTTCATATATGCTGACAATATGATGTAGACAATCTCCTGCCAGGAATTTATTAAAGGGGGGTCTTGCCTACCCAAAAATCTGTATATAACTGTTTAGAGCAGCTTTATTTATAACACCCTCAAGCTGGAAAGAACCCAAATGTCCATCCACTATCCAGAGAATAAACAAGTTGTGATGTAGCCATATAATGGAACATTATTCAGCAATAAAGGGAACAAACTACCTATGCATGCAAAAATATAAATGAATCTCACAAGCATTATTCTAAGTAAAAATAAAAACAAATGCAAAAGGTTATGTACTCTATGATTCTGTTATGTGACATTCAGGATAAGGCAATATATAAGTGAAACCATGTGTTATATTCTACTTTACAATTTTTTAGTTAAAAATATATAGTGAAAGTCCATGGCAAAATAAAAAAAAAAAAAACGCCTCTTTGATAGCATAGTATTTTATAGATATACCACCTTATTTATTTAAATAATTAACATATATGATTTGCTTCCAAGTTTTGTAACCTTGAATAAATTATGTATATATAAGAAAATTTATTAAAGGTTACAAAACTTGGAATATATATATATATATATATATATATATATATATATATATATATGTGTGTGTGTGTGTGTGTGTGTGTGTGTGTTTATATTATATGCACCATATATACTGGTCTGGTAATTTTCTTAGTATAAATTCCTACATGCCCTAGCCAGCATGGCTCAGTTGGTTGGAGTGTCATCTCCTGCACCAGAAAGTTGAGGGTTCTATTCCCTGTCAGGTTGTGGGATGATCCCTGGACAGGAGGCAACCAATCAATCTATGTTTCTCTTTCACACATCAATGTCTCTCTCTCTCTCTTTCTTTTTCTCTAAAAATACATAAATACTTACTAAGTAAAATAGCAATACCTCCCCTCACCACACTCCCACCTCTTCCTTCACTAAAATAAATATAACAATAAAAAGTTACATAAATTCCTACACATTTACTTTTGAAATATAGGTCTAGACACCTTAAAATTTTTGATACAATGTGCCAAATTTTCTTCACAAAGATTGTACAAAATTACACTTCCATCAACAATATCCCAAGCTGTTAATTTCTGTACCTCTCTCAGAGAACACTATTATTATCATTCAACATGTCTTGTAAAGGACAGTAAATTCCCCAACCATTAATTCTACAATGAGGAAAAAAATTTACTTGTGAAAAAGGTCTTAGCTAAATGTCTAAAAGGCTCATTATTCCATGAAAAGAAATATTTATTTCACACCTGGAATTAGATACTTAATATTAGAAAAAGGGTTTTCTTACACTTTTTATGGATATTTAAAACTATTTAAATTAAAACAATCTTTCTTTGATTGTTTTGAGCCAGTTATTTTTCAGATTCACTTTCTACTCTCTTTTTGTTGACCTCCATGAATTGCATCACATGGGCCCTCTTGTCCCCTGCCTTCCAGGTGAGATTGGATAATGGGGAATGTGATTGTCCTGGGAGCAGGAGATTGAGGCCAGGGTAATTATTTTCTCAACCCTCTTACTGTCAGGTCATAGTGTGAGCAAAAGATACTTCCCCCAACCATTAGTACTGCTCCTTTGGGTGGCTCCTCTCCCAGGGCTATTGCTTTCACTGGATTCTGGCTACACCATCCTCTTCAGGCATAAGAATGTTAACAAATATTAGTCATTGCTAGTCCCTGGGGACTTTGCTATTCTCCTTGGGTCTTTTAACCCAGGTTGAATCTCTTTCAAAAGTTTTTTTTTTTTTTCTAATTAAAATTATCTTCACTTAATGATTTGATTATTTTATGTGTTTTCTCCTGGGACTCTAAGTGATGCAGATATAAAACACAAGGCAATAAGAAATCTAGGGCTTAAATAATTAATCCCATGCTAGGCCATAAACAAATAGGAGAGCACTTAGTAAAAGAAATTATATCAGAATCAATAGGTTATATTTTTCCCCCCCAGAGTCATAGCCCTTGGAGTTATTAATGCAACAGTAAACACATAAACAGAATGGAGAAAATTCACAGGAACTAAATCTAATTGAAGCACACAGAATTCAATACAATAAAATTTAGGGAAGAATAAGGGAAAATTATGTAATGTGATTATATTGAGACAAAAATTATTAATAAAAAGTGCTATCTTTGTAGGGTTGCCCAGCTTAGCAAATAGATATACAGGATGCCCAGTCATATTTGAATTACAGATAAGCAATAAATTGTTTGTAGTATGTTTATATGAAGAACAAATTTAACCAAGCATTCTATATTTCATCTGGCAACCCTATCTTTGTGCAAAATTCATTAACACAGTCTATCACTTGACAAAATCTTTTGTGACCTATCTACTATCCAATCAACAATGTGTGAGTAATGAAGTGTCAGGTGAAGTCAAGTAGATCAAGAACTAGTACCTAGGCTACCAGTGCCAAGGCAGAGTAGTGGGAGAGGGTAAATCAAATAAACACAATACTATAATCAGAGCTATTCATTGACTGATGAAGAGGGAGAGAGAGCTATTATGGATATAAGGTCACCAATATGATCTCTGAAGATAAGTGCAGTGAGAGTGGCTTCAGAACAAATTTTAATGTACAAGAAAGAAAAGCTATGACTGTTAACTACATGACTTGAGATTTGTGACAAGAAAACCAGGCCGTGAAAACTGTGGCCTGAGAATATAGAACAGTGTGAAATAAAAAAATCTAGACCTGTCAAGAGGATGGGCACATA
This sequence comes from Miniopterus schreibersii, assembly GCF_964146895.1. Lineage (NCBI taxonomy): Eukaryota > Metazoa > Chordata > Mammalia > Chiroptera > Miniopteridae > Miniopterus > Miniopterus schreibersii. The sequence goes on along the minus strand of NC_138108.1, from coordinate 63,804,564 downwards.
TAGAAGTAGGTGTCAATATATAAGAAATCATAAAAAATGTGGAATAAAAAGAATATTTACCTGTGAATAAGGACAACTAATTTTTTTTTTTTCTAGCCTGGACTTAAAGAAGTGTCAACCTTTCCAGGATCCATTACTCTAAAAATAAAACAAATATTTAATTAGATATAATTTTTAAAAATTGCATTATTAAAGTGCAACCCTAAAAAAACCTGTGGTCTATAATTCAGGATTCCCATTGTAGCCCAAGTACACAGTGGGAAGTGTTTATTCAGACAATAAAACCACACTATTGGCCCAGCCTGTGTGGCTCAACCGTTGAGCATTGATCTATGAACCAGGAAGGAGGTCACAGTTTGATTCCCAGTCAGGGCACATGCCAGGGTTGTGGGCCTGATCCCCAGTAGGGGGCGCGCAGGAGGCAGCTGATCTATGACTCTCTCATCATTGATGTTTCTCTCTCTCTCTCTCCCTCTCCCTTCCTCTCTCTGAAATCAATAAAGTCCTATTTCAAAGCAAAACAAAACAAAACTGTTGTATCAGGATGAAGCGCAAGACGGTAGGCTTAAACAATACATTTGATAAGCATCGGGTGTTGACCCTGGAATAAGGCTCTTGGTTGTCCATTCTTTGCAAATGTTCTAAGGGCTCTTCCCAGTGTGGGCAGACCACCAAGGGAAGGCTGTGCTTCTCGGTGGGGTAAGACAGGCTTTTATACCTGCCCAGGTGGGTAACTGTGACACAAGTAGAGTGATAAACCTGGTGAAAGAATTCTATTAACTTCCACATAGAAGTGGAAAATAGAAAACAATAACAGATAATTTAGTTGTTAAAATATTAAAAACGAATGATGAAAAACCCTGGAGAAGACTAGAAATACTATCTGATTAGTTAGAAAGAAAAGGAAAACATCTCCGTCTCTCTCTGCACTTCCTCCTCTTGTGCTATCGGATTTTCGCTGAGACTTCACAAGAGGTAAAAAGGAGACTTGCATTATATCCCAAAGCAGCTGGAAAATGTGGTTGGAAGAAAATAAAAACAAATAATCCTTTGTTCTGCAAGTACAGTTTCAACATAATTTAAGTAAAGCAAAGCTATCACAAGAATGTACCCCATTTTCTTTACACAAATAAGTAAAGGAATTCATTGACTTATTTCACAGAACAAAAATGTCAGGGGAGATGCGGTGTGGCAATGACAAGAGGAAAATGGACCTGTAGCGGCAGGTTCCACGGGAGTTTTCATTTAGAGGCCAAGAAAAAAAAAAAATAGACACTACAGTCCAAAGGGACATGTCATACTGTGAGACAAAATCTTAAAGAAATTATCCCCAAACTGCTAAAGCTTCCACCACCAACAAACATGTAAAAGGATCAGGAGTAGGAATTGGGTCAGGGAAGGATTTTTAAAATGAATTTATTGGACAGAGCTATTCTGTAAATCCCAATCTCCTCAAAAGTGAAGTGTGGCAGATTCCTGACTTGCACCATTAGCTCAGGACAGAGAATTCTAAAAAAAAACACCTCCTATGGGACCTTGATATGTATCCTGTGGAGTCTGGGGGATCCAGAGGACAGGTATTTGATTTACATCAAATTCTAAAAGATAAAAAATTGAATGAAGATACATATCCTGCAGAGAGGAGGACTACATTTTTGAAGTATGAAAGTCCAAAAATAGTAAGCTGAAAGGATGGATGAGTGAAATCCATGGTCCAGATTTAAGTCACAAACCGGATAAATAGGTTTTGGGCGTATCTTTCACCCCATCAAAGGAGGCCAATTTAAATAGTTTAATAGCAGGGAAAAACATGCCGGAGCTATTGCTAGAGGTGTGGGAATTGCAGTAGGAGATGCGAAGTCTAAACCAAAAAAGAAGCATCACCCTCATCAAGGGAACCACAGGTAAGAGGTCCACTGGGATACAGGTGGGAGTCTCATAAAGAAAAAGCTTAACCCACAAAAGTGTGATTGAACTTTAAATATCCCACATGTTCAGAGAAAGGATACACAAGCTCAGGACAGTATCCGAAACGTGGAAACCTTCGTAGGGCTATTTTTGCCTTTCCGGCTTTGCCCTCAGAATATATAAAGGCCAGGTATTAATGCAGCAAGATAAAGGGGCGTCGGTAGCTGTGGGAAAGAGGAGATAGCTAAGGAAACCCCACTTTTAGACTCTGGACTTCCATGTACAGTAGAGCCAAATGTGGGAGGACCCTGACGCATCTTCAATGTTAAATCGAGTGTGAAGGTTTCAAGCAAGAGAGCCCCCCGTTTTAATTGCTGAATTAAGGCTGTTTTGCAGCTTCAAATAGCATTTCATTTTTAACTCTTAGAGCGGCCCTGAAAGTCATGGGGCCCACCCAAGTTTTCATTCTGTGCAAGAGAACTGGCCGCTCAGAGTACATGGTAAAGAACAACAGAAAACAAGAAGAGAGTTACTCCATAATTACATCTCCTAAATCTAATCTCAGTACCAGTTATATTAGATTTAAAATAAAAGCACTCAATAGTAAATCAAATGGGTATTTTTATGTTATGTCTGTTTTAGTTACCATCTCGGTACCTCAAGAGATAGCGCGCTCAAAGGGTTAATTAAAAAATGTTTGATGAAAAGGTTATCGGCACTTCTGATTTCCAGTTCTGCATGAAAGGAGCTTGGAAGTTGTTACTCCGTGGGAATTGGGTCAATATATTAAATTTAAAACAATAAATAAGGGTAGGAAAGCTCCTCAAAGAAAATCAAGGACCTAATGCCAGAAGGGAGGGAAGTGAGTGCTGAAAGAAGAAATGTTACTGTTAAAAGAAATTAATTTACTCCGTTTCATGCTAAACTCAGAACCTTGGTTTTAAATGTTAACAAGTCTAGCATTTTAATCAGTGTTTGAACATAACTAAGATGTAAGTTAAAATTCTAGTAACATTGTGACCCAATTAGATAGTAAATATTGGACTCTTTTTGAGAATTACAAAGCAGGTGGATAGCAAACAAGAAACTATTAAATTATCTTAATTGCTCTATATTTTGGCAATGGGTTAATAATATGATGATTATCAGGTCAGGGCACATTCATTTTTCATTTTTCCAAATCGGTACAATTTAATCCTTAAAATAACTGGGAGAGATTAAATCAGATCAAAGTTAAAATGATTTATAAAATCAAAAATATGTAATATTTATCAGTTGATATCACTATGAAAGTTTTGTGACCAATGCAGTATCCTGCCATTTTAACATCATGATCTTGCCTCCAAAACATTCAGGATAGATCTACACAAATCAAATTATACTATGATCAAATAATTACAGGCCCAGCAAATTCTATTTATTTTACTTTTTTGCTGTAACTCCCATCATCATAAGCTTTATATCCTTATTACCTTTCTTAGGGCATTTAAAGAATACTGCAATAATTATATATTCATATTATAATGTAAGAGAAGATCTTGGAAACAGAAGATTCTTGTCAGGATTTTCTATGACAAATTTGGAAGTCATTTTATTCTAGGCCATATGAGCATTTAAATTCTAGGTCAACTTAATGAAGCAAAATATTGGGATTAAAAAGTAGAAGTTGAAGTGAAGTTGTTGGAATAGTTTAGTGGCCAGTAGAATATATGCATATTCTCATGAACCAGAAACTAAATTATAAAAAAAAACATCAGAATTTCTTTCATAAAAGTGAAAAGAAACCACAAAACCATAATCAACTGTTGTATAATATAATGCTAATTTCCTAGTTAATTTTCAAGTCAAGCAATTCATTTAAAAAAAACACACTAAATAGTCTCAAAATGACTATAAATTACTTGCAAGTTTCTGTCATCAGCTATTCTAATAAAAGCTGAATATAATTCAATATTCTGTAGAAAACACTGATGTCGCTTAATTGTGAATTCCATTTGGCCCTTTCTACTGTTTCACAGATCCTCAGTGGAAAATATACAAAGGGCAACATAAATTTCCTTTGCACTTTCTTCCAAGTTCTCCTGACTCTGCATTTATATTCCTTACTATGATTATTCTATCATCTGCAAACGTATTTGGGGGAAAAAAAGAAAAAGTCTGAGATGCTCTACTGGGACCTATATGGCTGTCCCTCCAGCATCCACTCTCTGCTCCCTTCTAAGAGTCACCCACATTTCCAATCTTCCTGGCCACCGAGATTCACTCAGAGGTGGAAACATTAGGTAAGTTCTGCTAGTCAGAATCAAAGGAGCTTCATTCTTTGTGCAGGTGCATTGGGGATTGTGTGTGTGAGTGCGTGTGTGTGTATAAGGATTGTGAACCTCTTCTTATACCCATTCTATAGTATAACAAAATACCATAGAAATGGGTAGCTTATTAGCAACAGAAACTTATTTGTCACAGCTCTGGAAGCTAGAAGTCCAAGATCATGGTTGTGTGATGGCCTCTTCTGGGTTGCAGACCATTGTACATAGTAGGAGAACTTGAGAGTTTTGTGGAATCTCTTTGATAAGGGTGATTACTGAGGACTCCACACTCATGATTTAATTACCTCCCAAAGTTCCCACTTATTATCATCATTTTTGGGGTTTAGAATTTCAACTTCGAAATTTTGGGGGACACAAACATTAAAGGCCAGCCTGGCCTGTGTGGCTCAGTGGTTCAGTGTCATCCTGTGCACTTAAAGGCTGCTGATTCAATTCCTGGTCAGGCTCGAACCTGGTCTGTATGGATGGCATCTACTGATGATTCACTCCCCTCCTTTCCCCTCCCCTCCTCTCCTCTTAGCGTATCCTTGGATGAAAATTAAAAAAGAAAAAGAAAAAAAGACCATAACTGAAAGCTCTACAAGTTTCTGACAGACAGCATGAAACTCATAGAGGAATTTGTGATAGTAACAACTTTAATAAATTAAGAAAGCGACAGTAGGCCTGGATATATCAATTGCTGGGTAAAGATATCCATGAGACTTAATTTATTCCTGGGCTATGGGAGTAAATAAGCCAATTAAATCCCCCCCCCCCCCCCGCTTTTTCTGTTTATCAAGTTTGAGTTAAATTTTCTATCACTTGTAACTAAATAAATTTTGATACATATGTTTTTGCAGTGTTTTATCATTTTATAGCTCACTTTTGTATGTTCTATTAGAGACCTTTTAACCACAAAAATTCCAGTGGTCAGAAATCTTATGCCTAATTGAATTGTTTAAGGTTGGGAACAAATGCTCTCATGCAGGATGTTTAATTTTCTTGTTACAAAATCCTTCTTTAGTTAATTTCTTCCCACCCACCCCCACCTTCCCTCTGAGAATGGTCAGTCTGTTCCATCATTGCAATGGGTCTTTTTACACATAAGAAGTTGGTCTTTTTTCACCTGATAAAAGATTCAAAATTAGATTGAATTGTAATAACATCAGGAATCTTAAGAACTTGACATTTCGCTGACCCGTTTGGTCCCATATAAGAAAGGAGGTTTTAAAGGAGCAGATATGTGTTCCTTTCCTTTACAACTAATAGAATTAGTCTTTTCGTTAATCAAAACTCCTCTTGACCTCAATTCTTTTATTATACTCCCTGTTAATAGTCTTAAATTTAGAACTTTTGTAGTTTGACCACTAGGATATCCAAGAGGAGTGACTGTGAAAGATCATGAAAAACCAGATGAATAGGAGAAGATAAGAATTAGAGATCTTCAAGATGATCTTCAAGAGGACAGCCATCTTTTGTCTTCTGAAAATATTTTCTTAACCCCACATCTCACTATAGCTGAACCTCTCAGTTATAAGAATTTGGTCTTCAGTGGGAATGATGAAAATGGCCTTAAAAAGTTTTTGTAGGTTTGAAAGCTACAAAATCATGTTTCAAGCATCATCCTCTGAGCATACTTGACATGGTATCATATCTAGGATTCTGTTAAATTAACCACGTCTCAGAACCAAAACTGGAGGGAAAACAGCAGTTTTATCCTTAAGGTTTTGTTAGAGAAAATTTTTGTGGACATATACAGTACAATATGATTTAAATGACATATTAAATTACATGCAAGCTTATCCGGAATAAATACATTAAAGAGAAATGTAAACACTTGTACCATGAGCTGAATGTCAGAAAAAATCGACCTTTTGCCTTCTCAACTATATGTATATAAAAGATTGTACATGCTCTTAAATGACTTTAATTCATATGCTTAGTTACACATTTGCCTCCTATTGTCTCTAATTACTGTGGGCTTCTAATTCTTTCATTCCTGCACATACCCTCTTTTTATGTTTCCCACCGACAAATGTTGAGCCAGGGCCTGATCATCTCACTGTTCTCACCTTCTTCCACTTTGCCCCTCACTGGCCTTCTCTGGTAACTCTGTCTCCTCCTGGGTCTCAGGCCAGCAAGGTTCTTTCTTGTTCATTCTTGAATCCCAGAATAGAACACAGTGACTGGCATATGTTAGCTTCTTAATTATATGTGTTGGATGAATGAATAAAAACATAAGTAAACAAATATTTAGTATATACTCTATCAGTTTGACAGATCTGCCATAACAAAGACCACAGGCTAGGTGACTTAAAATAAATTTCTTAAAATCTTCAAGTCCAGAAGTCTGGGATCAAGATATTGTCAGGATTGATTTCTTCTGAGGCTTATTTCCTTGAATTGTGGATAGAAGGCTGTCCTCATCTTGTGTCTTCACATGGTCTTTCCTCTATGTGTGTCTGAGTCCTAATCTGACACCAGCCAGATTGAATTAAGTCCCACCCTAACAACCTTATTTTAACTTAATTACCTTTAAAGATCCTGTCTTTAAATACAGTCACATTCTGAGGTACTGCGTATTAAGATTTCAACATGTGAGTTTTGAGGGAGGCATAATTCAGCTCATAACATACCTTGTGTGTGTGTGTTAGATTGTGCCAGCTAATGATGTCACACCATAGCATTTTATCACATACTGCTTTTCCTCTATTAAATCAGCCGCCTGAAATTACTTTATCATAACTCTACAAAAAACTAACAGTGGCCAAAGAAACCCAACAGTACTATAAAATGCATATTCTTATCATTAGAGCCATAGTAGCCAATCCAGTTGCTGATGGAATCAGGGGCAGTAGTCGAGCATTAGGAACATCTCAGTATAGAGCAAATATACAAGAGCAATAGAGTCAATTTCTATTTCTGATTTGAGCTTTTGGATTTTAGAGGAGAAAAACATCCAACTAGGCTCTTTAATATAAGAAGGTGTACCTCAGATTCCTGGTTTTATATAAAAAATATTTGGGGTTATTTAATGTCTACAAGAAACTTGAAAGAGCCAAATATGTGGTCTACAAAAGTTATTTAAGTTTCTCTTGTTGTAAGCAGTCTCCAATGTATAAAAATGTTGTATTCCAAAGATTCCTTTGTAAATCATATATTTGGGACTCAGATTGTATTTCACCATGGAAACAATGTGCTCACTGGTGCAGTCCCTTTGCTGTACCCTTCAAAATCAAACTGTTTAGTTCAGGGTGAAGCAAAAGGAAGTATGATACTACTAAAATATCATCACCAAGAGTCCTAATTTTTAAAAGGCAACATTTAGTCAGAGTACCATTTGAAAAATATGTTCCTTTTTGTGCTTTGGAAATAATGCCCAGGAGTTCCTCTTCTCTTCACCTGAGACAGTTAGTGCAGAGATCTTTCCAGTTCTGCAACTCTAGTGAAGGCTTTTATGGCGGGGCAGGAACTCTGAGACGGAGGACGCAGGGGGTTTTACAGACCTAGGACCACTCCTCCTAGAATTCAAAGCCATGTCCTGGTCGCAGGCTATGTAAAATACTAATTAAGTATATTCCTAGAATCAATGACATAGGGAAGGAGGAGGGTGATATTTGGGTGAGAATGGCTCACCACCACAACTTTTAGTATTGTTATGCATATCCTACATCAATTTTTTATTGTCTTTAAATTCTTTACAGACAATGCATCCTCTTAATGCCTGTGCCTATAGACTTCTCCCTTATCCCACCTCAAATTTAACATAACAGAAACTAGAACTGGTTCACTAAACACTCTTTCTGTTCCTAAACGTCACCAATTCCAAGGGCTCCTGGTTTCCATTCTTTTCTCCTGAAAATAAACATCTCTATGTCTTTATCTTTACTTTCTTCCCATCCTTGAGGAAAAATATAAAACGTATAAATATACATAATAGGTTTTGAGATACATAAACCACCAAATTAAAATTCAATTTGACTTATAAACAGACCAGATTAACCCTCAATTGCTTTCTCTTTTTAAAAAGGGAGACAATTCAAGAGGTTTGAGTTCAAGAAATAGATTTTAGATTTTAGATTTTCAAGGTAATTAATTCTAAAGAGCCTTTTGAAGAAAAGTGCAGTGGTGGCTAAGGTAGAAATAATGTCAATGATCCCCGACAAGGGATTCAGGGGAAAGAGAGTGAAGACAGAAAGGAAATCCCAATGGGTAAAACAGAAAAGGTAAAATGTTTTATTAATGTTGGATAATTATTTCAAGAAATGTATATGATAGATATATAAGTCCAATACTATCACGTTTTCCTAAAATGAATTTTATTATTAAGTGTTGATATGAATTTACTATGTATCTTACTAGGATATCACTATTTATTGCTTTGTTTAAAAAAGAATCTGCTATCTTTTGTAGACTATTTTAAGGATGGTTATTTTTTATAGGTAAGCTCAAATTTTTCAAACATTTAGTGAAATAAAACATTTAAAGTGCCAGCTTAATTATATCATTGTCTAATACAAAGAGAATCTTAAAAAAATAGTTTGAAAGTCAACATTGACTTCTCACGCCTCAAATGCCTGTTTTATTTTATTATGATGCAGCACAAATTTCACACTGTCCTCAACAGGAACAGTTTGCTAGAACACAAGTATGACTAATATGAAGGACTCCAGCAAAGCCCTTTCTTTGCAAAGGGAACTTAATTAAATTATGTTTAATTTTTCAGACATTTTCTATTTTCCTTTATTTGTTTCCAATTTTTATAAGATAAAGCAATAAAAAATAACATGTAAAATGGGATAAATTTTTATTCAGAACATGTTGGTAGATCATCAATATCACAAAGCAAAAAGGAAACTAATGGTTTTTTTTTTAAGGCCTGCTATGCCAAACGTGGGGATTTACTTAAGAATAAATTATTCAACATTGTGTAAGTTTTGAAGAAGATTTAGTGAGAAAAACAATGCATAAAAGTCCACTTATGGAATTTCTCAGGCTTCCATTGGAGGGGAGCTATTCACTTTATGTGTATAACCTAAGGATCCATAAGCCTTTCAGTTTCTAGAATCACTGTGTTGTTGTTGTTTGCTGTTGTTTGTTTTAGTATCCTTAACAGTTTACAAAAAGTCATCTCTGCCATGGGAAGATAAGCGACCTTTTCACTACCTAAGGATTCCAAGTGGAAAAATGGGAGAATACATAAGCAAGCCGATTTCATAATCGCCTGGTTTCCCTCTTGAAATTCCCACTCCTGCTCAATTATCCTTTTACTTAACTATTTTGTCACTGATTGGCCTCTCCTCCTACTCATTTGCCCTTATCTTTTACTTTTTGAAGCATGCCTTACAAGGAATTTGAGTGGATAGAAAAATTTTTTGAAGGCCTGGAAGTAACCAGGCATGGTTATAACAACTCAGGGCAGAAAACAGCTTGATATTCAGCCTTACATCTATTGGGCCTAATGCCCTTCAGTCATCTCTGCCATTGGATTTCTTACTGGAAATAGTTCACTTTGGTCAATACTATAGTTGGAACTTAGTCTTTCACTTAACCCCTGTCCCCTTTTTGCTCAGACCCATCTCTCACTGTTTTCCTTTTGTTACTTTCAGAATCCTTCACTCCAGTTGTCCTGTCTTTCAAATTCCAAATCCTACATCCCACTAACTAAAATATTACCTGTGTTCATAATCTAGATCCTTACCATAAATACCCATTATGGTGCATGCTCTCTTAAACAATGCAGTTCCAGTGGTGTCCTCATACTTGCTTTGAACATACAATCAGCAGCATTTTTTTTTTTTAAGAGCAAATGTTCTTTTCCTGTTACAAATGCCCTAATTTGTTAAATCCTCATAACCACATTATCAAAGATGTATCACATTCCATTTTAAAATTGAGGAGATTGTACATCAGAGAGTATAAACAAATTACCCAAGATCATACAATTAATAATTGTAGAATATAAAATGTATACCATTTTTGTTTGATTACAGAGCCTCTGTCCCTGACTGTAACATTCAGCTGTATTTATTGTGTAAAATTGAGAAATATATCTATATATTTATAGTCACTACATCTTTAACATTAATACATCAATTTTTTTCTGGGAGGATAATTGGCTTTGCTGAAAATGTTCATAAGTTGGTGTTATTTTTGAACATTAATTCTCCTTTTAAAAATAAAATCTGCTTTGATTTTATGTAAAACATTACTAGCAAATATCCCCTAAAACTCTGATCTGACAATATAATCCTAAATATGCCCAAGAAGATCTAGATGTTTAAAGGTGTAAAAATTGGAATCTTAAGTGGCAGCTCAAAAAGTTCAAAACTAACCAACAACAACAAAAAGAAAAAACAAAAAGATCTTCCTCCTCCAAGCCCTGACTCAGCTTCCCCTTATGATTGGCTTGGAAACCCTGTAGATTAAACTGCTATTTGTGCAGTTCACTGAGCCTGGGGTGAACTCAAACATCCTCTAGTTCACACAGTTCTGTTCTCAAGTTACCTCGACAGGGAAGCAGACAGTCTCAATGATGCTACTTTATAGACTCCTAGGCAAAAATAGGATGTCGAAAATCTACCCTTCAAAAACTAAACCCATAAGTTTGCTGTCCTTCTGTCAAAGGAGAGAAAATGCACTTGATCTCATATTGTTTGAGATGTGTCTGTGCATATAAACTCTTTGGAGACAGTAAATTAGAGGCAGTAGGAAATGGAAAAGGAATCAGCTATTCCAACTCAAACAGGGACTTTCTGCACAAAAGACAGGCTAACACAAGAAACAAAACAATTATCTTAAACCTATTGGTTAAATGATTAAGCAGTTCACTTATCAACCTTGTTGGCATGCTGATTTTACTTAGATAATATTAATAAGAAAATGAATAAAAATAAAATAATACCCTCCAAATTATATACAATTGCTTCCAAATTTCCTGTCATTGGGTTGACTTTCAGAAAACAATACTGCAAATTTATATATGTATGTGTGTACAAAAACTACAACCATCACCTTAATTAAAAGGGGCAGCTATTATTAACCACTGTGTGCTGGTTGTTTCTGACCTTTTTTTTTTACCTAGGAAACATGCTGTCCAACTTGTATTTTATGAAATCTTATTCCTAACTTATTTTAAATTATTAATCACAATTAAAATCTAGCTCTGGGTTATTCATGCACATTGTTGAAAGCTGATTATAGCATGTGTTGGGAGTACAATTAGTACTGTAACATTAGGACCACAGTCTTCCATTCTATTTTTTCACAAGTAAATTAAAATAGTGCTTAATTGTAATATTTTTTAGATTTCATTTTCTGGCTTAATGAGATTTCCAGGTAGATAACTGTACTGATGTATTTATGGTAAATTTTTAATAGCTAAAAATGAATTGAGTTGTAAGCACATTCTGTATTCTTAATCTTCACAATAGGAAACAAGTACATATTCTTCTTGTTACTTTCCTCTTTTGTATTAACTATGTAAGGAAGCTAAGAAAAGTATGGGATTGCCTGGCAATATAAGTGTTTGTTTGTTTTTTTATACAAAAAGAAAAACATCTGTGAATACACCCATTTTGATATTGTGATATACATGGTTATTTGTGGTGTACAAATTGTTGCTATTATTTCCAAACCCAAAGAAATTCCTGTATGCTCCTCTTCAAAACTTCTCTTATAACAATGGGTGTGTCAGGAGAGGGTCATGGCCATACAACTTTAGAGGTGGTAGACTCTAGTCCAGGTTTGTCTGGAAGCATGAATGAATCCTGGTGACTATCAAGTTAGCAACAAATCTCTTCCGGGTAGAGCTTCTTAACAAAAATGGTTGAAAGGTGAGTGAACAGCAATTAATCACCCTGCTACATACTTGCCCTGAACACAATTTAATTAAATACAGTTCATGTCTTCATTCCTACTCTTGTCACATCTTCCAAAATTCAAAACTACTCCATTTGGCAATTTGCCAAGAAGGAAAATTATACTGGGGAGAAAAAGGTGTGTGCATCTTTAATATTAAAAACTCAATGAAGAACCAGCAGAAGGAACAATTGGCCAAGTAAGTACATTAATATTTTTACATTGGCAAGCTTAGAACCCTTCAAATGGCCTATAATACAGTGGTGGAGTTTCTCAAGATTAATATTGTCTTTATAATGAATTTTAAGGAAATTATACAACTCTTAATATTCATAAAAACAGCTTCAGTTCATCTTAAGAAAGTGAGAAAAGGTAGTTATTGGGTCCAGCAAGTTAGATGTTATATATACTATTTGAGAGGAAGGTACCATGGTTCTTAACCAATATCACTCCCACAAACATTTCGTTCAAACTGCTAACTAATCCTTTTCCTAGTTAAGTCCTACACTGAGGTAACAATAATGGTCTTGGATTAATAAAGTTTTCAGTAAGGTAACTGGATATTTTTTAATATGTGGGAATCTGAAGATATTTAAACATTTTTTTTCAATTTAACAAGTTTTCTATATTTCCCATGCATAAGCATGTATGCCTATTTGTTTTCAGATTCAATGGCTGTAAAATAAGATTTAGAAAAATGAGATAATATACATTTGCTTACAGCCATGTCATCCATTTTCATCATAAATCTCACCTCCTGTCAACCTTTTTCTTGTTGGAAAAAGTCGAAGCCATGTTGTAAACATTCTAAATACATTCAGTATAAAAATATTCAGTATTTCTTTGGAATTATTACTTAATTTGTTTAATTCAATATGTTTTCATTGAGTGAAAATTCGTCAATGTTGTGTTGGCATCCAGAGGGAATTCAAACAAAGCAAACAAACAGATTTTGTTCTTAAAAAAGTCATACCTGATGTTAGAAAAGTTTATTAAACAAGCACATAGTACATAGAACACATGAATACAAAGGAAAGTTCAGAAAAGGAGAAGCTTAATATGGTATAGATTTTTCAAAGAGGAGACAGGGATCATCAAACCTCATTGGTGAGAACAGTAGCAGTCTATATATTATATAGTTTACCACTTGGGAATAGAATCAGGCTAGCCATTTACAGCAAATGTGTTTCTGAGAAATGCTTGGAGTTCTACAATGCTCAGCTATGATAGAATGCATCCGAAGCATCCATTTCTACCTGGCCTTCCTGCCATCAACTCCCACAGTCCACAGGCATATGACAGAAAACAGACATTTTGATCTTGGACTATTTTTAGCATCAAGTGTTCTCTGTATCTTCCAGTTCTGCCACTTTTCTGGAGTAGCTGGATACGACCATCTACACAGGCCTTGTGCCTTCTCAGTGGGGCTTGGGGAGAGGACCACTCTTTCCCTTTAATGGTCCGCACATCCGTTCCACAATACCACTTCCAGAGGTTTTACATGTATATTTGACTTTCTTGAAATATTTTACTTCCTATGTTATAATTCCCTATAATTTGGGGGAATTATCAATAAACTTGTGCCATTAATATGCCTTTTTCTATGTCCATTGAGACTTGACTAAGACATTCAACTCTGTAAGGTGGACCCTTGCGTATGTCCCTGGCTTCCTTGATGTTGGATTTCTTTTTCTTTCTCCCAGCCTCCCCCATGAGAATTGCTATTCACTTTTCAACACTTCAGAGCACTCAGCCACTTAATAGATTTGAATTTTTTTTGGTATAATTCAACAGTATGCATTTGTGTGCGTGATGGGAAAGTCAGAATGAATGGTTGGGGAAAGAACTATCTAAAGAATGAGGGAAGAGCTTTAGCATGATATTCAGTAGCTTCTGTTGATGTTCTTGATCACCCAAATGGGGTCTGTCCCAATCTCTCCATCATTCTGAATTGTAAGAATGTCAGTGACATTTGCTTTTTAAAAAATTATTCAGTGTAGAACTCTTGAACCAAATGTGTGTGCACACACATAGCATACTCTCCTAACGAAAAACACTAGTTCTGAAAAATATTGAATTCTACCACCTGAAGGAAGAGTAAATATGTTCTAACTCTTATTTTGCTGGGCATTTATCTTTCACAGAGAAGTTACAGTTTTTGTGTAAAGCATAAACACTATAGTTCTTCTCTTTGATCTTTATTTTCTACTGAGTATTTATATTTGAGCTAGAGAGGGGTGAGATCTTTTCTTCTATTTACAAGAACATTCAACTTCATATTTCATTATTTTTCTCCAAACTGTTCTGCACAGTTTTTGGTAAAAATTGTATCCCGTGTTCTTTTGAATGGAGCTCTTTTGATTATTCTGGAAAAGACATCCATGGCTTAGTTGCTTATTCAGTATCCATTTATTTCTCACCTTCTTTCTTGCTTAAAGAACCCTTGTTTCCCTTAGAGCGAACATGTAGAAATCTGCAGGTGGTGCACCTTGATAGATTTCTCATTCCTCCACATTTTCTTTTAGTTAGAGGCAGTTCTGGCCAGTGAGATCTAAATGGCAGTTGACTGTAATGATACCTGGACACTTGATTTCCTGATAAATGGGACATATGTGACTAATGCCCTTCTTCCTGCTCCAATCAACAAAATGATCTCTGGAAAAACCTGTTGATCACCATACAGGGAGAGAGAATACAACTTTGAGACATTTCTAGTGTCCTGGAAGGGGGAACTTACAGGAGGAAATTTTGCGGGTTTTAGAGTCTGAAAAGGCAGAGTATATGACAATAGTTTTGGATTGATTAAAACCATGAGATGAAAGTCCTAAAGTAAGTCTTGATAAGCAAGAGTCAGTATCATAAGTTAGCTTATTAAGGAACAAGTACTTCCTGAAATAAATAATTAACTTATTTTTGCCTAGTCCCAGCATTATTTAGCACAGAAGTGAGAATATATGCTTCATTTTAGAATTGATTAGCACAAAATAGGAAAGTATATTTATTTTTTAAATTGCTTACCATAAACATAGGAACGCATATTTCCTGAGTTCTCACTGGCTTTATGGTATAATGCCTGTAGCTACAACAGAGTTAAGCAGCACATTAAGGAAGGATGACTAGAATCTCAGAGACAGGTGTCCTAAATATCTTCTGCACTGAACCAATGACAGCATCTTTCTATCTCTGCAATTTTTTTATGTGAGAAAGAAACCCCAATTTATTTGAGCTACTAATTAGTGTTCTTTATTACTCATAATGGAATATATTTATAACTAATATTACATGTAAGACCAGGCATATTACTTTTTAAAAACATTGTTTATTGTTATTTTAAGCAACCATTTAAAAACAACTGACTTTTTCAACCACATCTTGAATACTTTCTTGACAAAATATTTAGAAAAACTTAAATTGTCAACTATATGGTATTTATCCTTTATTATTAAGACCTTTTACAAGGTAATCACACCAGTGTGAGTTTAATGTTTCTGTGTAGGAAAAAGAAAATTGACACACCTTGATCAGTAAATTTCAGGAGTGCTGACATAAATTCAGAAAAAGATAGGATATGTTTTAAGGTTAAAGTTTATTTACATGCTACTTATAGTTCTTTTATAATCTTGCATCCAATTAATCAAGTTCAATGTTTATTTTATGTTAAGCATTCAGTTGTTTGGTCAAATATGCCAAGAGCTATAGGGAATATAATAGTATCATGTTCAAAAGTGAAGTTCTCTAAGCAAGAAACCATACAGTGTTTTGAGTTGTGTCCCTATAAACTGGCAGAAAGGTTAGTAAGCTGTAGAACTCTAGCAAATACATATTTGTTAGTTGAATAAATAAACATAATTAAATGACTGAGTAAAAGGAAGACCAGGTCTTCAGTTCAATTCCTACCTGTCCCTTTCTCCAGTAGGAATTGTCATAGCTGTCATTAGTATTCCTTCATTACTACAGAGATAATCAACTATGATGGGACAGGGTTTGGTAAGAAGGGGATTCCCTGTGTAAGTAAATGTTTCTCCTTGGGAAGCCCCACCCTCTGGGAGACATGTGTGATCACAGACTCAAGCCCAGGGCTGGCTTCATGGGCATATGACCAGCACAGTCTGCACAAGGCCCCATGCTCAGAAGTCGGCCTTGTGCTTGGGGTTTAGTGTTTTATTGTCTTAAAATTCTTAAAAATTGTATCTTTGAATTTGGATTTTGTAAATGAAGCCCAATAGTACAAGGAGCGTATGCCAGGAGGCCTGGTACCACAGATCCCTGTTTAGAGAGATATATTAGTTGAAAGTCCTTAAAGAGGAGAGCTGAGACTTCAAGAAGAGATTCTGCCTGTGGACAGCAGTCTCACCCCTTGCTCCAGGGTTCCCAGACTGTCCTTCCTGGTAGCCTGCCCTACAGATTTCATATTTGCCTTGCCAGATTGTAATATACTTTTCTTAATATATGGTTCATATTGGTTCTGTCTCTCTCATTGGACTCTATCTGGCACAGCACATTAAGCTCTATAATGTAAGCAATATGGCTTGAATCAGGTCAGTGAAAAGGAAAATTCAGCTAAAAAATCATTTTAGAGCAATACTAACCATGGACATTTATCATCTGCTTCAAAATTTTAAAGTACCTTTTAATTTTAAAGAAAAAAGCCCTAATTATTTCTTAGCTTTATTTTCCCTACCAAGTGAATTTGTGCTTGTTTTTAATTAAATTACATGCATCGGTGTGAGAAAATTGTGAAAATTCTCACTTACCGAGGCCTCCTACTTCACAAGTTGCAATATTTTGCAGTGTCTCTACTTCCAGAAAAAGTGTGCTTTAAAGAGATTTTAATTTTGTAAATTGGAAGTCTTGTGTATTAGAAGTCAAAATGTAAAATTTCACCTAAGTTACCTAAAATTAAGGAAAAGGGTGGCTTAATAAAAACGATAAGCATTTTGATTATCTAGTCCACAGTATTGAAAATTCCTTCTGTATCAGTTCTTTAAGGCAGCCCTAATAAAGTGTCACAACCTGGGTAGCTTAAAACTTCAGAAATATATTTTCTAATAGCTCTGGAGAGTTGAAGTCTAAAAATCAATGTGTTGTCAGAGCCGTGCTCCCACCAAACCCTTTAGGGTGGGATCTTTTATGGCCTCTTCCAGCATCTGGTGGCCCCATGAGTTCTCTGGATTGCGGCTGCTTAACTCCAATCTCTGTCTCCATCTGCAGTGGTCTTCTTCTCCCTGCATTTTTCCATCTCATCCCATGATATTATTTTTATAAGGACATCAGTCATATTGGGCTAGGGGTCCTCCATGCTCCAGTATAACATCATCTTAACTAATTGCATGTGCAATGACCCTATTTCTAAGTAAGGCCATGTTCTGAGGCACTCGGATTAGGACTTCAGCAAATCTTTCTCGGGGGACACATTTCAACCCATTACACTATCTAAAGAAAGCAGCTGCTATTTAGGTCCCACCTGTCATTCTCATGTTAATATATTGGTCCAGTGTTGCCAGACTTTCTGTTTTTCAAAAGAACCCAGATATTCAGCTTTACTTTTGAAATTTTCTAATTTTAAATATTGACTACCCAAACTTTAAAAACATTGCCATAAGCCACTGTTTTCTAGGCCAATCAAAACACAACCACTGGCTAGGTTTGGTCAGTAAGCTATTGATTTTCAACTTCTGCAATAATGTGAGGCACAATTGATCACTTATCCAGTGATAACTATGAGTTGAACTGGAATATTTTTAATATATGAAAGGACCCTGAGGTAATCCAAAAGGTGTTCAGAATAGACAAGTAGACAACATATGTGTCCCAACATCCAAAACTAAAATGTATGTTCTTTTACTTATAATATAGCTCCTTGAGCCATGACTTGGAATGTATGCATTATTATTTTACACATATATCTAAGAAATTGGCCAGGTTTTCCTGCTCAGAGTAGATTTAAATTAGATTCAGTCTCTGAAAACTTGTTGCTAGAAGAAAGTGCAAGTATAAAAATGAGATATAAAGGCCCTGCCAGGAAGGGACAGAAAAGAAAAAAAAAGATTTTTCAAAACCAGATATAAGAATTCCAAAAACCCTAACAGTCTGGTATCACTTGGTAAAGTTTGCACATCTAGAGGGTGTCACTACTATAACTTGCTGCATAACTCATGTTCTAAACATTCACCTTAAACATTAAAAGAAGTCTAACCTATAATTTATTGAAGTGCAGACAAAAAATGGAATAGATTTGGAAAGATTTCCAGCATTCAAGAGAGATTTTTAATTCTTGTGCACTAGGACAGCTGAACTGGTTGTTAAAAATATCAGAGTACTTCCACATTGGTTGTTTTGCAGTTTTTCCCTTACCCCATCCATAGGAGATGCCAGACTGCCCCACAATTCAGCAACTATAGGAAAGAGGGCTGGCAGGACCGTTGGGTAAAGTACTTAACTCTGCTAATAGACAAATATGTAAAGTTTTAATGTGTGGAAGTGAGCATTGGGTTGAAATCAAAACACCTACATTTTATTTTTCACTTTTCCACTAATTCAAATAAATCTTGGACAAGGCACCATATCCCTCTGGGGCTCTGTTTTTTCATCTGTAAAATAAAATCTTCTATTTGTAGACTATGGTCCATTTTGTCTCTAAAACTTTATGAATTCTGTGAAGCTACAAGTTCACTTTTGTCATTGAACAGATGAAAAACTAAAACCAGGAGATGAAATTACTTTCTTAAGGTCACACAGCTAGTTAGTGTCCAAACTGGAAATAAAATCAGGTTTCCTGGTTCCTAGTGCAGTCTACTGTTCTGCTGTAGCTGATAGCACCAGACTCTATGGATGGTGGCATTCCTTGGAAGAATACGTTTTAACTACCCCAAAATAAAGAAATTCTCGTGATTTGGAGGAGAATGTAATTTTCTTACTTGAGTATGTTCCCAGCTTAAGGAATATATTTCTAGAGTAAAGCCAAAGAACTAGTTATGCATTATTGCACATTACATAAGAGCATTGCACAAGTCAATTAGAACCGATAGTAAAACAACTTCCAGGCAAGATCATCTGAATTGTTTTATTTTTCTTTTAAAACCAGTGGAGCAAAATCATATTACAATTCAAATGTTCTGAAAGTCTCTACACCTGATCACACTTTTCCTACTGAGTTATTAGTCTCTTCCTAGGTTTTAGCCTGGAACATTTTGTTTGCATCTGTAATTCCTGAGAGCTCAGTGAAATTTCAAATATCAATATTGCCCAGCCGGCATGGCTCAGCAGTTGCACATCGACTTAGGATCCAGGAGATCACAGTTCGATTCCGGGTCAGGGCAGATGCCCGGGTTGCGGGCTTGATCCTCAGTCGGGGGCGTGCAGGAGGAAGCCGATCAATGACTCTTTCATCATTGATGTTTCTATCTCTCCCTCTCTCCCTTCCTCTCTCTGAAATCAATAAAGAGATTTAAAAAAAAAAATACCATTATTATCCAGGTAAGAGAATTTAGAAAAAGCACTTTAAATATGTCTTAAACATTGAATCAGGACTTCAGTGTTTAATTAGAAAGCCACCACTTATTTAAAAGAGGTTACAAAACTATCATTTTCCAATTCCACAGCTAGCTGACTTCTCAATAATTGTCCCAATAAAGATTTCCATCAGGTTGCTTTGCCTTTGGTTTTGATTCCATTAATAAGTTGTCCCCATCTCTGTAAAGCTTTCTCAGGACTTGTACAAGGAAAGCAAAGAACGGGACACTGTAAAGTTGTTCCTTCTTTAAGAAAACTGTGACATAAATGTAATGAAAAGGCATGTGGAAGTTTTGCCATCTAAACATTTAAGCACAGTTTGTTTGTTTCCAAAAACTGTCCTCACCAAAACTTAGCTGGAAAATGTGATTTGGTGCAAGGACATTATTTTTAATGGATTTGGTAAAAATTGGTTATTCTAAATGGTTGGAGAGAAAAAAAGTTTACTATGTTCCAGCTCTATACTGAGCTCTTCAGCCATGTTATTTATTTTTAAACCTAGCTATGAAACAGTATTTATTATTAAAAACCAGGGTTCCAGTTATTGAACTTGCCTGAGTATTCAGAACAAGTGTGCTGAAAGATCAGGTTTGAATTGGGTTCACCTATCTATACAGTGTATATTAAACATTCTGTAATAATATTCCCAATGGACTGGTTAATGATCACAAAATATTGCCTTAAAAGATGATAATTCTATTAGTAGTAGTAACTAGTAATTATTTGATAGTTAATGTAAATCAAACATACTAAAACCCTATGAGTTTTAAATTACTATTATCCTATTTTATGATGAAAAAACTGGCATCAAAGGCAGTATTGACCTTTAAACAAAAAGTCAGTCAGGTATTACTCCAGCAAATGGGTTTGAGAGCTCTCTCTTCTGGCCTCTCTGCTTCACTTTAAATGAGGTTACTGTCTTTTTAATTTTTGTTGTAATAACTGGCAGAGCTGAAATTGAAGGCAAGTAACCCTACTTTCGAACACTGCTCCTAAATGTCTAGACTATAGTGCTATCGTGCTATAGGAAATAATTTCAAACTAAACAAGTATACGTCAAACAAAATTTTAGTGAAAATGATAAAATCTTTCTTAGGAGATGTCAGAGCAATCTTCAAATTGCACTTCAGAGTCATTATTTGTAAGATTACACTGAACGTAATTATCATGGGAATGCCACGGGTGGAGACAGGTCAACAACCTGCCAATAGATGTTACCTTTCA
Source organism: Miniopterus schreibersii (assembly GCF_964146895.1). Lineage (NCBI taxonomy): Eukaryota > Metazoa > Chordata > Mammalia > Chiroptera > Miniopteridae > Miniopterus > Miniopterus schreibersii. The sequence goes on along the minus strand of NC_138108.1, from coordinate 63,783,754 downwards.
ATTAGCTTATTTTAAAGCACATTTCTGTGACAAGATTATTTTTCTTTCTTCCTTTCTTTCTTTCTTTCTTTCTTTCTTTCTTTCTTTCTTTCTTTCTTTCTTTCTTTCTTTCTTTCTTTTTCTTATTTATTTATTTATTTATATTTATTTATTAGTGTTTATCTTCTGTTATAGAATGTATGAAATAAATTGTTGTTTAAACTCTCTATTTTTTAAATTTTAAATTAATTAATTTGGACTTAAACTCCGTAACAGTCCCTTGGAAAGTTCAAAGCATTGGGATGATTTATGTGTTTTGGTGGAGGGAGAGAGTAGTGGAGGGAAAATGCGGTATATTTAAGGGTACTTCACATTTCATGAGTGTGCATTGTTTTGTCATAGTTTCTTATTTCCTTGTATATGATTTTTTTTTCTTCTTTTTATGTAGATGTGTAACTGGAGATAGGAGAAACCATGGCCACAGTGTCTTAGCAAAGAAACGAAGCTGAATGCAGTGATGCCTAATCTCTGAGACAAACCAGTCCTGCGGCGGGGTGTAAGCTGGCCTTTCTCTCTACCACATTGCCTCCAGAATGGTGGTGTTTGTGGAATATCTACCTCAGAAGCATTCACAAAATTGAGAACGTTTTAGAAGTTGTTTACAGAGGCCTGCCAAATCTCAAATTATTGAGATAAACAGAATTTAGGTGATTTATGTAATGGAGAAGATACTCAGCCATCAGAGACGATTACTTTTTGTAAAATTTCACCCAGAGTAAATACAATATCAACTTGTAAAGACAATTTTGCAAGAAAAATGTTACCAATTTCAGAAAAGGGCAAAAATATCACCATTATTTTCATAGAGTGTCACAACGTCCTCTTTAAAGAAAATTACTTTTTTTTTTATTTTTTTATTAGAGGACAGTTATTCTGTGCTGGAATAAGAAAAATAGATGAACAAATAGTGAAAGAAATGAGAAGCAAACCATACCTGCCTACTGATTTGCTCGCTCCTGATTCTTAATCATGAGCAACCAGAGCAGAGGGTGGCCGGGGCAACGTTTTGAAGGAGATGAAGTTCATCTTCATCTCCTCTTTTTCTTTCCCTTTTGTGTTTTCATTAGGCACTACAGCTATTGCCAAAGAGCAAGAGTTATAGACATGAGGGCAGGAGGTTGTGACAATTGACTACAAAATTTATTAGCTGTGTTAGCTTGTATGATGATCCAGCCAAATTATACTTGAATATTTGCCTGACGTGTTGGAGAAGTAGGAAGAGTAATGCACTCAGCTCCTCAGTCTCTTTCTCCCTCCTGCCTTTGCTCATAACATCCACTACTTACACTATGGTGTTTGCTGATCCATCCTGGAAGCACGCCCGATTTTTAAACTTTGTCTTTATCCTAATAACACCTCTGTTAGTCTATCTTACATTGTCTTAAACTCTGACCCAGTAAGTCACCTATGTACGCAAAATATGATCATTTGTTTCCCTCCTGTTTCATGTCACCTGTAGGTAAATTGTCATAGATGTCCCAGGTTTCTGGTCTGTTTTCCTATTAAGTCTACTTTCACAAAAGAATTTATTTTGGATGATAACTTTTATGATCACTCCTTTGCCATCTATGGGCGATGTTCCCCAATAACTTCTAAATCATCTTCATGTCCGTGTCATTTTTTATAATTACTAATTTGCAGGGCTTCCCCAGTCCTACTGAATGTGCAGTATGAGGCTGCTCCACAGTCTATATTTCTAGCAGGCCCCTCAGCTAATGCTTCGAAGGAGGCATGTTTTAAGAAATGAAACTACCTTGAAGCCTGACAGCTTGGTTTGCCACTGAGTTGTGTGACCTCGGGCATAAAGTTAACTTCTCTGAGCTTTAATTATTATTGTTATTTTATGTCCTACAAAGGGAGACGTAATAGCACTTACCTCATAGTATTGAGAAAATTAAGGAAAACAAACAAAACAAACAGTTAAGAAGCTTCGCAAAGTGCTTCACACACTATGGACAATGAAATGAACAATCAGCATTAAGCACTCGTATGCTTTTATGTTGTTCAAGCTCTTTTGAATGTATCATGGATTAATACTCAGGAAATTCTTATGAAGTTAAGGAACAGACGGTCTTTAATCTCCAGTAATGGTGGGTTTCTCTTTCCTTGCCTTCTTTCAGTGGCTTGGTAGGAAGCTGGGTCAGTTGGGCTGAGCCACCTCAGGCCAGAAAAACAAGGTTTCAGAGGGATAAAATAGCATTAATGTTTCACCTCCCTGGTTGATGTGTGAGGTGTGTCTGGAATCTTAAGCCAGGAAGGCCCTTTGTTGCATAGAACAATAGGTGTATTTTACCCACTTTTAGTCGAACCAATCTACAAATATATAACTAATGCAGGGTAGCATTCCTTCCACTAGAGGGCCCTTCAGCACCCTCCCAGCTCTATAACCCTGGAGGATCCCATGAACACACACAGGGGATGGGGGCGGGGGGAGGGATTACTGTCTTACCCCTCTCCTCCTAAGATTTTCTCAAGAAATCTCTTCATGCAGTAGGATGGGCCACTGTGCACTTGCAAAACAGAAGCAGGTGCTGGAATTATGATCATTTTATAGGAGAGAAATTGAGGCCCAGGCAGGTCAAATAACTCCCCATATATCAAGAAGCTAGTAAATGATGCAGCAAGCAATTGGCTGTAGACTGTGTGGCTCCTGTGAACACAATTATGATGGTTTGTATTGACATTATTCAGGCATTATTCAGGAAGCTTGAGGTAAGCTTTTAGACATATAGAGCCTTAAAGCTCCCTTCAAACCATACTACAATTTTCAAAAAAGACAATTTCATATAAATTTTTACAAAAATTACTACATTTAGGGAAGTGTTAATATTCTCATTAATTGGAAAATATAAATATTATAATATGAACTTCATAAAATTAATGATATTTGAAAGAGGTTTTAAGTAGGCTATTCAGTGAATGCTGTCTGGTCTTTTCACTGAGATTGACAGGGCACATGGAGTAATTTAAGAGTGGGTCCTTGAACTTTACTCATTCATTAAATTATTCTAAAAAATATTATTTTCAGAATAACTTGACTATAAATTTACCAGCTAACTCACTGAAGGCATATTTGAACATTATGAAAAAAATGTGAATAGTATAATGATTTGCAAAGCTTTTCCTGAAAGAGCATGAAAGTGTGGGAGAGAAGAAACTTAGTTTTTCCTTGATATTGCAGATATTAGGAAATTCAGAAGAACCATGTTGGGAGATGGCTTTAGAGATCTTGAAACTCTATTAATTGGACAAAATAACTTGCATCATAGCATTAGGAATAAATATTAATAGCCAACCATGCTTTCCTTCCTCCTTTCCTTCCTCCCTTCCTTCCTCCCTTCCTTCCTCCCTTCCTTCCTTCCCTCCTTCCTTCCTTCCCTCCTTCCTTCCTTCCCTCCTTCCTTCCTTCCCTCCTTCCTTCCCTCCCTCCTTCCCTCCCTCCTTCCTTCCTTCCCTCCTTCCTTCCCTCCTTCCTTCCTTCCCTCCCTCCTTCCCTCCCTCCTTCCTTCCTTCCCTCCTTCCTTCCTTCCCTCCCTCCCTCCTTCCTTCCTTCCTTCCTTCCTTCCTTCCTTCCTTCCTTCCTTCCTTCCTTCCTTCCCTCCCTCCCTCCCTCCCTCCCTCCCTCCCTCCCTCCTTCCTTCCTTCCTTCCTTCCTTCCTTCCCTCCCTCCCTCCCTCCCTCCCTCCCTCCCTCCCTCCCTCCTTCCTTCCTTCCTTCCTTCCTTCCTTCCTTCCTTCCTTCCTTCCTTCCTTCCTTCCCTCCCTCCCTCCCTCCCTCCCTCCCTCCCTCCCTCCCTCCCTCCTTCCTTCCTTCCTTCCTTCCTTCCTTCCTTCCTTCCTTCCTTCCTTCCTTCCTTCCTTCCTTCCTTCCTTCTTTCTTTCTTTCTTTTTTTTATAAATATAGCTTCATCGATTTCAGAGACAGGAATGGAGATGGAGAGAGATAGAAACATCAATGATGGGAGAGTGATTGGTCAGCTGCTTCCTGCACTGCGCCCACTGCTGATCAAGCCTGCAACCAGGGCATATGCCCTGACCAGAAATCGAACCAAGATCTCCTGGATCTTAGGTCTATACTCAACCGCTGAGCCACACCAGCCGGGCAATAGCCAATAATTTCAAAGAAAGTTCTTAGATCTCTTCTGTCCTTTCTGACCACATACACATGCTTTGGGATTTGCAATGAAAACAAATATCACAACTAAAAAATAGAATTGATGATGTCGAATCTTTCTATCTTAAGCAAAATAATGAGATGATTACTCCCTTATTAAGAATGAATTATAAGCATTTTTATTCTGATTAAATAATATGTTTTTGCATATGCATTTTTAAATTATTTGATTTGATATGACACACTTATTACTTTTGAAAATTATTTTTTTCAAATATATCTTTATTGATTTCAGAGAGAGGAAGGGAGGAGAGAGATAGATAGAAACATCAATGATGAGAGATTCATCATTGATCGGCTGCCTCCTGCACCCCCCCAACTGGGGATGGAGCCCGCAACCCGGGCATGTGCCCTGACCGAGAATTGAACTGTGATCTCCTGAATTATAGGTTGATGCTCAACCACCGAGCCATGCTGGCTGAGTGAAAATTAAGTAATATTTTAAATTTATTTTTATAGTTACCTTTAATTTAAGGTAAAAGATGTTTCTTTTCCATCTACAGAAGTGACTAAAATAAAGATATTAAGGATGTAACAATGGAGGTAGTACATGAAAGTGGTTATACTCATTAACATAGCATGAACACGTATAGAAAAGTCAGGATCTGACAATCTCAAAAGTACCTTGTATTTTAATAGTCCAAGGATTTTAGAATAGGGCTGTAATATAGATTGTAGAATAATGGAAAATATTCCCTACACCTGGATTTTGATGTGAAACATACACCTTTTCTTAGCCATATTCTCTGGTAATGAGAGTAGCAATGAATTATGTCAGAGGGTATTAATGCGAGATTTGAGAATCAACAGCATCAGCATCTCTGGAAAACTTGTTAGAACTACAAATTCACAGGCCCTACCTGGACCCTCCAGGTGAGTCTTATGCCTGCTAAAACTTGGGAATCATTAAATTAGGGGAGCATATATGAAAAATAAATGACCATGAATTCTATTGGAAAATTAGTCTTGTACTGTTAAGTCTAGTAAAAATAATCTTGAAAATTACCTTAGTCTAATGAAGGACAGTAAAAGCTTAGAAAAATAGAATGAAAAAATTGTGCTTAGAAAGGAGGTAGGGGAGGAAATCTCAGCAGCAAAGACTTATTTTTGCCACATTGAAATACTTTGCTACCTTTTTAGTAGCTACATGTAAAACCAACATAATGAACATGCAAATTACTTCTTTCAGTGCAACGAAAACCTGGAGTCTATCTCTAAATGTTGCAGACCAAGCAGTAGTACCTGTGGTGATAGCTGGGCATAGGGTTCTCTCTTCTGAGGGTCTGCTTACAAACCTAGCTGATGAGGCAGCTGGGTGACCTATAACCAGTGCTAACTGGATGAGGGGTGAACACCTCAATATGATTCTTCCTGCATGAACCTTGGAACTGGCACTCAGACACTCAGTATGTTTGTGGAAGAATTTAGAGCTCATGAAAGTTGAGGCTAAGGTGGCTAGCTATATTCAAAAGCAGAAAATAAAGAGCATTTAGAGAAAGAGAAAAATGAACAAAATAAATACACAGATACTAGAGTATCTGTGGAGTGGTATGAGATATGGAGGAAGGACAAGAAGAGAAAATGAATGACATATTGCTGTTGCATTTCCTCTCCTTAGGTTTCCTGTGATAACTCAATATTCATCCAATAGATTGCCAGGTGTGTGGTTTTTTTTTCTTTAGATAGGTGAGTTTAAAAACATTTTTCTGTTACTTGAAACATGATTCTTAAGGTTCCTACTCATCAATGAATATCAAAATTCTTTTAAAATATGAATATAATTTTCTTATTAGTTATGGACTAAAATTTATGGTTAGGATTGGTGTTTGAATGCCAAATCTCCTCCCACAAACATATACCCTAGATAGTAATTATCAGGATGGCTACTGGTAGAAATAAATAGTCCCTAGAAGAAGAGAACATTTACAGCATGAAAAATAGAAACATTTCTTCTGTGTGGCAGTTAAATCATTTCCCTTTATTAACTGAAGGGAAAGGAACATAAGAATTTAAATTTATAGACCAATCAACAGAAACTGAGATGTAGGTTAATTAAAGGAAAGAAAAACATGCAAAAAAAACACAAGGCAGTCATTCGAAGGATGCACGCAACAGGCTAAGACTGAGAAAAGTGTGACGGGCACACACAGGGACAAGTAGCAATGAATGAAACAGGACTGGAGTCCTGCTGAGGCTTTCCACACACAGATAACCAAGGGAAGATTAATGGTCCATGCAGCTGAAGTGCAAAGCAGGCACAGGGCCAAACACTTACAACACAAAACATGATCCAGGACAAGCCTGACTGCAATAAAAGACAGGGAGACCCTGACTTCAGGCTCCAAATGAGGTTCTTCTTACCGTAAGTATGCAATTATACATACGGCACTGAACTGAAGTTCCTATGATTATTGTAGGTGTGGATAACTGAGAAAGTCATTTGGGAATATATATATTTTTATCTCCCATTAGGTGATCATACACGTTTGCTTCGCATGTTCTCTAGGAGAACATGGGAAAATCATAGTTTGAAAACTGAGGACCCATTAAGAGTTGTGAAGGAAGGATCCACAGATTTAGTAGGTGAGTCATTCCCAATAAAGTATAATAATTCCAATACATTTATTTAAATTGGAGAATTTTTTAAAACACTTAAAATGTACAGCTATCTTTATAGATTCTATTGACCACTTCCCCAGTGTTCCTCATTTTATATATTCCGGAGAGTGAACGAAAACAACATTCTTATGTTTAGATGAAAATGCTGAAGAACTGACTTAATGTATTCATTGAGTGCGCTATCATTGTATCTCAACCACAGAACCCTTAAGATTACCATTACAAATGAACAAAACTGTCAGAAAGTAACTTTGGTCCCAGGGGACTCTAGAAAAGATAAAAATGTGTTCAAGCCGGAAAGGTCCACAACCTCATCACTTTTACCACACAATGAAGAGCTTACTCATATCTAGAGAGAGAAGAAAAACTGAAATTATTTAATCACTTTTAAATCAAATGATATATGCTCTAAGACAGAATTCCTGGAAGGGTGAAAGCAAACAGAGTCAGAGATGGGGCTTCAGAGAAAGCCTAGATACATCTAAAAAGCTCCATTTTCTTCAAGTGTTCCATCCCGCACTTAATATCCAAACATTCCTCCCAAGGTTATTCCTAGGTTATCATGACTCAGGGATTATACTCTGAGTTTAGAGACGTAGTTGAACGAACCCCTCTTTCTAGATTTCATCCAGTGACTTGCAGGAACAGTTAGGAAGACGCAAAAGTGTGTGTGTGTGTGTGTGTGTGTGTGTGTGTGTGTGTGTGTGTAATATGTCTCTAAGCTCCTTTGGATTCTAAGACCCCTAAAAGAGAGGCTCATTTCCTGGGCAGGGACAATCCTCTATCAATAATTATACAAAACTGTCAGCTCCTCTTCATTTTCCTCTTCTCCTTCACTTCCTTTGATGACTATTTTAAACACAGATCCCCCAAACAAAATGTGGGCATGAGCATTAGACTAGTTGTCCAGCCATTGAATCCTCCAAGAGAAATCCAGCGTCATCGGTGACGGAATAGATGAAATCCTCAGAAGGCAGCATGGAGTGCAGTGCAGGCTCAAAGGAAACTGCAGCCTTATTGATAAACCAACCGGAAATTGTGGCAATTTCTATTCAGAAATTTTAACATCATAACAATTATCACTTTACTATTTCTCTTTCTAAATAGGCAATTTCATGCATAGTATGATAGTGTATACTACGATATCTTCTATTTTTTATAGTTTCTGCTTGAAATAGAAGCTATAACATTTTATGATCATGATATATTAACTCTTAACTTGGCAAATTACAACCAAGCAGAGACATATATAATATCCTATGGATTTTTCATTCTCATCATGTTAGAATCAGTAGAATGAGTTCAAGGAGATTTGTTTTAACAATTGCTCTACGAAGAATGATATACTTTTGAAAGCAAAGAAGTGGAAATCAGAATGTTAAAAAGAGAAAACAATAAATTTGTATCAGTCTGAAGCAAAGTAAAGGCCCTCTTGTTGTTTAATGCAGGATACTAACTCAATTTTAGAAGTGGCCATGTTAGATTCTAACTGATATTAAGCATGTTTATCTATTGTGGTATCAAAATCTTTATTTATTGTATTTCATTTTATTGTAAATTTTTATTGTAAGTAATTTGACATAAGTATTTGAAATAATTTTAGGCTTAAAAGGGAGTTCCAAAAATCATGCAGAGAAAATTCTCATATTTTTTCACCCAGCTTTTTTTTAATGTTTTAATTTATCTTTATTGTTGGAAGTATTACAAATGTCCCCTTTTTTCCCTTCATTGATCCCCTCCACCCTGCACCATGCTTTTGTGTCTCTGGATCTATTTTGTTCATCAGTTTATTTTGTTCATATAAGTAAGATTATGTGATACTTGTCTTTCTCTGACAGGCTTATTTTGCTTAGCATAATGCCCTCCAGGTCCTAGCATGCTGTCTCAAAGGGTAAGGGATCCCTCTTTTTACAGCTGCATAGTATTCGAAGGTATAAATGTCCCAGAAGATGCTTGATATGATTTCAGTCTTCTTGAACTTGTAGAAACTTCTTTTGTGTCCTAACATGTGGTCTATCTTTGAGAATGTCCCATGTGCACTTGAAGAAAATGCATATCCTGCATCTTTGGGGTGAAAAGTTCTGTAAATGTCAATTAAATCCATCTGATCTAGTGTGTCATTTAGGGTCACTGTTTCCTTGTTGATTTTTTGTCTAGAAGATCTATCCAATAAAGTCAGTAGGGTGTTAAAGTCCCCTACTGTATTTTTCAGCCTGTGTGAGTCTTTTGTTCTTAGATCCATCTCTTGTAGACAGCATATATTTGGGTCATGTTTTCTTATCCATTCAGCTACCCTGTCTTTTGACTGGAGTATTTAATCCATTTATATTTAAGGTTATTATTTATAGGTACTTATTGCCATTTTATTTCTTTATGCCTGTTTCTCATTTTCTCTATTTCAACTTATTACAGCAGCCCCTTTCACATTTCTTGCAATGCTGGTTTGGTGGTAATAAACTCCTTTAGCCTTTTTTTCATGTGGGAAGCTCTTTATTTCACTATCTGTTTTGAATGATAGCCTTGTTGGATAGAGTATTCTTGGTTTCAGATCCTTGCTTTTCATTACCTTGAATACTTTATGCCCTGTAGAGTTTCTGATGAGAAATCAGCTGACAGCCTTATGGGAGCTCCTTTTTAGGTAACAAATTGCTTTTCTTTTGCTGCCTTTAAGATTCTCTCTTTGTCTTGAATTTTTGGCATTTTAATTATGATGTGTCTGGGCATGGGCCTTTTTGGGTTCTTCTTGCTTGCAACAATCTGTACCTCCTGAACTTCTGTGAGTTTTTTCTTGACCCGGTTAGGGAAGTTATCTGCCATTATTTCTCCAAACAGGTTCTCTAACCCTTTCTTACTTTCTACATCTTCTGGTATTCCTATGATTTGAATGCTTTTATGTTTCATGTTGTCCCACAGTTCTCTTAAACTGTCTGCTTGTTTTTTAATTGTTTTTTCTTTTTGGTTCTCTGATTGAGTGATTTTTTTCTATCTTGTCTTCTAATTTGCTGACCCAATCCTCAGCTTCCCCTAATCTTCTGTTTATTTATTCCAATTTTTTTTTTTCTACTATGCCATTCTTAATTTTCTTCATAGTTTCTATATCTTTTCTCATGCTGTTGAGTATCTTTACGATCAGTATTCTGAACTCTGTGTGTCTGGTAGATTGCTTATCTTCCTCTCATTTAGCTCTTCTGGAGAATTCTTTTGTTCTTTCATTTGGGACTTTTTTTTTGTCTCCCCATTTTGGCTGCCTGTTTGGGTTTGTTTCTATGTATGAGGTAGATCTGCTAGGACTCCCAGTCTTTTATATGGTGTCTGGTGCAGACCAATGCCAGATTCTGTTTGTGACTGCCTTTTGTATCCTGTTTGAAGCTTTCCTCACTCCATGGAATGTGGTTCTCTCTGCTGGGACTGGGTGAGTCTGGAAAGGACGAAGATGTGCACCAAGGTCTGTTTTGCCAAGCCTGAGGTCCAGAAGCAGATCAGACAAAGACTCAAAACTCCCAGAGGCTGATGGTTATTTAGTTTCTTAATGAGCCTCAGGCTGTAGAAACTCCACAGGGTGGGGTGAGAGGTTTTCCAACAGGCTGGGGCAATTATTCCCCGCCCCCTGGCAAACCCTGCTTGGAAGGTAAATGTCTGCCTGAGAAAGATATCCTCTGCAGTATAAGGGAATGACTCAGCATAAGAATCCAGATGGCTGCCCTCTGAGCTTTGTCCCAAAAGCCAGCATCTCTAGATTCTCCTCACACACTTCTAGTCCACTCTGCCCTCCCTCCATTGGAGCCCAAGGCAAGCTGCTGCACACAGAACTTTGTGTTTTGGTCCTTTAAGAGTGTGCTTGTATTTCCAGCCATCTTTCCCTGGCAGACAGAAACCCAGCTGCTTTTCACAGCCAGATGTTATGTGGGCACCTTTCTCAGTTCCATTGCTCTAGGCTGGGAAGCCCTGCTGGGGTTTAGACCCCAGAGTTCTCAGTGGAAATCCCCCATAGCTGAGATATCCCTTCAGAAATTCAGTGGCTGCCTATGGGATCTCTGCCAGCCCTCTTGCACCTCTGCACTTCCTTCCAATCTCTATGCTGTCTCCTCTTTACATACTTGGCTGAGGGTGCTCTCCAGCTAGTCTTCAGTTGATTATTCAGGATATTTTTTCTACATTGTAGTTGTAATTCCAGTGTGGTCCTGGGAGAGTGTCAGTGTAGCTTCCACTCAATCCACCACCGTCTTTAATCTCAGTTTCTTTCTTTTGATATCTTAAAAAACCCAAAGCACGTGTTGAAATTAATTAAGAAATTCATTTTGGATTAATGCTATAAACTAAAGTCCAGAATATATTCAGGATTTACCAGTTTTTGTTTTACCAATAATGTCTTTGTTTTTTGTTGTTGTTTTTTTCTGATCCAGAATTTAGTTCAGAATCCCATATTCAATTTAGTTTTCATGTCTCTTGAATTTTCTTCAGTATGTGATAATTATTAGTGTCTTATCTTTTCTGATCTTGATACTTTCAAAGAGTATTGGTCAATTATTTTTGTGTAATGTTCCTCAATTTGGATTCATCTTTAAATTTAGGTTCTGGTCCTGGCTAGTTTGGCTTAGTTGGCTGAGCATCATCTGATGCTCAGAGAGGTCCGCAGGTTCAGTTTCTGGTGATGGCACATGCCCAGGTTGTGGGTTTGATCTCCAGTAGCGGGTGTGCAAGAGGCAGCCCATGATGTTTCTCTCTTTGATGTTTCTCTCTCCCTATCCCTTCCCCTCTTCCTCTCTCTTGATAAAAAATCAATAAAAACATATTTTTAAAATAAATAAAAATAAATTTAGGTTCAGCATTACACTTAGGTTGTGTAGAAGGATTCCGCAGAGGTGAAGTGCCCCACTCAGAACATCATATTAAGTGTTACACAGTGTTTACATGTAACACTGATGATGTTAAAGTTGATAGTTTGCCTAAGGGGGTACCTACTAGAATCAACCTGTGAAGTTATTATTTTTCCCTTTGTAATTACTAAATTATTTGGGAAAGATACTTTAAGGCTATGCCAATTTCCTGTTTCTGCTTAAGCTTTCCTTGGTTAGTTTTAGTATCCATTGGTGGAACCTACCTGCTGCAAATAACATTATGGAGGTCTAATGGTAATTTAGTTCTACTAGTAACTCTGTTTGTCTTATTTTTTTCTTCATGTATTAATTGGGATTCTTCAGTAAAACAACAACAACTATAATTCTTCCTTCCTCCCTTTCTCCTTCCTTCCTTCCTTCCTTCCTTCCTTCCTTCCTTCCTTCCTTCCTTCCTTCCTTCCTTTCTTCCTTCCTCCTTCCTTCCCCTCCCTCCCTCCCTCCCTCCCTCCCTCCCTCCCTCCCTCCCTCCCTCCCTCCCTCCCTCCCCTTCTTTCCTTCTTTCATTTCTTTCCTTCCTCCTTTTTCCTGGCTTAGATGAAATGCACCAGCATCTTCTTTAATGTTCATAATATAACTCTGGCTTGAAAACTGTAATTTTCTAATATCAGCAAAAAACCTACTTCTGAAGCTAACCTATTAAAATAGTAAGAATGACCTCTTTTATATGCTAATGTGTTCCCCTTGCTGGCTGCCACATTCATGCAGCATTGGTCCTTTATTCTTCTCTTGTCACTCTTACATCTAGAATAGTTTTGCAGGATTGTGTTACTTTGTGGTTTATTCATGTGTGTCTGAGTACTGGCCCTTCATGCTTCTCCTCTTCTGTCAAATTAGATTCTTAACATTGTATCAAAGGTGATTTAGTTATCTATTCAGAAATCAGTGATTTTCATATTACTTAGTATATTTATTGGAGAAGAGGTTACAGAAGAATAAATGGTCTGAGATATAATTTTTTATAGCAGCAAACTGACTCACCGTGATGTGGATCATGTTAAATCACTGTCAGATAATCATGTAATCAAACCAGCAAAACAAAAAGGAAAAAACAAGCAAACAAAAAGTATCTCTTAAAAGTGGACGCAGAGCTACATTGTTAGAGTGCAGTTATTTTGATATTAACAGAGGAGGAGGGAGCCAATGGATCCAAACATCTGATTAAACCTGGTTAAATAGAAAAAATCAGCTTTACAGCCACCCAGAGGAACCTGCCTGACCTATGAGGGAGAGGGAGAGAAAATAACGAAGGAATTCCTTCTTACTAAGTGCATGCAAAGTAGAAGCCAAGTGAGGATGGGAACTGTGAGACATGAGCAGCAGGAGCCAAAATGACAAACATAAACCGGGAGGGCACTAGCCGGGGAAAACCTGGGAAAAAGATTGGATAGGGGGAAATCCAGGAAAGATATTAGACAGGGCGAAGACACAAGTGCAAGCCCAGGAAAATCCAGGAAAGAGATTGGATGGTTTGAAAGAAAGCCTGCTCTTTCCCAAACCCAAGGAAATACAAGGACGTTTAATGAAGACCTCAGGGCAGTAGCTGCCCTCCAGCCTGTCTGCTCTCTGTCTCTCCAAGAGAGTACTATCACTTTTCATTCTCATAAATCTTGCCACTATCACTTAAAACTCTTCCTCGGTGAGTGTCCCTGGAATTCATTTTCAGTGACACGGCTGAGGAACCTATTTCCTTGGTAACATCCTGATGCAAAAAACCAAAAACTAAAAAACGAAAAAACCCCAAACTCGTCCGTGGTAATAGACCTCTTCTCTGCTAAACAATATACTTTACAATGGGGATACGCACTGGAATATGATATAGCTCCAGCCCTCGGAGATTATAGTCAAGGGGCAGGTCCCAGGTGGCTAGGACGGCCGAGGTGGCTGTGGTCCCAGCACGAGCGCCCGGAGGCTGCAGGTTGCCTGGCAGGTGTGAGGGTTCCAGGGGGACCGCACAGAGGTGTGACGGGAGGCAACAGGCAGCCCTGTGCAGTCTCAGCTTGGAGGCAGGGTGACCCAGCGCTTCTGGCCCCTCCTCAGCAGCCCCGGTGAGCACCGCAGGGTGGAGCGTGGGGTGGTCTTCCTAGAACCCCCGCCTCTGAGGGGAGCAGCTCCGCTAAATTTCCCGGACTCTGCCTCTTGGCGAACCCTCGCCTCCCCGTGACCGCCTCCGTGGCCTCCTGACACAGTGTCTGATGATGCGAAAGACTGTGGGAAGGAAAAAGGAACATTTAAGGCAAAAGAAAAAAGGGCTGCAGCCCTTCAGGAAGATGGCTGTGGAGATGAAGCCGAAAGTCCTTCTGCAATCAATGAAGAGTCCAAGGGAATCCGTGTTTTCAAGAAGCCCAGCTTTTCTCAAAAGAACAAGAAGGATTTGAAAATGAAAGAGTAACCCAAAGAGGAAAAACATAAAGAAGCAAGGCACGAAGAAGAAAAGCGTAAGGGAAAAAAGTCAAAGGACCTGAGAGCAGCTGGTGTGAAGCAGGGGAAGGGAAGGAGGCAGCCAGCTGGGGGCCAGAGGTGCCCACGCTGATGTGCCCAGCGTTTGGAGTTCCCCGGGCAGAGGGGCAGAGAGGACCAGGAGGGCCATCCCTGGCTTTCCGCCGCCCGCACTCCTCCCCGAGTGTGTAGATTATGTCGAGAAGGGTGGCACGAAGTGTGGGGGCCTCGCCAGGGTGAGCTGAAAGCGGCCTCTGACAGGGAGGAGGCCCCAAGTCTGGAAGAACCCGAGCCTAACACGCAGCAGTTTGCCGAAGCCGTGTCCACCAGACCTTCCAGAAAACCCGCTTACCAAGGAGCTGAGGCCTGGCTTTGCAGAGGCTGTGGGGGGAGCCCAGGGGCGAGAAAGACAGGGAACCCCAGTCCTCACTGGAAGAACTGCCAGGCGTCAACGATCTTCTGGAACTATTGCTTTGGCGTGATAATTCATGAAATATTCCAACTTTATTTGATGTGATTTGAAGACGTGAAGCCACAGGAAACAGCTGATTCGCCTCTAGGCAGGTGTCCTTGGAATGTGGGTGCTTATCCTTAGTTGTCGATTCTATCATTTTACTGATTGATAGCTTGTTTCATTTTCTTCCTGTCTTCTTCATGACGATCACCCCCATTAAGCAAGAGTTATTAAGGTATTACATTTGGAAATTTACAAGTATTTAGGTAAAACTATTTGAGTGTTTCCCCTGGCCTCAATAGGTGTACAGATGATCTTATGCTGGGGTCGTATGGGCTGAAAACAAGATATAAGCTAAATGATAATTAGAGACATTCTCTGATCGCAGCAAACTGTCATTGTGACTAATTTAATCTCTTCTAATTGACCTCAGCTGCTATGACCTAGTCATGCTGTGACCCTCATAGGTCATATAAGCGGGAAAGCTAAGGGGATCCCATCATCTGTGCCAAGACCCCCCTTGTGGGTGGATAAATATAATCAGATAAGGTTTATTACAAACATGTTTTGAGAGAACTTTGAAAACAAGAAGATACTTGGGCACAGAGGCTGTAACTTGCATAAATCAGCAATAGAAATTATAGTAGATCATTTGGGGAGGACTCGTTCTGCTCTGGGTGATTCTCAATTGACCTCAGATCCCTAAATGGGGGCCCCAGGCCTTGTTTGTACCCTAAGATTCACTGATCACATTGAGTGGACAGGGGAGATTTGAATAAAATGATGAAGTTGGTGCTCCTTTTCCGGAAAATTGAAATTAGCACTACGAATATCTGCCCAGATTGTTTCCATAGTGACATGTAAACGTGGGGCTATTAACTAACCATCTTCTGCCTGCCAGGTGGATTGAATATCAGAGAAAGTTTACAGATAAAGTGTGAGCCAGAATTACAGAGCAGTGAGGATGAGAGATTAATACTAATGCAGGTGCTGGGTATCTTTGCATTTCCAGGTTTCCTCTTCTGATATCTGACCACAGTCCTCCCTTTTTATTTTCTGAAGACTATTTGAGCTTATTTCTTGCAATAAGGAGTTATTTCTAAAATAGATGCGGCGAGTGAATTAGATGGTTTAAGGGAAACCCATAGAAAAAGGGGCATAATATATTCCATGCTGTGGGTCCCACATTATTTCTTATTTGCTTTCTAAATGACTCTTTAAAAGTCCCACTGCAGAGTCCAGAGTGCTAACCATTACACTGTGGCTCCATCAACAAAGGACTCATGCTGGCGAGGGTGTGGAGAAAGGGGAACCCTAGTGCACTGCTGGTGGGAATGCAGCCTGGTGCAGCCACTATGGAAACAGTATGGAGGTTCCTCAAAAAATTAGAAATGGAGCTGCCTTTTGACCCAGTGATCCCTCTTCTAGGAATATATCCTAAGAATCCTGAAACACTAATCAGAAAGAATATATGCACCCCTATGTTCATAGCAGCGCAGTTTACAATAGCTAAGATCTGGAAACAGCCCAAGTGCCCATCAGTAGATGAGTGGATAAAAGAGCTGTGGGACATTCACACCATGGAATACTACACAGCTGTAAAGAGGAACGACCTTGTACCCTTTGGGACAGTATGGATGGACCTGGAGAAAATTATGCTAAGTGAAATAAGCCAGGCAGAAGAAGACAAACATCACATGATCTCGCTTATATGTGGAATCTAAAGAACTTAATAAACTGATGAACAGAATAGATTCAATGACATGGAAGCATAGATGAGACTGAGGAATGTCAGAGGGATGGAGGGGGGCAGGTGGGTGGAGGGGGAGAGAGTAACCAAAGAATTTATATGCATATACACAACCCAAGGACACGGACAATGGTGGGAGAGGGACTGGGGAGGGGGGTGGGACGGGGTGGAACGGGTCACTGGGGAGAAAAAGGGACATCTGTAATATTTTAAACAAAAATTTTAAAAAAATAAAAAAGTACCACTGCAGTGTGGTTCTGTCTTTAAGATTATATTGCATATATGCAAATACTGTGTTAAGGAAATCAAAGCTCTGTCTATGAATAGATAGATACAGCAAAGAATCATTTTTACGTAGCATTTCATACTCCGCAGGGTAATACAGTTAGATTTTGCAAACAATAGCAAACAAATGATTGGGCAAGAGATACACATTCTTACATTCTTTAGTATTAGCATCCAAACCAACTCTGGCCCCTGTCCCGTTCGTCACCTCCTCGTCGGTTAGTGTGTTCATCCCACGGTGTTTCTGGGACTGAAGCGTTTGGGTTGCTTTTCTCTGGGTCAGACGCCCCTTGCTGCCCACTGAGTGCTCTGTCCTGCTCGCATGGACGAGCAATGTTGAAAACAGCAGATCTGCGGTTTGCAGGCCTTCATCGGCGAGCAAATGTGCTCGTTAGAATGAGAAGCACACATTTCATGCAAGTCAAAGGCAAAACCTTGGCTCTGGAATGTAACAGACTGGGACTCAGCACTCAGGAGCGGTGTGGCCCTTGCGGGAGGCACTCACCCTTTCTGTCCTCAGCTTTCCCATCTGTAAGTGGGGAAAACAACGTGCTTGTGATAGGGCTGCTGGGGTGAAAATGAGGCAAAGTGTCAATTGTGGTTCGGGGGCTCGTCACCTTACAGACACGGGCACAAAGAATGCTATTATTATTTGCGAGAGGGAAATCCCTTACACCCTGATTCTGAACTTAGTCACGTTATTGATGACCCGAATCCATTTGCGCTCCTTATGTAGGCAGAAGCTTTCAAACTTTATTTCCAGCTGCAGAGCTGTACTCTGGTAATAACTCAGCTAAAGAGATTTTTTTTTTTCCTTGAATGAATTATGCTTCTGGTGTGCTAAATTTTCTCAAGGCAGTCAACCATAAAAATTATATTATGTATTTCTCTTGTGGAACTGTGTGAAAGTAGAGTTTGTCAAAACTTGCTGCTCAGCATTTAATGAGGTCCTCCACTGCTCCAGAGTCAAGCTGTATATCAAGAGGGTAAACAGGAAGGTTGGAGAGGGGAGTTAAAACTAACAAAATAAGACAATAAATAATAAGGGGAGAATTTTTTTTAAAAATCCGAAGTGCAGAATTTGATGGAGCATGTCAACTGTCACTTTTTTTTTTTTTTTGTACGTAAAAGGTGAATTTGTTTTGTGTTGTGCCAGGACCTAAAATTAGAGAACTTTATTTTCATTGAAGTCCTTAATACTCATTGGTGAAATATGGAAGCAGATGTCTCCCTGACCTCGATCTAATTGAACAGGAATGTCAGGGGGAGGAGAGTCATCAATCTCCAGGTTATCTAGGAGAAGGTCCCAAGGATTTTCAACAAATGACTCAGTTATAGAGAGACTATGTAAGAAGATTATATAAAATTGGCAAAAAAAAATATATAGTAGCTTCTCTGCTTTTTGTAAATGTAGATTTAGATCCTATGAGTTTTACTACTGAAGACATGACAAATAAGCTTGCTTTCTTTGTCTCTACTATATTGCAATATTAAATGGTATTATATTCTTACATTTATTAAAAAATAATTTAAGATTCTGAGCTCATCTTATTTTACAGCCACCTGGATTTGGGGGTCAGATGCTTATCCACAGACCCTCTAATTCTTTCTCTGAGACAGGGTTGCAATGCATTACCAGAGTGTTTCTGAGCCTGTCCCTGACTTTTGCAATCATGTAACTTATAAACCCCATTAGCACAGAACATGTTGCACTGCATAGGGATGACCATCTGCTTTTCTACTTTACCTATTAAACACCCCCACTCTCTTCAGCTCTACTCTTTAGTACATTAACTAACCATCTCTTACCTGGGTTGTTGCAATAACCTCCTAAGGGTTGAAATGTCCTCCACACCAAAGTGATCTTTATAATCAGCATAAACTCGGTGTCACATTTTTGCACACATTTCTCTGATGGTTACCTATTGTGCAGGAAAAACAGAATCAAATCTTGTACTGAACTCTTACGTAAACTTTGTTAATAAGAATGATCATATTATATTCCAGTTTTCACATTTCTTTCAACTGTGCTCTAGCAATGTGAGGCCCATACACCCACTATCTCTCACAGTTTTGGGCACATACCAGTTGGATGAATAACTACATAGCAGGGAAGTAATTCAATGACAATGGAGAAGCCTGAATGTGTCAGGACTATAGCCCTGAAGACTGTGTTCTTCAGCCAGAGATTCACCCTTTTCCACATTACTTGTTGTTAAAGTCAAGTTTCTGCATTTAGGCCCATAATGAAGCCCAGAATTAGGGTCTCTGTGATGTGCCAATTATTTCCAACATATAACCAAAGGAAAAACAATATAATTTTAATATATATATATGAATATTTATGCTTACTTTTAAAAAGGATCAGCACATAAACATTCAGATGGGTCAGTACATAATTGCATATCTTTTGCACTAAGTTGAGACCCAAGGGAGGTGTGCATATCCTGGCAATACTAAATCCCATGAAGCTGTGGACCAGGGTCACGTTCTGCATAAATTAAAGTGCTCAGTGTGCATTATTTACCATCTGCTGAACCTTTAACAACAAATGTGTTAGTGAAAGATTATTTTTCTGGGACATCCCCTATTTTAGCACTGAAACACCAGTGTCCTGGCAACCTCCTTAGGTCTAAGCAACCCAGCACAGTTGGTTACCCTCTGTGTCCCGCAGTAAATTTTCTGAGCTATTTATTAGTCTTTTAGTCAAACAATTTTTTTAAAAGTATAAATGAGTTGCATATGAAGCTGCTTCGTTCTAAATGAGCAGTGATGCTAAGCTTTGCCCAATCCACCCAATCTGTCATCTCTACCTCTTATCTAAGGACTCTATTAGGGCCTGTGTTTCCAACATAGCCTCCCTGCCTTTCCTTCCCTGTTGGTTAGGTTTTATTGAGTACGATAATTTCTCTCATCCTCAGTTTACTCATCTGAAATATGGAGATAATGTTTTTCTTGTAGGTTGTTTTGAGATATTTAAATTTCTCTTACTTGAAGCCAATTTAATTTCCAGACTCCTTCTACAAAAGCTTTAGCGCTTTCTGTGGAAAGGAATTGCAAAAGACAATCACACCTGCTAAGTTACCTGCCTTGCATGGGGAGATTTACATAATAGTGTTTAAAGACTGTAATTTAAGAGGCAAACAGAGTAGACATACAAAAGTCAAAAAGAGTTGTGGTAGATGCCTCTATTTTAATGTGTGGATGCTGACTAATCACCTATAGAAAGATCAGGACTCTTTGTAAGTATTATACAGCTACGGAAATTGAAAGTTACCAGGCAAACTTTCAAACAAATCATAGACTAATTAAAAAGTCTTATATCACCCATAAGTTTAAGCATTTGTAGTTTTGGTATTGATATGTATATTTGTTACTCATCAGAGTTGGGCTCCCATGGGGAAAATGGTCATTTTACTTCTATTACTCTTTCAAAAATGCAGATATTCTGAGTTGGCATCACAAACTTACACTTTGAAATATCATTGGAAGTAAAAACTTAGCAATAGTTTAACTGCAAGAAAATTTCGAAGTGATTGTTAGTGATCACAAGTAAAATAAAGAAGTGAATAATTGAATTGAAATGGTCATAACTCCACAGTATACAGCCTTATCTTTCCATAGATAAATATCATTTTATTAGGCTCAATATTGCATATCCACATTAAATTTTTGTCCTGTCCAATTTTTTCACACATATTATTCTAGACAAGCATGGATTAAAGAACCTTGCTGGAAATCTGTGATCCTGAAGTGTTGCTCATCTTAACTCTTCAAGGTGGAATGTGAGGATGGTGAGAATAATTATTTGCCATGAGATTAGCAACCATTTTAATCACCCTCCTCTCAGAAACATCTGGCTGGAGCCCAGGCACTTTAGGCCTAGATTTAAAATGGGAATTGATTTCTGGAAAGAAACCAACTCCATCCACAATAAAATCCAGTGCTTTGTGGTTGAATTCAATTAGTGCCCCCAAATGCAAACAAGGAGAAACGATAAACCTGTGGTTATGTATGTGGCTTGATAATCTGATAGAATTTTGCCCATTGCAATCAAATGGTTTAAGAGCCTTCCCAGTTAAATAAATTGTCAGCTGCGGGGAACACGTTGAAGCCTGTTTAAAACTGTTCCTAGGGATATCATTTGGGGCCAAATTAATCGTTTGTTTCTTTCAGTTCTGTGGCACTCGTTGCAGCTCGTGGATGCCGAGGCATCATCTTTCAGCTGCATTCTCGGTGTTGTATCTGAAAACGACTTTCCGCAGCTCTTCTGTATTCCACCAGGATTCTGGAAAAAGAACAGATAATCTGTGTCAATTTGCAGACAGTCACCTGGGTTACTTCTCTCCCTGCTTTCTCTCTGCTAATAGTTGCTTGAACAGTGAGTCTTGCAGTAATGAGATTTTCCTAGACAACCTGACTTGCCGGCGAGTCCCAAAGGCAGGGGGATTATAATATTGTGGGTCTTCGGTGTAGGTGGCCCTGATGAATGTTAAGAAGTGATTTCACAAAAGCATATCATAATTAAGAATTACCTTTCCTTTCCTTTCTTTTCCTTTGAATATGCCAATATATTCTTTTAAAAAATAAATCTGGGCTTAAAAATGAGAGAAACGTGTCATTTCCTTGAAAAAGCATAAGGGTCTATACAGAGTTAGTAAATTATCATGGCTTTAGGGGTGTACTAAAGGGAATATAACAGTGTTAGTGGAGAAAGCAAAGATGTAGGCAGGGTGGCGAATGAATGGTTCATACAGTGAATCACATTTGGCTTTTGACCCTGACCAAAATTCATGCTTCAGCCCTGGCTGGTGTGGCACAGTGGTTGGAGCATCAGCTCTTGCACCAAAGGGTCCTGGGTTCCATCCCTGCCCAGGTCAGGGCGGGTATAGGAGGAAATGATGTGTCTCACATTCATGTTTTACTCTCTCTCTCTTCCTCTCCCTCCCTCTCCCTCCCTCTCCCTCCCTTCTACTCTCTCTAAATATCAATGGAAAAAATATCCTCTGGTGAGCATTAACAACAACAACAAAAAGTTCATTCTTCAAATATTCAAGTTCTCTCCACCTCTTCCCTCTGTTCTCATGGGCCTCGCCCACCCCTCCTGTGCAACCCCCCAGCCCCCCCACGTCCATATACAAGAAACCACAGGACAACTGAGACGGAGTAACTGCAACTAGAACTAGAGACTCGAGAATACCTAAAAGCTGCCTAATTTTTATTAGAAAATATTTTACATATAATTTTACAACTTCTCTTTTAATTATTTTAAACAATATTCAAGAGAACAGTATGCTCCTTTGGAAGTAAAAAAAAAAAAAAAAAAAAAAGATGCAGCCTGGGGTTTATTCTGCAGTTCTTCATTTTGTGCACAACTTGTCCTTGCTGTGTTTATGTCGCCCTTCACAGTGCTGGCTTCTCATTCACAGGACCTTGAAAGTTTAACCTTCGGAACCTCCAGCCCAAGACAAATCGGCGCAGCAGGAAGCGATAGTGGCTCCGTCTGGCTCAAGGGGGGAAATATACATTATTTCTTTCTAATCTGCTGGAGCACATTTGACTTGATTCCCATGTCGATTTTCATTTGACAAGACAGATGGGAAGGGAAGCACAATTGTATAGATTTGCACATTTACTCCCATTTTCAAGGCATGAGTAAGGAAATCTGTCCCGGCTGGTGGCTTAAGGAATCCTGCCACTGTGTTTAAGCCCGAAAGTGCTCAGCAATCAGGAGGCTGGATATGCGCTGCAACATCCCATTAGCTCTGGGTCGAGCAGCACTCGGAGCTTCCAAAAGAAAATAACTCCCATCAGCTGCCGCTGACTTGTTATATCCACCAATGAGGCAAGGCACACGGGACGGGGGGATGATTTTAAAAACTGCTTTCAGACATCGGACGAGACAAGCAGTCATAGCAGGAAGATGGATTTGTCAGCATCCCTTGCCACATTCTTTACCCGTGACACCAAGGCGTGTGGTGACAGGCACGCGGTTAGCACCGAGAGAGACGTCTGGGGCTGGAGGGGATTTTTGTCTCCATGGAGTCACATATCCTAAGTCTTGCTGTCTTATGGGATATGATTATTTGATTAGCGGGGAAACTTCGACAACCAAAAGAAGGGAGTAAAGTGTTTTGTTTTGTTTTTTATTAACTTTTTCAAATCCTTCCCGTCTGTAGGGTAAGGAAATGAAATTGCTTTTCAAAAGCCTGTAGACTATGGCTTGGTGCATTTTGAAATATAAAACAAAACCCCCAAAATATCAGAATATACTTTGAATTTAAAGACGAAACATCCTATTGTTCTTTTCTGAATTCAAAATTAGGCCTCTGTGTGCTCATTTTTGAAATAAGAATGATAATAAAAGCAACTTCTGGGTTGTTGTTCTAAGTGAGGAACTGTATTTAAAGTACTTTTCTGATGTCTGACCCTAACATTTAATGACTACAGCAAATATTGTTTTATTATATTGATTTACTTTAAAAACTTCAAAAGGAAATGATGCCAGAGATTTTTTAATGTCTAATAGGATGCAAGACTGGCAGTGCATTTTAAATGTCAAGTTCACATTGCATGTACTAAAGCTAGAGTTCAAAATAAAGAGGACGATTTGGAGGGATTCTGCCCTAAGTTGGATAATAAAAAATAAATAGAATTTGGATAGGCAAGAAAGAGAATAAGATACGTTAGGTGCCCATTTTAAAGAGCTCAAAATAAATCTGAAAAAAGGCAAAGAGGTAGGTTCAGCAATACCACGAAGTTTATCAATATGAGTACTTAGGGGAAGGGTGGAGAGGGAACCTGGGACCAGTCTTGTGGCCCTTGAACCTTGACTGCCAGTGTAAGAGGATTAGACTTGATTCTGTAGGCAACAGGTTTCCACTGAAGATTTGGTTCTGTTAGGCACAATTCCAAAAGGTAATTAAAATTTGTTTGTCGTGGGATGGGTCCTTTAGAAACATATTAACTCTTGTTAATGGCCCATTATGGAGATACGTAAAATACTGAAAAAATTTTAGTATGTATAACAAGATTCCTGGACATGTGGACAGGTACTGAATTTACACTCAAGTACTTTTAGAGTAAGCTATTATTTGAAGCTTTTTAAAGTAATTGTAGCTCTAGTGCAATAATTACATGAAACATTTTTGAATCAATTTTCATTTGGAAACCACCCACTTGGTTATTTGCAGGTAAGAGGGTGAAAATCCTCAACGACTTATGAAAAATGTTAGATAATTTTGGTCTCTGTTTTGGTGGGGTATTATGAGAAATACTTACCACGTTTTTTATTGGTATTGTTCTCAACTGTGCTTTTTTTTGTTATTGTACCTTCTCCAAGATTTATTTGTGCATCTTATCCATAGATTTCATTATAAATTAGTGACAAGAAATCATGAGGAAGATTTCTCTCGACTTAGTGTCAAAAGGCTCATGTCCTGGCTATACGACTTCAAAGTTATCACGCATGTGAGTTGGACAAGTCCCAGATTCTTTGGGCTTTATTTTCCTCACCTGTCAACTAGAAATGATAATATATAACAGCAGCTTCTCAGGCTTAATATAAGGGCCAAATGTTATGTTAAGTGTAGGACTACTTTATAGAATGCAAAAATTATACAAATATCAGTCATTATTTTATAACTCTGCCCAATTATTTCAATACACTAGATTTTCCATGTTTGGGATCAAGAGAGGTGACTATTTCATATCTGTAAATTTGATGGTATCAAACTCATTTTAACTTTATAAGTTTGTCTTTTATATTAAAAAGAAAGAGGCAATGAAATATTCTGAATTTTTACCCTGAACACTTTTCTTCCCCTTACCCATTTCCATACAGGTGTAAGATAACAAAAGAGGGAAAATACTGGGAAAATATGTGAAATTAAAAGATTGTTCATTCAAAAAAGAAGAAAAAAGAAAAGAAACATTAGGTTTTTTCTCATAGAAGAACTGACTACAATATCTTTCTCTTTACCCTCAGGTTCAAAACATATTCTTCCTTCATTTCTCATAAATATTCCCTAATGATATTCTCAAATCAGAGAAAGGATTATAAATGAGATAGTGAGTCTGACCCAGGAAGAAAATTGAACAGCCCTTTAAAAAAATCTACTTCTTAAGAAATGGATTCCAAAGTCAGGCAGTTGTCCCAATTCCCAGAAGTTCAAACCCAGTGATCAGCAAGGCAAGCCAGAGGTGATAAAGAGATTTGCAGACCTCTTGGTTTCGGTGAAATTTTTTCAAATGAGTAAATGATTAAAATGGCTCAATGAAAATCACACGCAAAGGGGTAAAATATAATGACTATCTGATCTGTTAAAAGGAAAAAGCTTTTAAACTAATCGATCTTTTCCACAACAATTTATGTCATAGCCTTTTAAGATGATCCCATCTTAAATGGGGAAGTGACAAAGAAATATATATCTAATACACTTGCTCAATGAATATATTTTCAGTACCCTAAGAAAATGCATTTGAGAGCTTTCGTTTTTAAAGGAGACTGCACATTAGACTCTTGTGGATGATCTTATGTTTAGCTTTACCCTTGTTATCACTAAGGGTTAGAAAGTAGGAAATTAGGGCTAAGACTTTTTTTCTTCGGGCTTGATGGGCAATTGTGTAGCAACCATTTAACTTCCATGTGCTTTATTGCTGGTGTCTCTCAAAGGAGTACAGGAATGGATGTCACGCTAATGCTTGCTATCCATCTACTTCATGGACACATTACAAGGGTTAACTAATAAGGCTGATAAGCACTTTGCAAATTCAGAGTACAGAGTAGAAGTGCTAAGTAAGCCAAAGAGAAAGAAAAGACCCACCTGATGGTCACCTGATTTAAATTTTCAATGATTATGGATTCGATTAATACTTTCTTCTACCCTCTGCAATAACGTGAAGGCATTTGGTATTGTTTTACAGCTCATTTTGAAGATGTAAGGAATGGGCATTGTGTGTATCATTTTGAGTGTGAAAAAATGTTTCACATTACTGAGGTGTTTTAGTTTTCAGGATGTCCTTTAGTTGTGCCTCTGTGAATCACTTTTTACAGGGGATTCTTGAATTGTTTTCTTGTCTTCCTCGGCTGTAATATTATCTACGGTAGAACACATGACAGAAAAATAAAATACTCTTGATGCTTGAACAGCGTGGGGGTTAGGGGCACCGACACTTGTACAGTTGCAACTCCACATATATAACTTTTGTCTCCCCCAAAATGTAACAACGCATTGTCTACGATTGCCGGCCGCAGTGGCTCTGTGGATGAGTGTGGACCTATGAGGCAAGAGGTCGCGTTAGATTCCCTGTAAGGTCACATGCCCAGATTGCGGGCTCAATCAGGGACTCTCATCACTGATGTTTCTCTCTCTCTCTGCCTCTCCCTTCCTCTCTCTGAAATGAATAAAAACATTTTTTTAAAAAAATTGTCTACTGTTGACCAGACCTATTACTGATAACATAAACAGTAGAATAACACATATTTTGATTGTTAAATGTGCTATATACTGTATTCTCACAATAAAGTAAGCTTGATAAAAGGAAATGCTATTAATCATAAGAAAGAGAAAACACATCGACAGCACAGTCCTGTGTGCATTGATACCTTAAGTTTATGTTCTCTGTTCACAAGGACCTACTACATCAACATTGTCTGACAGAATACAAAGCACTATAAATGTTATATGTATTCCTAACACTAGACATCAAAAAGGAAAGACAATGCAAAAAAGTAACTCATATTTATTTACAGGCATTAACTATTCATGTGTTAATAACAAAGAAACAGCAATATGATTACTTTATGGTAGCCTAGTGTAATTAATATGATTGCTTCACGATAGTCTAGCCTATACACTAATAAGGGAGTCACTATAAACGTTAACGGCATACAGTGTTACAGTCATATTAATAATACAGTTTTGCAAACATTGTTACATTTTTTGAAAAACACCTATGATAATAGGCTAATATGTAGTTTCTCTAATTCAGGGGAAAAAGGCATAGTGTGAAGGTAATATAATTCTTTGAAAGCAAAGTTATAAAACAGCTAATACATTTTTAATTTTTTATTACATATCACTCAGCTTATGTGCCTGCAAGGACAGGCTATACGCTTCCATGCAAGTCTTGCCTGATGTTCTACAAAATGAACCCTGAGGTGATGATGACGGTGACATGGGTCTCATGCAGCCTTGCTGTTCAGTTATTAACTTTCGCATGGAGACACTCACACAGACACAACAGGTGAGTTTACGGACTGTATGCCATGACTTTTTACTATTCATTCAGTGGAAGCGAGCTGTCATAAAGAGCTCCACCCCGTTCATCTCATGTTGAGCAGGGAGATGAGAAGGTAGAAGGGGGGCTGGGCTGGCTGCCTCAGGGGTCAGAAGCCGAAGAGGAGGCAGAGGCGGAGGGGCGTCGGGGCGCAGGTGCACTCGGTGTGACATTGTGGAAATACATTGCTATTTGTGTCGGGCATTTTTGTGTTTTCATTTTTTAAAAATTGCTTTAGTTTCTGGGCCTTTATCACAGAAGGACCTTCATTGTAAAGGAGTGAAAATCAGCCTTGAGCGCTCAGAACACTTCCCCAGGTTGTCTAATATCTCTTTGTTTTCTGGTGCTGCTTTTCCTGTGTCTTCTTCTTCATCATCGGGCACTGGTTCGGAAGCTCTCATCTCCATCAAGTCTTTTTCTGCTAATTCCTCAGGTGTGGTGTCTCTTAGTTCTAAAATTTCTCCAAGATCCATATTTTGAAACCCCTCGCTGCCACTTTTCTTTTCTTTTTTTTTGCCGCAGGCACAGTCTCTTCCATGATTTCCTTTATTGGCTCTGCTGTAAATCCTATGAACATCTGGACCTAGTTTCTCCAGCAGGAATGTATTTTTCAATCTTGATGATCTTCACAGCCTTTTCTACAGCAATGAAAGCACCTTGAATGGTGTAATCCCTCCAGACGTTCATGATATTCTGTTGGATTCTCTTCCATAATATTGGTACTCCCCACCATGAAGCACCATATGTGATGAACCTTAAAGCTCCTTTGTGACTCCTTGTTTTAGAGACTAAAATATAGGTGTTGTGTTTGGGGGCTAATACACCACTTTGACACCTTTGGTATTGAACTCATGGATTTCAAGGTGGCCAGGCGCATTGTCCAATGTCAAAAGAATTGTCAAGGGTAGTTCCCAAATTCAAGGACAAGCATTGAAGAAAAAGCAGTCTGAAAAGGAAGGGTTCTTGCTGGCCAGGCCTTCTCCTTGTGAAACCAGAGACTGGCAGCTGGTGCTTATTTTTCCTTCAAGGCTTGGGGGTTAGCAGTTTCATGGGTAAGGGCAGCCCTCTTCATAAACCTGAGTGAGTTTGCACAAAACAGTGGTGTCAGCCTCTCTCTTCTTGCCTTACATCCTGATGCTCACTTTTCTGCCTGACTAATAAATGTCCTTTGTGGCTTTTTTTTTTTTTTCTTTTTTTTTTTCCAGAATAGGCACTTTCTTTGCATTAGAAACTTTTTCATGCAAATATCCTTTCTCCTCAGTGGTTTTCTTGATGGCGTCTGGGAGCTCACCTGCTGCCTCTGGTTTGGCAGAAACTGCTTCTCCTGTTAACTCAACGTTTTTAAAGCCAAACATCTCTAAAGTTATCAAGTCGTCTTTTTCTGGCATTAAGTTCTTCAGCTTCATATTCTTTTTGCTTTAAGTTGCCATATAATGGCTTTGCTTTAAAAAAGTCATATTAGAGTCTACAGGTATGTCTTTCTATAACAATCCAGCACCTACATAAAAGCTTCATTTTCAATATAAGAGAAAAAGGTATTTTGCAAAAAAAAAAAAGAAGAAGAAAAAAAAGTTCAAGGTTTTCACACCTCCTGGAGGCGTAGCTGAAGCCAAAGCTTCACAAATTTCCTTTACTTTTTTTTTTTTTTACAATGGTCCTGACATTGGGCTCATTTATCTTGAACTGGTGGGCAACTGCAGCTGCAGACCCCAATCTATGGTACATATCCAGCAACTCACCTTTTCTTGTAATAC
The DNA here is from genome assembly GCF_964146895.1 of Miniopterus schreibersii. Lineage (NCBI taxonomy): Eukaryota > Metazoa > Chordata > Mammalia > Chiroptera > Miniopteridae > Miniopterus > Miniopterus schreibersii. Next base: position 63,755,065 of record NC_138108.1, on the reverse strand, counting down.
ATGACTTTGCTTCTCGGGAGCACTTTCAGCGTCACAGGGAATTTTGTATGGGCCCCGTGATGTTATTCAAAGTTTGTACTAAAACAATAAAAAATATGCAAGAACTGCAAGAGATCACTTTTTACTGTGATATGCAATTTCCTGGAAAGAAGAACTGCTCACGCTTAGATGATTAGCATCACATGGTGTTTTAAGCGGATTCTTGCAACAGTTGAGCTCACTGCAATAGCCACAGGAGATGACTATGAAATTATTACAGTGGTACAGTATCTACTACAGTTAATTTTATGCATTTGTGATTTAATACTACATCTTTGCTTTTATTACATTCTCTCAACTGCAAATGGCACCATGTATGGTCGGTGTTTATGTGTATGTTTTCATAAATTTTAACTTTTTATAATAGATTTGTGTATATTTTATGGTAGAAAATAATAAAGTAGACTAGTATCTGCATGGATGTTATGCATTCATGACACGTCTAACTTTTTCTTTACTTTTTTCACTATTTCTAGGCTCTGAGTTTCTGCAGTTATTCAAATTGTTGTAAATCTCCAAAAGTTTTTCCCAATGTATTTATTGAAAAAAGGTCGTATATAAGTGGACTGATGCAGTTCAAACCCATGTTATTCAAGGGTCAAATGCACTCTAATTGGTCAGAAAATCAGGATGGCAAAGGATAAGTTTTCCTTGGCTTCTGAAAAAATAGATATCAACCTTGGGGAAAAAAGATAAGCTCTGAGGGAGAGAGCAAGTTGGTTATTTTTTTTCTTTCCCATCTTGGTTTAATATTCAGTCCTAGTCATGCCTCCTTCAGCTTTCAGGAAAGAGACTAATTAGTGCCAGTGATGATGGGAGTTTTTGTGCTGCCAACTTTTGTCTTTGAAGAACTGGATTGAACTCAAAATCATTTTCCATACTCTGCAAAATGATATACTTTGACTATGTCTCAGCAAAGTCACAAATGAAATTATTTCCATCAGACTTTGACCTTATAGGTATAAATAGGGGTGAACAATGAAGTGCAAAGGAAGGTAATTATCTAGAATAATGCAGACCAATCAAACTTTGCTATGTGTATTAGTCTGCTCAGGCTACCATAACCAAATACCACAGACTGAGTGGTTTCAGCAACAGATATTTATTTTCTCACAGTTCTGGAGGCTAGAAGTCCATGATCAAAATGCCAACAAATTCAGTTTCTTATGAGAGCTCTCTTTCTGACTTGTAGAAGGTTGACTTCTTGCTGTGTCCTCAAATGACCTATCCTTTGCACTTGTATAGAGAGAGGAACAGAGCTCTGGTGTCGCATTCACTTCTTATAAGGGAACAAATTCTATCTGACTAGGGACCCACTCTGGTGATCTCATTTATCTGTAAATATCTCAAAAAGTCCCTATCTCCAAATACTGTCACATCGGAGGTTGGGCCTTCAAAATATGAATTTGGGGGTGGAGACACAATGCACTCCATGACACTGAGATACATTAGATAACTGAGACCCGAATGTTTTTACTTGACTGTTCTAGCTACTTGCAGAACTTTAATAAACCTATATACTTTATACATGTGTAGTCTAAGTATAAAGCTGAATTCTTCCTCTTGTAGAAATTTCCATATGCAGCGTTTTTGTTTTTTTTTCTATTTGAATAACAATTATGTAGTTAGGAGCAATATATTAAAATTAGACTATCTCCACTATAGAAGCAATTGAGAGGCAGTAAAAATGTCCCTTATCTCTCTCAGTATCAGTTGTAGAGCTAGTTGGAAAAACCGAGTAATATAAACATATGGATATCAGTTTTCTCACTCCAATAAGCAACACATCGTGCCTAGTTTGCTTGAAATTCAACCAGAAAGAAAATTATTTTAATCCATAATCCTCAGAGCGAAACAAGACTTTATTTAATGTAAAAATACCTCCCTAAAAGCATATTGAGTTACCTATGTAAGATGTAATCATACTATTCTTTCTCCATCTTCCCAAACTGTAACATACTCATTTGAACACCCTAAAAAACAGCACACTCATCTCCACCCCAAACCTGAAACTAGTAAATGTTTATGTGTTGGTCTTGGAGATTGTCTGATTACTTAATAGATTAAGTCTTATAGTCCTTTTGATCTATAATTGCATTTTTAATTGTATTAGTGCCCTGTAATACCCCTTTAATTGTTTTAATGAGAAGGGAAGACCAAATCAATTTTTCCCAGTATATGAAAAAGGTTAGGTAATCATTTGGATGAAGAAAATAGTGGGATGTCCCCCAACAGGCAGCTCTCAGTGGTATATAACTAAAGAAATTGCATTCGCATTGGTGATTTCATTTCAGAAATTTAATCATCTGTCACTTTCAATTAATGCCAAAATTTGAATTATTCCTACTTAGCTGTTTTGCTATTATTTAATTTGTAAATACATTATGATTACATAGGTAAATAAAATGTCTAAACATATTTAGCCTTATACATGCACATGTAGCAGGCTATACCCTTTCAACATTAAAAAAGATATGAGTGTATTAATTATTACTAGAATTGCCTTATTTTGAAATTTTTCTCAATGTGAGCGGAGTTGTTTGGCCCTTGTCAGAATGAAAATTGCAGTGAGCTCGTCTCAAAGGAGCAGAATTAAGGAAGCTTATTCTTTGGGGCTCTAAGTCTTTGTTTCTTTAGGGTCTAGTTTTCAACTGCCTATCATTTGAACTCCAAACAAATACTCCATTGAGATTTTTGCACAAGGGTTATTACGAAGGAAGAGCACAAACAGAGCTTTGGTAAGGTGGGGAAAAGCTGGAAGACAGAGCGGCTGTAGAAGAGGGGGGGGAGTGCAGATCCTGAACATTAGTCTTCCTTAATCTATCAGTGTAGATGGTTACACTGTACCCCCCAAAAGGTATGTCTGTCCCCTGGACCCTGTGAATATGATCTTTGTGGAGAACAGTCTTTGAACATGTAATTAAGTTAAAAATCTTGGGATGGGGTCATTGTGGATTACAGTGGTCCCCAAATTCAGTGATAAGTGACTTTATAAGAAGAGGAGGCACAGGGAAGGCCATGTGAAGATGTAGGCAGAGACTAGAGATTGAGCCACAAGCCAAGGAACACATGGAAACACCAGGAGCTGGAAGAGACAGGGGAGAATTCTCCCCTAGAACATTCAGAGGGAGTGCGGTTCTGCGAAGACTTTAATTTTGGATTTCTGGCCTTCAGAATTATATAAGACAATAAATTTTTGTTGTTTAAGCCATCAGGTATGTGGTAATTTATTACAGCAGCCCTAGGAAAGTAATACAGTCAGTAAGCCAGATAAGTGATTTGGCAAAGAAGATCTCGGCCAGGAGCCAGGAGTCAAGAGAACTGCATCATTCCTGCACCCAGGAGGCAGGTTGGCCCAGAGTCCCTCCTGGTCAGGCACCTGCACAGGTGTCAAGTATGTGAGAACTCCGGCTCCCACCAAGCAGCCTCTGTCAGGAATCCCCTAGGGGGCATGCACTTGTTCCATATTTTGAACTTTGCTTTGTTCTCCTCGATCACCAGAGTATGGATATTTCAGTAGAAGTGTAAGCTTATACTGTCCTGTCTGCTATGATCACATACTAAACCAGATTCGCTCAGTTGCTTCAGTACTTGCTAGAGCAAAAACCAAGGGCTGTCTAAGAGATAGAATTAATAGGAAGGCCATATGTGATATGACTAGCTACCAAGAAACTCAACTTAGCAGGGGTAGTACTTCTACAAAATCAAAAAATATTGATCCTTTTTGGTATCATGACACAACAGAAGGCCTTGAACTTGGCTATATGAGCTCAGGAGTGGCAGAGAGAAGAAATAGCTTTAGATTAATAGAAACAACATTTTTAGGCCAGTGGCAGGTGTATATTCTGATTATCCAAAAGACCAGCTCACTTGTTTCTGCATCCTGTGATTCTGCTTTAAGACAATAGTGGAGGGAAATAATCTCAAGGGTATTCTATTAAGGAGGTCTGGTAACTAGAGGATTTTTGGCCAAAATGCACACCAAATTTAAACTAAATATTTTTTGTGCCAGCCCCCCCCCTCTTTAGGTCTCGGAGACACATTAAGAAATAATACACATGCTGTAGGTTCCCTCATAAAGTTGTCTCTACATTTATACTTCTAAAGAGTAAACATCTATCTAAAATGCAAAGTAAATCTATTTGTGGTCTATAAATTTAGACTTTGTTTGGTCCTAAATAGCTGCTGTTTTTGAAGCTACCATTCATTTTATGTCTCCTGCATGCCTTCAAAAGGCATCAGAAAGCCACTGGGCATGTTTTCTCTAGAAATTATCTTAAAGCCTATGAAAGGTCCCCGTTGCAGTTTAATTGTACTCTCAGCACTGCCCTGAGAATACAAGAAAAAGAAGAAAATTTCCCCTCAAATTGATTTGACCCAACTAATAATACTTTCCATTTGTCTAGAACATTTTTATCTGTTTTTAAGGATCTTTCACGTTTGCATTCATCTTCACAAGGGGTCAAATTCCAAGGCCAAATTTTTCTCTACATTGCCGGCTGGCTCCTTGAATTTCTGGCTTTGGCTTCCCAGTGTTCCACTAAATATTGAGTAGGGAAGTTAGACCAGAGCTTCCTGAGACCATATATCTGTCCCAGGCAATGGCAACTGACATTCTCCTACATTTATTCTCATATGAGGAGAGAAACAAGTTTTGCTCATCAAGAGAGTACTCATTTGGATTTAAAGTGCCAGAAAATCTGTGTGATTAGGAAACACACTAAATGTACAATATGACTTTAGAAATGATTCTGCAGTGAAAAACACAGCTTATCAATTTTCCTATTACTTTCTCTTTCTAAGAAAAGTGGTGTCTCAGACCTTCACTTGCTGTTAGGGTGAATAAAGATAGGCCTCATGTATCATATTTTCAGGACACAGGTTGCTTAATATCTTACAACATGCATGGATGTCCTGGATATCAGAAGACCAACCAGAAGGTCAGAAACTAAAAATTGTTTTGCAGAATAGTTTGAGTGAATGTCTTAGGTTATAAAGGTAAAATGTTATCAAATTTTTGTATATTTCAACCTTTAAAAGTGAAACTATAATGGAAATGTAAGTAGAGACAGAAGTTAATTATGATTTATTCTGCATTGGTATATTTTAGAGATTCCTCTAAAAATCTTAAAACTGAGGAACATTTAATAATGTTTCAAATAAAATAAAAGATTATCAAGGTTTTCTTTTTTCTTATGATTGATGATGTTCATGAAAATAAAACTTAGTATTTTCCAGGAAGTTACTTTTTTGTTCAGGAAAACTGAAATATTATTAATTCATGTTGGTGGTAGAGAAATGTAAGATTCAGAGTAGATGATACATATTGAAGATCAAGATACAAAATAGATAAAATATTTAATAGTTTCAATACATAAATGGCATATAAATAACCTTAAAAGTAGAATATACAAGACAATATATTTTTTAAAGTCCTACAATATGAATCCAATAAAATCTATCTGATATCAAATCTACATGCTCTAAAAGAGAGAGCATATAATGTATAACTAAGATGTACTTCCATTTGGATTTAAGAAATATGGCAGAGTATGGAAAAGCAGGTCTGTCCTCCAATTTTTGGTGAGAGTAGAAATAATGATTAGAAATCATAATTAGCAATAAATGTCCCATTCAAAAATGTTTATACCTTGACACCCAGGAATCATGCTTTAAAAAAGCTAAACATAAAATAATCCAAAAAAATAATTAAGAACAGAAAGCCTTGTATATATCCAACAACAGAGGATCATTTATAATGTTGTACGTATCATATAATTGTGTGGTGTAATTATACATAATAGAATATTATATAGTATGAAAAAATATTTTCCAATAGTTTTAATTATACTACCAAATGTTTGTAACTAATATTTAGAAAAATATTAGAAAATAACATCGCATGAACAATATAAGCTTAAATACAATATTTTAAAAATTTATATTTGTGATGATAAAATTATGAATTTTTTTTGAAAACCATTGTGTTTGCTTTTGTTAATAAAGTGTTTCAATAACTTAATTTTAAAAATACTGTAAAATTGTTGGGGAAAAAACTAACAGGTTTTCATGTAAAGAAATCCTTGGAGAGTAAGGCTTATGAGTAGTGGAGCAATGAGAGTGAAGATGACTCATTTTAACATATATTAAGTAAGTAGACTTCTGAAATATTGATTTAAATCTTACAGGATGCCTTAAGAATTATAATCACTAAGGGGATTCTCTCACAGAGGAAAGCAAGTGGTGCATAATGGCCCTCAGGTCTTTTTGGAATTAGAAAATAAATAAAAATTTTTTACTATGCTTGAGTCCTTCCTTACCAAAGAATTTGAAGATTATTCTTGATGGGGATAATCAGGAGCTGAGTGCTTTTCAAAAGCAAGAAAGAATTGGGTTGACTGTTTCCATTTGTAATACTTTCTGTAAAAACTGTCCTTTTAGGCTTTTGAACATGAAGCTCTCATCATAGAGGAAAAAATGTATCTGATATTTCAAATAAATTATTTTACATTATTAAATGTCTCACAGACAAACAAGACTCACTAATTAAGCTAGTTAACATTTTTCTTATCAGTTAAGTCAGGAAGTTGCAGGGTAAGAAAGGAACTAAGTGAATGGAAGAAGCTGAGGAGCCAGTGTTTAGAGTGAACCCAGGCTGAGACCTTCTGCTGTGTGAAGGGTGGACACTACAACATTCTAAGTTAAAGTATCTACATATTTTCTTTCTAAAGTGCCATCACAGGGCACACTTGGCTCACTATGATGGAGAGCAGATTGGATGAGCGTTCTTGCTGGCAATAGATTCTACATCCAAACAAGGAAATTGAAGAGGGCTTATAAGGAAAACCAATAGGAGTTGCTAAAGAATCCCAGGGTTAGTAACAGGAAGAGCTATTACAGTCTCTGAGCTTGACACCAAGAAGGAATAATTAAGAGAGGGCCACCTAACAGGAGGTAGAAGCTGTGACCTTTGGTCAAAGGACACCATCAACCGCTCTGATCTGTCCAGGATGTGGCCAACAGGATGAATAATCTGATCTCACTCTTCTCCTTGCCCCTCATTGACCAAATCTAAGCTTGAAAGAGAATCTGTTGATGAAATTCACTAGGGGTAGCCTGAAGGTCATAGAACAAGATGGAGAAGGGATGGTGAGTGGATCTGAAAATGGAAATTATTCAGCGCACAGATATTTTTAGTGACACCATCCTTTAGTGAGCCATCCCCACTCTCCTCAGCATAGGTTATAGCTATCAATATGAATAAAAATCAAGTATTTAACTGGCAAAGGAGTAATGAGAGATTTATTTAGGGCAGAGGGTAAAAGTAGTCAGTATTTCATCTATTTCGGGAGTCCTGTAAGTGGACTAGATCTCTATGGCTAGCAGTGAAAGTGCCACAAACTGTGGGACTTGTTTCACAGACATCTGGTGAAATTCTAGACACAGACAGAGAACATTCAAGGCCCAGGAGACAAGGTGTGGCTTAAAGTTGGAGACCACGGCCTTTTCAGCATCTCTTCTTGGAGCCCAGACAGTACACTGGAGGCTTTCAAAATCTCCATGGATGCTGCGGTTTCCGTGGCCTATCATCAGCAGTGAGGCTCCTCCAGGGATTAGACAAGAGGCAGGCAGAGCATGGACTGAAGAGTAATGCAAGAAATACTTGGGGCCTGACCTTAACAAGAGACGTTTCCATATGGGAGCAGCAGTGAAGCTGGCTCCAAGTCAACTGCTTCACAAGTATAAGGAGAGGAGACAGGAGACAATAAAGGAGACTTGCCCTCAGCCTCCTGGGATTACTGCCCTGGATCTTGGGTTTCCTGCTCTATCTGTCCATACCACATGCCAAAGGGCTGGCCCAGAGCTGGGGTACTCACTTCAGCCAGAGGGGAGTTATTGAGGAGAGATGATTAATTTTTAATAGAGGAAGGGGGGGGTTACAACTTTGAACAAACTGTTAAAAATTAGTTTTTAAAATGTTTGCCACCCCTAAATTTCCCATTCAGCATATTTTTGGTTGTATTTCTTGTCTGTTTCTGAGTAGCTGCTAAACCTTTGTGGACCCATCTGTGGCAATCTTTGGGGATTCGCAGTAACAACGTAGGGTATTTTGATGGGTTTTAATTTCTTAAAATCTGTCTGGAACTCATTTTCCCATAATTCATTCATTTACAATCAAATTGACCTCATTTTGTGGTTAATATTGGTGAGTCTTAATATGAATGAATCTGGAAGACATTATGTAAAGAGAGAAAGAGAAAAACAAATACTGTACAGTATCATTTATATGTGGAACTTTTTAAAAAGGCCAACTTCATAGAAACAGAGAATAGGATGGTGATTGCCAAGGGCTGGGGGTGGGAGAAATGGTAGGATGCAAGTTAAAGGGCAAAACTTTTCAGTTATAAGAAGTTCTAAGAATCTAATGTATAACAGTGACTGTAATTAATAACATGGTAATGATTTGTGAGTCTTAGGACAGATGGATATGATTTTTGTTATCACCCAAACTAAGAATTAAAGTTTAGCCTGGCTGGGCGTGGCTCAGCGGTTGAGAGTTGACCTAGGATCCAGGCGATCGGGGTTCGATTCCAGGTCAGGGCACATGCCCGGGTTGCGGGCTCGATCAATGACTCTCTCATCATTGATGTTTCTCTCTCTCTCCCTCTCCTTTCCTCTCTTTGAAATCAATAAAGACATATTTAAAAAAAAAAATAAAGTTTAGACAACACGAAAGTTCAAAAAAGAGCTTTGTAGGCAAAACTACCCCTAACCATAAGTTTTTATAAATGACTTTGTTAACTAACATATAATTACCTTTTTTTGGATGTGGTAATTCATAAAACAACTATACTTAATATTTTTGGGGGTGGTGGAAGGGGAATAGGACTCTACATTTTTATATTTTCTGTGCACTATAGAGAAATATGATAGAAACAGAAAGCAGGGTGCCACCACTTGAAAAGAAAAAACCCCTACTTTGAATTGATCATACTTTAGATGCTACTCTCATTCAAGACTTCTTGGTCATGTTTCCCATTGTGCTGAGAAGTCAGCACAGAAAAGAAGTAAACGAGCAATGAGCAAGGGTTAGTGACTATCTGACATTTGCTTCATTCGTTGGTGAGTATGTTTCTTTCATCTCAGGCGAGCACGTCAGGATCTATGGCTGGGCGTTTGCACTGCAGCAGGCCATCGCTTGAGCACGTTGCTGGGAGGCATCCCCTGGACAGCCCAGGTGCGGGTGGGACAGTCTCCGCAGCTTAATAAATGCAAACGTGTGCGGTGCTACTGCTGTATTAATCTATCAGCTCTGTTTTATTCTGACCCTTGCCTTGGGAAAGAAAGCAATTGAGTTGTTAGTGCCATATAGTTACTAAATATAATTTTAAAGTAAGTATATTAATCCCTGTATCCTCATACTAATAAAGCTGTTCATTCTTTTATTCCTTCTCTATAAGCTCCACTGAGTTCACCAAGTTCTCATGTTCACTAAAACACAATATATGGTGTAAAACTGCTGCTTTATTTTTAAATTGGATATGACAGAATAACAGCAGTAGAAGCAACTCAGCCGGCCTTTGTGACAAGGTTGGTTACTGAAAAATAAAATTTGTTTTAATTAATATTTTAAAAGTATTGACATATGATGGGACATTGGACAAAAACAGTAATTTAAAAAGTTAATTTTAAAAGCACATGAATGGAAAAATAATGACAAAGATAAAGAAACTTTATTAGTGATGTGTTTATTAGCTAATACAGATCTGAAACTACAAAATTTTTAATTTTTTAAAAATTTAATATTCACCTGAAGATATGTTTTATTGATTCTAGAAAGAGAGAGAAAAGGGGGGGGGAGAGGGAAACATCGATCAGTTAGCACCCACACAAACCTGACTGAGGATCGAACCCACAACCTGGGTATTGCCCTGACTGGGAATCAAACCTGCCATCTTCTGGTGTACTGGACCATGCTCCAACCAACTGAGCCACACCAGTCAGGGCCAAACTTTTTTAATTTTTAAAAGCCAAATATAGTTAAATCATTGTATTTTTCATCTAAATGAGCAAAACTAATATAAAGGAAATAGAGCTTAGGTTTCATGTTGTGGTTTCATGTATGCTTAGGAGAATAATTTAGTTTTTAGGGTTGTGTTTTCAAATGTAATGTACTTCATATTTGGGAACTAGGAAATATTAATTCTTTAGAGTTAAAGAATCTAAAAAAATAAAACAAATTAGCTAGTATGTTATTATAAAACAAGTTTATATTTACAATGATGAAAAGAACTCTGAGGATAAAATTAAAAAATATATTGTCATATATGGATCTTCTAGCCACTTGTGTCCAAAGTCAAAGAATTATGTTCCTATCACTGAGGCAGTTTTTTATGCAGTATATACCTAGAGATACTGCCAAAATATTACTGATCACTTTTTGCCTTCATTGATCTTATTTTTCTCTTCCAATTCTCCAAAAGATATTAAAGGTCACCTGGACACTGCTAAAGTTTAATTTTTGTTTGTGTGTTTGGGTAAGGTTGGAGGGGGGACCCCATGTAGGTTGTAGGCTTTGCTTTCAGTCCCGTCTGCTACACTCTTTCTCACTTATCCAGAGGGTGTTTAGCAGCAATGCAAAATCATATGAAAGAGCTGATTTTCTGTCTTTAATAACATTTAGAAAAAGATGAAGAGGGAATGGGTATTATGAGGCTGGGTGAAAAAGGTGAAGGGATTAAAAAATACAAGTTGGTCATCACAAAATAGTTCTAGGGATGCAAAGTACAGCATAGGGAATATAGTAAATAATATTGTAATATCTATGTATGGTGCCAGGGGGGTGCTTGTAAAGTATATGATTGCCTAACCACTAACTATCCTGTATACCTGAAATAGTACAGAATAATATTGAATGGAAACCGTAATTGAAAAATAAAATTCAAAAGAAGAGATGAAGAAAATCTGAAATTTTAATGAACTTTGGGACCCTTGGAATGTTAAGAACCAATAATAAAACTCAGGCAGCAAAGAACAGAATGTTAGCAAGGCACCTTGGGGTCTATGTAAATAGGATGGTCTTTTTCATCCCTCTATCTTTCTTTTTGTTTTGATTACTTAAAGAAATATCTGGATTTGGAAAGTCTGTAAAGCATTTGTTCAGTACCTAAAAATGAAAAAATTAATTTACTAAATATAACATTTTTTCTCAATGTAGCTGAGTCCCTAAAAGTCTGAGAACAAAATAATTAGGGGGATACTTCCATATGATGTATTAAGGCAATTTACAGAGGACTTGAAAAAAAGTTTTTAAAATCTTGGCCTAATATTTCACATAAAGGATATACAAAATGTGACAATTGAAAAGACCAAAAGATAACTTTTTTGGATAAAATTGGAGTATTTTGGAATTCTCCCTCTATTTTCCCTTGCCCCAATAAGTGAAATGGGAGTATTAAAATGAGATGATTTCAGAAAGCTTGATACACATTTCCTGCTGTTTTCAGGAAACCGAATCTTGGTTCCTATGGTGTCTTGAGAAGCTTAAATGTATAAATATGTAATGCATAGATTTTGGTTAACTGTGGAGATAATATTTGAGAGAGAGAGAGAGAGAGAGAGAGAGAGAGAGAGAGAGAGAGAGAGAAGGACCTATGCTGGTGTTACATACAGGCTGAATTATTTCCTTCTCAAAATTTCTATGTTGACATGTAACTCCCAATTCCTCAAAATGTTAACAATATTTGGAGATAGGGTCTTTGCAAATATAGTTGTCAAGATGGGTCCTAATTCAATCTTGCTGATGTTTTATAAGCAGAAGAGATTAAGGGGAAAACAAAAGAGAGGAAATTAGGACACAAAGAAAGGTAAGATCATATGAGGATACCTAGAGAAGATGGCATTTATTAGCCAAGGAGAGAGGTCTAAGAAGAAACCAACCCTGGCAACACCTTAACCAGCCTCTATAACTGTGAAGGAGTATATTTCTGTTTTTTTAAGGCAATTTGTGGCACCTCTTTATGGCAGTTTTAGCAAACTGATGCAACTGGGAGTTAGCTAAAGTTGTACTTCAGATATGAGAGAATGATATGTGGTTATTTCTCAAGGACCAATATGAGCTCCATGGAAAAGAGCAGACTTGGGCAATGAATTGTACTAAAAGGGTACTGTAACCCAGTGAATGAGGGATACTGAGAAGTGCCCAGAGGTTGAAGGGTGAAATTAATCTTACTTGATGGGCCAATGCAGGGGATAATTCTCAGCAAAGAAATCCTGGAAAGAAGAAACTATTTCATGACAGAAAAAGTCAGCTTAGAAAATCCACCAATTTAGAGGAAGCCAAAGAACAGTAACAGTGGTACAGATAATAGAACATTTCTTAAAATTCTTACCCTTTACTTTGCCTCCATTTTTTCAACACATACTGAACATGCGTAGCAAGTTAGTAGAAAGGAGGGAAGAAAGAGCTCACTTCTCCAACATATCTACTATTTGACCTAAAATAGTACTAAAAGGGAAGAGGGGAAAGAGCCTTAACTTTAAAAATTCAAAGATGGATTATCAATTTTGATAGGATATTTTACTCACTGAACCACCTGTGATATTAAAAATGACCACTAGTCTATTAGTAACTAGAAGTGGCTTGAAAAGTGATGGAACCTGTGTGAGATCTTATCCAGGAACAAATAAATGGATAGAAAGATACAATTCTTTCTGCTTACTAACTTTGGGGCCCTGTGTATGCTATGTGTAGGTTATGTTAAGTATCTACACTGATGAAAGTTAATTCCAGACATGATGCATTATTTTTGGTAAGTGCCTAGAAATTCTTGAGAAGTGAACCAACAAGAGCTATTAGCCTTTTCAAATATCTTATGCCATTTACTACTCTTAGAAGCTCTGCAAAATCTCCATCTTATAGTTGTACAATCAAGATAACTTCTCAATTTCCTACAATTTGTCAATAAAGAACCTGGGATTTGAACTATAGTATGTCTGCCCCTAAAGTCCAGACATGTTCAACTGTGACTGACTTTATTCCCAGAGGGCAATTTCTTTATTCCCCCTCGGACATTTCTCAATAAGCAGTTAAATACAGAAAGCAGTTGTAAAATTTCCTCCAAATTAAGAATATTCATCACACAAAACTTTAATAATTAACAAGTATTTGATTATTTTAATTAACTCAGATATTTTTATAATGCACCTCTGTTAACTGAAGTTTATTTAAAGAATAAAACATAACCATTGTTTTCAAAAGACTCACAGTTTAATAGGAGATACATTTTATAATGTGAAGCAACTAAAGTACAGTTCAGATAATCCCTTAAACACTTTCAGAAATATTCACATCCACTAAGACAAGAAAAGATTGAAACTGGTTTGGAAAGTATGGAAGATTTAGTAAAGCACCTGATAAAATACAGGATCAATATTAGAAAGTGTACATATTTGAAGATATTAGAAAACAGGTAAAGTAGAATTAAAAAGTATATGGACATTATAAATATTTTACATAGGCGTTCATATTTGAAAGTAAAATGTAGCCTTATGATTTTCCAAATATCATTTTCTGTTGAGTTAATATATAATTTAGTGATAGAGAAAGCATTTAATTGTATATTTTATCTATTTTGCCTCATTTTCTTTAGTTTTCAAAGTTATAAAATAAATTCAAATACATGTCAAATATTACCACATAAACATTGTGATCTAATAATATTGAGGTTGAGAAAGCACTATATATGCTGTTGTACAACAATACAGTGAATATGTATTTATATATTTCAGAACTATGTTTTCTAAATTGTGTTCTAAGGAATCATTATACATGCTAAAAGAGGTTATTTGGTTTTATGTACCAAAAATGCCCTAAAAATGTTCAGAATCAATAATTTAGGAAAAACTGAATTAAACAGTTAAACTAGTGCATTTATTTATAATTAAAGTTAGTACAAAATTCTATTTAGAATATTTAACATATACATGTGGATTGTGAACTTCCATTGGTCTTACATAGTTTTTCAAAATATCATTTGAGCACAGAAAATGTTTTTGTATGAATTTTTGATATCATAAAGGATTTAAGTATACCTTGGGCCATACTTTTGAAAAAAATAAATTTAACATGTAGAAGTCAATGTAGAAAACATTCTGAGTTTAGGTATATTAATGAAAATATTGCATTTCATATATTATAAAGTAGTTTATTGTATTACATAAAATTATACTATCATATCATAACTTTTCTGTGAGCACAGACCTAATTATTTGGAGGTCACCAGGCTAAGATGACTAACAGTATGACCATGTCCAAGACTAACCCAACCAGAGTCATGAAATTTCATAATTCTTGTCACAGTTATTAATAATTAGAATAGAATTTAATAAGTAGAACATAATTTAATAGTGTATATAATTATGGTATATTATTCTTTTTAGGCAATGACTATAGTGAAAGTGAGGTAAGACACTTGCCTCAGGTACAGACTGTAAGGGGATGTCAGAAACTAAATAACTGAGAGGAATCATATTTTAATGCATTATTTTAAAAATTAAAGTTAATTCAAAACTCTGTTGAACAAAAAAATCAAAATTTAAAATAAAGATAGAATTAGTATCACTGATTTTCCTTTTGCCTTAGGCTCCAATATGATTGATCATGCAACTGAATCTGCCATAGTTTTCTCCATAGCTTAGGTAGAAATGGCCTAAAATAGAATAATATAATATAAACTACTGTAAAGTTTTAAACCTAACATTGGGTTCATGGAACATAGCATAATATTTTTGTGGAATTTTTTATTAGTGGGGTGATTAATTTTTATCATTATAATACATATCATATGTATTATATGCAAAACAACAAACTTTCTGAATAATATATAGAAAAAAATAACCAATCAGCAATTTCCATTGATTTTTAGTTTCTTTACGTTTCAAAGACATCGTTCCTAAAGTTATTTGCATGTTTTCAAATCAATATGTAATGTGACAATATATTTATACTTGGATGAAAAATGTACTTATTAAGCAGAATCAATCTTTTGTGGCACCAAATATCACAAGAGCTTAAGTTAAATGGTTCTGACAGAACGTTTTCTCTGTTTGGTAGGTAGCTAGAGTACATGGAAAATTCCCCAAGTAATAGTTGATAGGTCCCCAGTGGCATTAAAAAACAAAACAAAACAAAACAAAAAAATTTAGAACCTATGTAGGCAGTCATTTGTAATTTGCCCAGCAGGAAAATCTGTTTTGTGCAGATTGCGTATTTATTTGAGTAGTATAACAGATGTAGAGTATATTTCGCCTTGTACTATTTTTCCTTATGTTTAATTGTAACTTACAGCCAGAAAAATGTGAAATACAATCAAGCAGGGGAGAAAAACACATTCAGAACAGTAATTTTGATCATAGGCACGTGGTATCTATAGAAACTGTTATGTTGAAAATGGTTTGCCATTTCAGTGATCAAGTTAATGAAGGTATCATTAGATCTCTATTTTAACACAGCAATTTTGTTACATATTACACTTTATGCAGCTGAGCTGTTACACTGCTAATTAAGCTTTTCAGAATATAGGAATCAAAAATTCTTTTATTTCATAAGGAAAAAAAGGAATACTGAATATTTGAGATAAATATTTCTATTTCTATTTAGAAACAAGCCACAGTGTTGCGGTGAGATATTTAGATTACAAATCTTTCAGTAAGAACTGCCTGTTCTACTTCTTTCAGGAAAGTAAACACAATCCATGAGGCTACTAGATATAATCTGGCAGAATATGCAAGTGTTAAATTAGCTGGAAGAAATGTTCTCCTCTCCTGAAAGCTGAGCACCTTATGGAATAGTACAGCATTTCTTAAACAATAATAAAAAGCTATGGGGAGAAAAATAGAAAGCAACAAAGCAAAAACATAATAATAACAAGCTACATGGTTCATCTGCAAACTGTTTTGTAAATGTTATTTATAAAATTCCACGAGAACAAGTTGTCTCTGGGTCTATGGATCAACTCACTCATTTTTCAGTTTGCATGCAAAATTGTCCAGACTCTGTTATAAATGATTTGTACCTTTACTGAGGGAAGACGAAGGACTTCCTAAGCCATAACCTTTGTATTTTCAAGACAGCGGCACTTGAAGGCCTGAGACCTGGTCTACCACCCATCCTTCCACCCTCACTCCCACTGTACTAAGGCTAGGTAAAAAGACTATGCTTATTGCATTATTTTATCATCTTATTTGGACTCCCTCAGACCAAACACAGTGAATGATTTTTCTGTAGTGCTAAATGTGTCTCTGCCTTCAAATTAAGCTAAGTATACCAATCACCTTTATTGTTTTCTAGAGAACATTTCCAGGTGAGCTGTAGTTGGTTATGCCATTTAAGTCTAATGTATTTGTCTTGCTCTGGTTGACTCGCTTCACTTAGCACAATACTCTCTGGGTCCATCCATGTTTCTGAAAATGGTAAGATTATATTCTTTTTTATGGCTGAATAATATTCCATTCTATTCTAATGGTACACATATATGTACCACTTCTATTTATCTACTCACCTATTGAGGGGCACTTGGGCTGCTTCCTATCTTGTCTACTCTAAAGAACAAAATAATCAAAATAGAAACAGACTCACAGTTACAGAGAACAAAATGAGGGCAGCCAGATGGAAGGGGCAATGGAGGCTGAGTGAAAAAGGTGAAGGAATTAAGAAGTACAAGTTGTTAGTTAGAAAATAGTCACACGGGTGTAAAGTACAGAATAGGGAATATAGTCAATAATATTGTGATAACTATGTATGGTGCCAGGTGAGTACTAGAATTATCAGGGGGACCTCTTTGTAAATTATATAATTGTCCAACCACTATGCTGTATATTTACTGAGTCAATCATTATGCTGAAACTAATATAAAATAATATTGAATGTCAATAGTAATTGAAAAATTAAAAAAATAAAATAAAAATCCAATGGAGCTATTCATCTAATAAATTATGCCTGGTAATCAGTGACAAAAAAAAGATATCTTTTCAGGAATACTGAGAATTATGTTTCCTCTGTGTCTTTATCTGAAAGGACTGCTATAATCTTACAGAGAGATATTTATTGTCATATATATATATTTTTCTCCTGTTGGTACCTCTTTGAAAGAAGACATGTTCAGCAAGTGATCAAGCTAAATAAAGCATTTATATGAGCATAATGTGTGTTCTCAATTCAGCAACCCAGGCTACACATGAATGAGAAACAAAGAATAAAAAAAAATAATCTGTTTCAAGTTTAAAAGAGCCCTGGGACAATATGTCCCATGTGAGGTTTTTAACCCTTCCCACCCTCTCTGTTCGTGCAGAGTGGTTATTTGATTTTTCCTCTCTCTTCTCTCTGCAATATTCAGTTGCCCCCTCTTGGTGTCCTCTGTTACACCTTAAGAGGAGGGCAAATCCAATGCTCTAGTTCTATGGGATAAAACACAGCTCCTCACTCCACAACAGACTCTATCATTTTTTTACTTAATCGCAGGTGGTCTGCAGGAAGCTTTATGTAAGATAGCACTACAAACAAAGAGTTCTGATTCTCTGGAGATTTGATTTGTTGTTCCTACTGCACGAAGGAAACACTTGCTGTTCGCTTTTCATTTTAAAAGGATATTCTAGATGTTCTAAATGATCGAGAGTGAAATGTTTCTACTTATTATGGACTAAGTCTATAAAAATAAAAATAAACAAGTAAAAATGAGGACTGAAAATGTAATATATGGGAATGTATAATTATTTATCCAACAATTTACTGAGTAAAGCACTGTGCTAGGATATGAATTATAAGTTTAATTAAGTCATCCTCAAGGAACTCAGGTTTTTAGGTGAAAGACACATAAATAGATGTATTGGTTAGGGTACTGCTGGATGTAAATGTCACAACCAAAAGGGTAAATGATGAAAGTTTAATAAAAGCACTATTTAAAAGTGAATGAGAAGAGAGAAGATAAAGGAGCTACTAATAGCAGGAAGTATCTAATACAGAATAGATGGACGGGCAGAGCAGAGAGTGGATCTGGAGGGGCAAAAGGAAAATACCCAGGGCATCAGAAAATTACGCAGTAAGTGAAATAAGAGAATGTCCGCCTCTGTATTGTTCCATGTTCTTGATTAGCTCACTAAAAAGGAAATGTGAAGGGAAAAATCCTAAAAACCCAGAACCATACCTAGAATTTGGATTAAAATCAAACATGATCAGATCAGGGGAACTTCCTTAGAGTAGGTGATGCCCTAACTGAGATACAAAGGATGAAAAGGGTTTAGTTAAGCAAAGATGAGAAAGAAAGTCATTTCATGAACTAGGGTCACATGAAGATACAGAGATAACCACAGTCTAATGCAGAAATATAAGAAGTTGGTGAAGGAAATGACTTGAAAGAAATAGGGATGGGACATGAGGTCACCAGAGGGCAGATCAGATGGCCAAAATTGTTTTAAAAATTGCAATATACATATGTAATGAAAATTCTTCTTTGAAATATTTAGGCCTGTGGGTGTTTACTCCCTCTGTATGCCCTCATAAGAATTGCTTATTTGGAACTTAGAAGACTCATTAGGAAAGTCTATGATATTGTTTCTATTATTAAAGGGATAACCCATATTGACCTTTGCCGCAATGTTTTTATTAATTTTATGAGACAGACAAGTCCTGGCACACGAGAAAGTGAGCTTTAGACTTTTTCTGTGTAGTTACTTCAGCAGACGTAAAAAACTTTCTACAGATTAAAACATGATATATAAGAATGCAGGGGGGAATATAGCAGTATGAAATAATGCTCAAGTTAATGTAGTCTTAGACTGCAAAGTCAGCCAAAACTCCATTTTGGTATTTTATTTTTTAAAAATAGTTCCTGACAATATTTTCCAATGATCAGATTATTTTAATAAATGAAAACAAACAGACCAAAATGTTGTGAGTAGTGAATAAATAAAAGTGCCTTGTACAAATATATTTATCTAGAGAAGTGGCTCCTCCTTCAAGCAATTGGTGTACTTACTTTCCTGGGCAGATAGAAACAAAATAAAATATTTAGCAATATTTTATTTACACTAACAAACAAATTTTCACATTTTAAGATCTGTGAGTTTCAAGGGTTCTTAAAATTGATGATGGCAGGCCAAGAAACAGTCACCACGGAGTTGTCATTGCCTCAGCAAGCCTGAAATTAATCATAGTTGTTCAGACTGTCCTCACACCAATTGAGTTATGTGTATTATTTGTACTGAAAGTGTTATGCTTAATTGCTTCTTAAAATAACTTTAAAGAGATGATACTGTGATTCAGCATGGAAACAAAAATATATGTGAGTAGAAAAATATGGCAGCAAAGCAGATTAATATACAATTAAAAATGTAGTCCATGACAAGATAGAAGAAAAGTTCATTTGAAGCAGGTGCAGAAAGCAAGTTTCAAGTGACTTTTAAAGAAGCATTGTGTTACACATAAATTAGCTGTATTTCTTCTCTTTTGATGCTACTTAAAATAATGATGCTTCTTCTGATTGACGGTATCTGACATGCACTGAATTCCAATAGAGAGCTTTTATTCCCTAAATCATGTTAACACAAGAAATACGGCCAACTTTACAATGTTTTGAGGTCATTTTTGAAAATTTTAAATGGATCTTACTATTTGCAACTGGTCTTAAGAAAGAACAGAAAGTCATCTAAACCTTATTTTTACATTGTAAAACAATTCTGGAAATGCTAAAATAAACTGGAAAATAGCAATCATTTTAAAATCAGAAAACTAGTTAAATGGTTGGTCAGCTAACACATTGTTATGTCATAGATATGAGCAGCACTTAGAAAAAATAAAATGATGAAAATGAAAAGGTGCAAGCAATAAGATTACACTTTAACACGTGAATGAATCGAATCTTTTCTCGGTAGACTAAATGAATTGCCTATACATACATTACTGATGATCATCAGCAATGCAGAATCATAAGATTTAGTCAGAGTAGGTAAATGCTACATGGTTTTTTACAATCTCTGCTTTGTCTCACCACAAATATTAGTTAAAATAGGTAGAAGAGAGAGTCCTGCTTCCAATATGACAGAATGAATGCGGAATCTTTCTACACATATCAGCTACAAACTCTGGACCAGTCCTCATGCAAATATAAGAGCTATAAACTCTTAGAAAAATACATGAAACAACTACCAAAGGGCTCTAGAAAATTGAAAAACAACAAAAAAAGGCTGTGAAATATTGAAAGGAAGTCAAAACTTGGATCAAACAAAATGGCATGAAGTGTTTCTCCAGTTTTATATTTGTTTTTGATGGAGGCAAGTTATGGCTGTGAATGCAGTAGAGTAGCTATAAAATTCTGAAAAAAAAAAAAAAAGAGCATATTATCTATCTTGAGAAATCAAGGGAAGGAAGTCAGGGCAATGAAAATCACTAGAGACTGAGATTTTGTAAAACCCTAGAAAGGGAAGGTAAAAAAAGAAAAAAAAAGTGTGTGTACAGATTCAGCCAAATTTATAGCTGACCCCTGAGTTTGCATGGGTAAAACTGAAAGCAGCTTTCAACTAAGGCTGAAAGCAATGAACTGAGATCTGAACTGCTATATGTCACTATAAGATATATAGTTTTTATTTTTCAATTATAGTTTAATTTCAATATTATTTTGTATTGGTTTCAAGTGTGTGGCTTGTGGTTATTCAATCATATAATATACAATGTCTTCCCCTCCATTATTTACAGTGCCAAATTGGCACCATACATTATTAGCACAATATTATTAACTATATTCCCCATGCTGTAATTTACATCTCCACTTCTATTTTGTAATTACCAATCTGTACTGCTTAATCCCTTCACCTCTTTCTCACAGTCCCTCAAAGTCCCTCCCCTCTGGCAACTGCCAGCCTGCTCTCTATGTCTGAGTATGTTTCAGTTTTGTTGTTTGTTTATTTTGTTCTTTAGATTCCACAGATAAATGAAATCATTTGGTATTTGTCTTTCTCTGACTGACTTATTTCACTGAGCATAATACCTTCTAGGTCCATCCATGCTGTCGCAAATGGCAAGAGTTCATTCTTTTTTATGGCCAAGTAGTATTCCATTGTATATATGTACCATGACTTTTTTATCCACTCATCTGTTGAAGGGCACTTGGGTTGCTTGTTATATATTGACTATTGTAAATGGCACTGCAATGAATATAGTGGTGTATATATCCTTTTGAATTAATGTTTTGGGTTTCTTCAAATAAATTCCCAGTAGTGGAATCAGTTCCATTTTTAATTTTTTGAGGAAACTTTATACTGTTTTTTATAGTGGTTGCACCTATCTGCATTCCTACCAACAGTACACAAGGGTTCGCTTTTCTCCACATCCTCACAAACACTTGTTTGTCAATTTATTGATGATGGGCATTCTGACAAAATTGTGATTTTAACTTGCATTTCTCTGACAATTAATGACATTGAACATCTTTTTTTGTGTCTATTGACCATCTGTATGTGCTCTTTGGAGAAATGTCTGTTCAGATCCTCTGCCCATTTTTTAACTGAAATGTTTGTTCTTTTGGTGTTGAGTTATATGAA
Source organism: Miniopterus schreibersii (assembly GCF_964146895.1). Taxonomy (NCBI): domain Eukaryota; kingdom Metazoa; phylum Chordata; class Mammalia; order Chiroptera; family Miniopteridae; genus Miniopterus; species Miniopterus schreibersii. The sequence continues at coordinate 63,733,432 of NC_138108.1, read as the reverse complement.
TTCTTTATAAATTTTGAATATTAACCCCTTAACAGATGTATCATTGGTGAATATGCTCTCCCATTTAGTAGGTTGTCTTTTCATCTTTTTGATGGTTTCTTCTGCTGTAAAAAACTTAAGTTTGATGTAGTCCCATTTGTTCATTTTTCTTTTGTTTCTCTTGCCTGAGGAGATATATCAGAAAATAATTGCTAAGAGAAATGTAATGTCAGAGATTTTACTGCCCATGTTTTCCTCTAGGATTGTCACTATATTTTAAATTTGAGTTTAAGCAAGTTAATTGCTCAAGAAAGCAAAAATGTGCATAAATTGGGGGGCAATATTGGGGAATACATAGTCTACATATCATAATATATGCAATGTCCAGGGTAAAATGGACATTCTTAGCATATGGGAAGCAACAACGTATGAGTCAATCTCAAAAATGAGCAATAAACAGACGTGAATCCTGAGATGACCTCAATATGAAATGATTAGAGCAGCTGATAGAAATATGCTCACTGGCCAGGTGAAGTAAAATACGTTCACGGTGAAAAGAATAAGTAGAAAATTAAAATAAGAACCAGATGTAATAACTAAAGTAAATTTGGAACTGAAAAATACATCTAAAATAGAAAATTCACTCACTGTACTTAATGGTGGAAGGGCTATAATAGAAGAGAAATTAATTTGAAAGCAGACATATAGAATCATTCAATCAGAAAAGAGAAAAGACTGCAAGGTGTGAAAAGCTTCAAGGACCTGAAGGTTAACATCAAAGGGGCTCCTCTCTAAAGGCAAGGAGAGACAGAATAGGAAAGATAAGCTGTTTGAAGAGACAGTGGCAGTAAACTATCCAAATTTGATGAAACACTCAAATTTACAGGTTTAAAAAGCTTATTGAAATCCAAACAGAAAAAAAATGGAAGAAATACACATCTAGGCACATTAATGTCCAATGCTCAAAATTAAAATAAAGAGAAAATTTTACAAAAAATGACACCCCCCAATTATATATTAAATATAATATACAATCCAAAATATCAGAGACTTCCAAACAAAAAAACCATGATGATTAGAAGACAATGGAAAACTTCTTTAAGGTACTGAAAAGAAAACAAGACAACAAATATATATATATATATTCATCCAAGAATGAAAGCAAAATAAATATATTTTTATATGAACTTAAATTACAAGAATTTACCACCACCAGACCCATCCATAAAGAAATGACTTCTAAAAGAGATTATTTTAAAAAGAAAATGATAACAGAGGATATTTGAATATTCAGGAATGAATGAATAATATTAGGAATATTAAATATGTTGATATATATTTGCTTCTAGTTTCTTTACATTTATATCTTCAAATAAAATAAAAATTTTAACACCATCTTTTGGAGTTGGCTGTAATTACTGCATTAATATAAGATAAAATAGACTCCAAGATAAAGAGTATTACCAAAGATAAAGAGGGCATTTTAGAATCACAAAAGAGGGTCAATTTATCAGAAAGACATAATGATAATAAATGTTTATATTCCTAATAACCTAGGCTCAAAAAACATGAATCAATTTGACAAAATTAAAGGAAGAAATAAACAACTCTTAAATCACAGGAGATTTAATTCTCCTCTTTCTGCAATTGATAGAACAATTATTCAAAAAGTGAATAAAGACATAGATCATCTAAACACCAATCTTAAACACTGGACCTAATTGATATTTATAAAATATCATATGCAAAGTCTGTAGAATAAATACACATTTTTCGCCAGTGTACATTCAAGAGCATACAGGTGTATGTTCATCAAGATCGACATATATTGTACCATAAAATAAATCTTAATTAATTAAAAATGACCAAAATAGTATTACATTAGGAATAACAATATGATGTTTAGAAACTACCAAATATTTGAAAATAAACCATACAATTATAAATAATCTATTGTTTGGAGAAGCTATCACATAAAAGAAAGTAGTAAATATTTCAAAATGAATGATAATAAAAACATACAAAGTTTGTGGGATAGAGATACAATAGTGCTTAGGAGGAATAGTTTGGCTTTAAATTTGTTTTTTCTGTAAAAAAAAGTTTTAAAATCAACAACCTAATAGAAGACAAACAAACAATAAAGAAAATCAACTTGGTTAGAACCTGTCTCTTTGAAAACAGTCAACAAAATTGATATACACGTAGCTGGGCCCATCAATAAAATAAGAGAACACAAATCACCAATGTCAGAAATGAAGGAGGGCCCGGCCGAGCGTGGCTCAGCGGTTGAGCGTCTACTTAGGATCCAGGCGATCGGGGTTCGATTCCCAGTCAGGGTACATGCCTGGGTTGCAGGCTACATGGCTGATCAATGACTCTCTCATCATTGATGTTTCTCTCTCTCTCTCCCCCTCTCTTTTCCTCTCTCTGAAATCAATAAAGATATATTTTAAAAAAAGAAAATGAAGGAGGGAGTTTCACTAAACAATCCTACAGATCAGTAAAGATTCTAAAGGATTATAAGAGAATATTATGAAACTTTATGCCAACAAATTAAAAATTTATATGAAATGAACAAATATCCTCAAAGGCACAAGCTCAAGCTACGAAGAATTACTAAAGAAGTAATAGATACCCTGAATAGCTCTATGTCTAAAAAATAAATTAAATTTATAGCTCGAAAGATATCCACAAAAATAAACAAACAAAAAAACATCTCTCAGCTCAACAATTTCACTGGAAAATTCCATCAAATATTTAAGGAAGAAATAATACTAATTCTACACAAACTCTTCCAGAAGATAGAAAGATAAATATTTTCTAATGAATTTTATAATAACCATATTACCAAATCCCAAAACCTTACAAGTAATTAAATCCATTGACCACCAGCATTCCTCATAAATATAGACACAAATATCCATAATAATGCACTAGCAAGTTAATTTTTTAGAAAGCATTTTGAAAAAAGATAATACACAATGACCAGGAATGCAAATATTAAACCCATTTAAAAATAAATCTAGCCCGGCCGGGCATGGCTCAGCGGTTGAGCGTCGACCTGGGATCCAGGAGATCGGGGTTCGATTCCCAGTCAGGGTACATGCCCGGGTTGCGGGTTTGATCAATGACTCTCTCATCATTGATGTTTCTATCTCTCTGTCTCTCCCTCTCCTTTCCTTTCTCTGAAATCAATAAAGATATATTTAAAAATAAATAAATAAATAAAAATAATAATTAAAAAAAATCTAATTTGTCATATAAGAATAAATAATAAAAGTCTTATAATTAATTTAATAGTTGCAGGGAAACTTTTTGAAAAGTTAATTAAAATATCTCATAGAAAAGTAGTAATTAATAATAACTTCCTTATTATGATAAATAAAATCTAATAGACAATTTCCACAGTCACAGAATACCATCATAGGGTTACTATAGGAACATCATTTTAAATTCAAATATTAATTGTATTGATATAACACTTAAAATACACTCCTTGTGTATGATAGCTTTTCTTTGAGTACTATATTATATTAGTTTATTCTTAAGCTTAGAATTTAACTAGCAAGTACTTACCCCTCTTTGTACTCTTGACGCCAAATACCTACTGCACTCCCTTATCCTCATTTGTAAGATGGGGATAGTAATAATAATAATATTTACCTCATGGAGTTTTCGTGGCATGATATAGTTTGAGTGAGACGTTTAGAGAAGTACCTGGCATATAGTAAGTGCTTTGTGTATTATTTACTATTAAAATATAATAATTATCATATGAAAGATTTAATTATTTTTATATCACAGAATTTGGATAAGAGTCCCACATGTTATCTTTGAGTCTGATTGCTGATATTTTATTGTCTCCAAACTGTTATTATTTTGTGGGCATTTTTCTTCACTCATATTGATTTTATTTAAAATGACTACATTTATTGCAATGTGGGATCTGCTAAATAAAACTTTAGTGTCACCACTTCATATATTCATCATATTAATATTTAGTTGTTTACAATCTGTCTGAAGTGTAACAAACATTTTGCAGAGCCCATCATCTTAGTAGTCATATTTTGACAGCGACTGAGAAGATTTCATAATGGCCACAAACCGATGTTGAATACAGAATTTTCATTTTATTCATCAAAATATGGGTTTTTGGATAACAAGAGTATTGAGCAATTATAAGAGGTGCTTACCTTATACAATAGGTTTATGATATAAGAGCTGCTATCTGCACTTTATAGATAAAAAAATAGAAACTAGGAGACCTTGAGAAATGTTCCCAGAGCTTCATTGCTAGAGAGTGTTGGATTCAAACTCAGGTCTGCCTGATTCTAAATACATCAATATGCTGCATATCAAAGTAATGTGTCAGACATTCCTGCAAGACTCTAGGTGCCTGTGTCACACAGTCTGAGAACAGCTGTTTTAACACCACTCATCACGGCATGCTTTATCTGGCTCTAAATTATCCACAACAGCTCTGCATATGCAGTCTCTTAAAAGTGATCCCTGAAAGCCTGTTTACCTCTTAAACTTTTGAGAAAACAAGAATATGCCCCTTCAGAGCTAGCAAGCTTGTTTTCCATTTCTTCACAGCAGGTTTCATAACATATATTGTAATACCCCAGTTCATTATGTCTATCCCTTGGAAAGTAACTGCATCCTTGCAGCAGGTCCATCCCTCACCATTGATTATTTCCCTTCTTCTATTTCTCTGTGATTTATTCCAGTCATGCTTGTCTTTAACTAAGATTTTTTAACTTGTTTTTTAAATTTCTGCTCTCTAGACACACCCTGACAGTGAGAGGCTCACATCCACTCCCTCATGCTCACAGCATGCAGGATACGCATCAAGAGTGAACCATTTCTCTTTTCAAATCAGAAATGCAATATTTTACTTATAAAAGTATTTCACGTAACCGGTACAAAAAAATAAGCTAGAAAACATAAGCCCCTCTACCTCTCATGGTCACCTTGACAATAAGTAAATGTATATTTAAACTGGATAAATACGACCAAATTTCTATATAAAGATTTTATACACATTTCATTAACACCCACTGCAAATGAGTGTGCCAAATTCCCCCTATACTGACTGTACCAGTCAGGATTCAAACTGGAACCCCTAAATCTAAACAGGAAATTTGTGACACAGATAAAGGAAGAGTTGAGACACCAAACAGGTGAGAGTGAGGCAACCTTGAGATTGGTAACAGCAGGACGCCGCTGCTAAAACTCCTCAGTGTGACTTGGTGGCTGAGAGAGGGCAGGGGGAGGAGTGAGTACTCTAGGACTGGTGGTCTTGGTGGGAGTGCATTGTTGATGCCACTATTGTTTAGATTTGCTAGCACATGGTTATATAAAAGACAGACTGACTTTTAGTTGGTTTCAATACAGTTTAGAAATTCTCTTCACACACTTATTGCCTGCATCCAGTTGGACTATTCCTGGTGCTTTGCCCTCTGGGTATGACACCGGTGAGGGGTAATAAGAGGAGGAGATGTTACCAGAGTCAAGAAGCTGGAGTTAGCTGGAAGCAGAGACTAGGCAATGTCACCGGCCAAAGGCACTGCTCTAAGGAAAGAGGGGAAGAAATGACTTGACATTTCTTCAGTCCAACCTTGAGTCAACTACCAGTTCATTCCTTTGGCAAATTCATCTGCATGGCAGGCGACATGGGCATCTGGGCAATGCAGCTTGTAGGGGTCAGTCTTCCAGCAGTGAAAAATGAAGCACAGAAGAGCAAGAATGGGCTGAAGAGCAAATAGGCAAGTGAACAAGAAATTTCAGGTACTAGCTATCACCAAGCCTTTCCATATTAGCCACACCAGCAGGAAAACAAATATTGCTTTCCTTTCATTTGTAGTTGGGTCAAACATTGGCCATTTGTTTTGTTTTGTTTGTTTTCTGAATTGTCTCTTTACATTATCAGTGAATTTCTGGGGCAGGATAGTTTATGGATTTTTTTGGTAGAGTTTTTATTTTATTTTATCTGTTTTATCCACTTTTTAATGTCTGTCATATATGTGACAGATTTTTCCATTTGCCTTTCAATTTTGTGTCATTTCTATTTAGAAGTTTTAATATTTATTTTGTCATGTATGTCAATTTTTGCCATTGTCCCTTTTAAAAAAATATTTTTTAAATGTTTCTATTGATTTTTGAGAGAGAGGAAAGGAGACGGAAAGAGAGATAGAAACATCAATGATGAGAGTCACTGATCGGCTGCCTCCTGCAAACCCACCACTGGGGATCGGATCAGGCCCGCAACCCGGGCATGTGCCCTGACTGGGAATCAAACCTCGATTTCTTGGATCCTAGGTCTACATTCAACCACTGAGCCATGCTGGCTGGGCATATTGTGCCATTTTTTATTTTTATTTTTTAAAATATATCTTTATTGATTTCAGAGAGAGGAAAGGAGAGGGAGAGAGAGAGATAGAAACATCAATGATGAGAGAGTCACCGATCGGCTGCCTCCTGCATGCCCCCAACTGGGGGACCAAGCCCACAACTCGGGCATGTGCCCTGACTAGGAATCAAACCCTGATCACTTGGATCCTAGGTCGACGCTCAACCACTGAGCCATTCCCAGCTGGGCTGTGCCATTTTTTTAAAAGGCCTTCTGCACCATAGTATTATAAAAATGTTTTCTCATGTTATTTTTGTGCAACTTTATTGTTCTGCTAAATTTCTGGAATGTATTTGGGGACAGTGTCAGTTAAGGATTGAAATGAATATTTTTTCAAACCATTATCTAATTTTTTCAAAACTATTTGTTAAATAACCTATTCTTTTTTTTTTTCTTATTTGAAATACTATCATTGACATATTTAAAGTATCTTAAAAATAATCCAGGTTTTAGCTATTGTAAATAATGTTGCTATGAACATAGGGGTGCACATATTCTCTCTGATTGGTGCTTCAGGCTTCTTAGGATATATTCCTAGAAATGGGATCACTTGGTCGAATGGCAGTTCTGTTTCTAATTTTTTGAGGAAACTCCACCATATTTTCCAAATGGCTGCACCAGTCTGCATTCCCACCAGCAGTGTACTAGGTTCCCCTTTCTCCACACCCTCGCCAGCACTTGTCGTTTGTTTACTTGTTGATGGAGCCATTCTTTCAGGTGTGAAGTGATACCTCATTGTGATTTTCATTTATATTTCTCTGATGGTTAGCGATATTGAGCATTTTTTGTCTCTTGGACCTTTGTATGTCTTCTTTGGAGAAGTATCTATTCAGGTCTTATGCCCATTTTTAAATTGGATTGTTTGTCTTCCTTTTGTAGAGTTGTATGAGTACTTTATATATTTTGAAAATTAACCCCTTATCAGATGCAGCCCAAGTGCCCATGGATAAAAACATTTGGTACATTTACACAATGGAATACCATGAAGCTGTAAAAAAGGAAAGATCTTTTACTTTTTGAGACAATATGGAAGGGCCTGGAGAATATTATGCTAAGTGAAATAAGCCAGTCAGAGAAAAGTAAGTATCATAGGATCTCACTTACATGTGGAATCTAATGAACAAAATAAACTGAAGAATAAAATAGACCCAGAGACATTGAAGCATGCAACAGACTGACATATATCAGAGTGAAGTGAAGGGGGAGATTAACCAAAGAACTTCTATGCATATATGTATAACCTATGGACTCAGACAACAGTGTGGTGAAGGCTTGGGGAGCTGGTGGGAGTGGGGGGGGGAGGTGGTCAATGGGAGGAAAAAAGGGGACTTCTGTAATACTTTCAATAATAAAGATAAATAAATTTTTAAAAAAATTAATATAAACTGTTAATTGTCTTTATAAAGGCAGTAGCTTAAATATCTGGAGAATTAAAAAGAGTTTCAAATAAGCCAATGTGTCTTGAATATAATAACATTAACTTTAGTTTTATATGTCTATTCTGGATAAACTGGCTAGCATTACAGTGAAAATCTAGAGAAAAAAATCAATAGAATCTATAAATTTAATGATATCTCTTTATTAAAATCTTAATGACATTTCTCGCAAAAATAAAAAAAATTCTTAAATTCATATAGAATTTCAAGGGAATTTTGGCTAAATTGCCAAAATGATTTAAAAAAATAAAAAAGCTAGAGGACTCACACTTTCTGTTTCCTAAACTTACCACAAATACTACAAAGCTACAGTAATGAAAACGGTGTGGAACTAATATAAAGAAAGACACATAGACCAAAGGAACAGAATAAAGAGCATAGAAATAACTCTTTGCATATAGAGCCAAGAGATTTTTGATAGGAGATCAAGAACATTAAATGGGGAAAGGACAGTCTCTTCAACAAATAGTGTTGGGAAAACTGGATAGTCACATCCAAAAAAATAAAATGAGACCTTTACTGATTTTTTGTGATTCAGCCTAGGAAGGCTATATGTTTCTAGGAAGCTATTCATTTCTTCTAGGTTATTGAATTTGGTGGTATAAAGTCTTTCATGATATTCTAGTATGATCCTTTGTATACCTGTGGTGACTTCTCTCTCATTTCTGATTTTGTTTATTTAGGTCTTTTCTTTCTTTAGCGAGTCTAGCCAGGGGTTTGCCAATCTTATTAATCTTTTCAAAGAACTTGCTCTTTGTTGCATTAATTTTTTGTATACTCTTTTTGTTCTCTATTTTATTCAATTCTGCTTTAATTTTTATAATTTCCTTTGTTCTGCTGACTTTAGGCTGCTTTTGTTTTTCTTTCTCTAGCTCTTTAAGGTGTAATGTTAGATTGTTTGTTTGAAACTTTTCTTGTTTCTTGAGATAGGCCTGTAATGATATAAACTTCCTTAGTATTACTGCTTTTGCTGCATCCCAGAAGTTTTAATATGTCATATCGTCATTCTCATTTGTCTCTATATATCTTTTGATCTCACATTTTATTTCTTCTGTGACCCAGTCAGTTTTTTAGTAGCATATTGTTTAATCTCCACATATCAGTGGGGTTTTTACTTCCATTTTGCAGTTGATTTCTAATTTCAAAGTCTTGTGGTTAGAGAAAATGCTTGGTATGATTTTAATATTCTTAAATTTGTTGAGGTTAGTTTTGTGTCCCAACATATGGTTCATACTTGAGAATGTTTCATGTGCACTGGAGAAGAAAGTATAACTCAAAAAATTTGAAAACATTGATTTGCTAAGACATGTGCACCTTTGTGTTCATTGTAGCATTATTCATGGTGGCCAAGACATTGAAATAGCCAAAGTATCCTTCCATAGATGATTGGATAAATATGGGTATGTATATACAGTGGAATACTACTCAGCTGTAAGAAACGATGAAATACTGCCATTTGGGACAACATGGCTGAACCCTGAGAATATCATGCTAAGCAACATAAGTCAGACATAAAAAGTTAAGAAACATAGGATTTTACTCATGTAGGATATAAAACTGAAAGAAACAAATGAACAAATAAGAAAAACAAACAAAAAAACAATGTGGAGTGACCAGAAGGAAGGGGGTTGGGGTCTAGTGGAGTGTAAAGGGGATCAAATATATAGTGATCCAAGATTATTTGACTTTGGGTGGTGGCATAGAATGCGATATAAAAGTCATGTACTCTTGAAACCTATATAATCTTATTAACCAATGTCATCCCAATAAATTTAATAAAAAGAAAAAAAATTGGACCCTTACTTTACACCATATACAAAAAGGAACTCAAATCAGATCAAAGAACTTGCATAATGCCTAAAATTATAAAATCCCTAGAAGAAAACATGCAAGGAAATCCTCATGACATTGGATTTGGCAATGATTCCTTGGATATGACACCAAAAGAACAGGAAACAAAAGAAAAAAATGGATGAATTTGACGACATTAAAATTTTTTAAAAATCAAAGGACAAAATCACAGAATGAAAAGACAATGCATGAAATGGGAAAATATTTGCAAATCATATATCTGATAAGGGATTCATATTCTTAGAATATAAAATGAACTTCTGCAATGCAGCAACGAAGCAAACAACCTTATTAAAAGTGAACAAAGGACTTGAACAGATATTCTGCAAAGAATAGCCAAAAAGCACATGAAAATATGCTTAGCATTACTAACAATTAGGAAATGCAAATCAAAAGTACAATGAGGATAGTTAAGAAAACAGACTAACAAGTGGTGGTGAGAGTGAGGAGAAATTAGAACTGGTGTTCACGGTCAGTGCACAGGTAGAATGGTACAGCTGCTTTGGAAAACCACTGACAGTCTCTCAAAAAATAAAAAAATAGAATTGCCATATGATCCAGCAATTCTACTCCTTGGAGAGATATCCATACATCTGTGTTCACAGTGGAATTATTCATAACAGGTAAATGTGGAAGCAACCCAGTGTCTGATGAAAAGGTATAAAAACTATAGTGCATACATACAATGAAATATTATTTAGCCTTAAAAAATGAAGTAAATTATTTTCATGCTACAACATGCATGAACCTTGAGGGTATTATTTTATGTGGAAAAAGACAGTCACAAAAGACAAATATGTGACCTTTGAACTGTCACTTCAAATTATCTATAAATTCAGGATAAGTGAGATGTATGTAAAATGTCCCTTATAGTATATGGAGCATAATAAACCCTCAATATTTTATCATAGTGGTCAACATTATTGTTACTATCATTACTATAAACTTTGAAGGCATATCTATTAAAATAGTTTACATGTGCATTTCTGTTAAACTTATTTTTATTAATCAAAAGAATATAATATTTCTAATATCAGTCTTAACTCTCACATTTAAGCTATATCCCATTCCAGTTGAAGACAAGAATTCCAAATAACATAATTTTTCTACATTTGGAAGTCACAGAACTTAATTAGACTTTATAGATTCTGTCTCCATTTTCTGCAGGATATTTCTTGGATGTCTAAATTTTCCAAGAAAGCAATGCCTTGCTCTTTGTGGCCAACCAAACTTAATTAGGAAAACCTTATTCCTCTTAGCATTAAGCTTTATGATGTAATTGGACCTTCATCCATTTAAAAATATTCATTGGCAGGGAGAAGGAAAGGTTTTCTCTAGAGCAGTTGCATCATAGTTTGCCTCGAGCATTATCAATCTCATATTTGTTGAAGGTTTGCAAACTACAGAGCCACTGAAGTTATTGCCAAGCATATAGAAACTATCTTTGTAAAACAAAATCTCCGAAGACTCAGGATCCGATACAATGCAAAGCGATACAAATGGATCTATTTCCTTCTTTTTCTGTTAAAATATGAGACGTTTACTACCACTTTCTTTGCAAGTGAAGACAATCATCCAAGGAGCTCATCTATAAAACGTATAATCACCAGCAATTTTTTCTTTAGCAGAATAAGCACTGTTTTTTAGTTTCCTGCTGATGATAAAAGACCAGAATTGAAACACTCTGGTTTCTATGTGGTTATGTAAGATGCTATGCCTAAAAATTCCATTAAAAATGTCTGGGGGTTGTAAGCACTCAATGAATTTGCACTGTTCCTTATATCTCTGAGAGTTCTGTGTCAAATTTTTAACACACAAAAGATTCCTCATTATATGTCAAAGAAGGGACCTCAGCTGCATTGCACAATAATTCTATTTTTGTTTCAATATTAGAATTGAGAGTGTATGCCATAGTAAGAGAGCAAAGAAGTTCCATTTACATTTCAGGGGCAATATCTGCAAACACAAAAGACATTGAAAAAGAAAAATGGCTGAGAAGGTGCATTCACCCTAATAGTGTTTATATAAGTCAGGTAGAACACATTTACCTTTAAGAGCCTCATAAATGCTTTGCAAACATCTGTAAAGTTCAGTAAAAAGTCTAGAAGCCCTTGTTATTTTTGTGACAGTGATCGGTGAATGATAAAGCTCTGTGCTATGCTAGGAACTTTGAGGCAAGAATAAAGTCTCAACCTTTAGAAAACCATTCTTTGCAGACATCCTTTGCTGTCACTAACATGCTGGCAATTACAGGGGCCAAATTTCTTCTCAAGGTATGGCAGTCCCAAGTTTTCACTGCACAGCTCATTCACCACTGTCTAATTAACAGCCGTTCCTCACTTTTCACATCTTTTCTTACTGTATGTTGGTTTCTATGGCACAGCCTCGCATAGTCAGTGACCCTGCAGCAATGATCAAATAAAGGGCTCCAAAGGCTGGTGTTGAAAATCCTGAGGCCAATTAGCTTGTGATCCAGTCTTCCCTGACTACACCACAGCAAACGATCAAGACTGGTCCATTGTGCGTTTATTCTATAGTCCTGCTTATGCTTGTCTCTTTAGGACACACTAACCACATTTCCTTTCCATCCTGCCTTTAAACTTGGGGAGGGGAGAGGAGAGAAAGGGTGAGAGATAGACTATGACCAAGAAACACACATGATAGGAGATAACTGCTTTCTCAAATCCATCACAATTATAATCTTTCACATTGCCTTTAAACATTTCGGTTGCTACAATGACTATTATTCAAATAAATTTTCAGAAGAATGATTTTAAATATCTCAACTTGCTGTATGAAATGATGCAATCTTTTCTGGTCTTCTGTAAAATAAAAGATTATGAAAATATTCCTGAAAGTCTTAAATGCTAAGAGGACAAACAAAATGTAATCAATATTTTGTTTAATTTTTTTAGTGATTAGTAGCTTAGTTTTATATAATTTAAATTTATTGCAGGATTATATATCTATGTGTACTAACATCTTCATAAATAGGAGCTCCTGTATGATTAATGCTTTCAGTATATTTTGTGTTTATTTCAAGCAGAGCTGGAAAACTTTCTGTTAATATTGCTATAGTCAAATCGACCTGCACAGCCCCGGGTATTTAGATTTTTCCTTTTACCACAGGAGTGACTAGTCAGAGATCTGTTTCATTACCTGTGTAGACTTCCAGAAAACTATGTTAACTGTGACCAAATGGCACAAGGTCAGGTGTTCATCTCCATTTCTCAAGAGAGCCAACCTTAATTTTACACAAATCTCATAAGATTGTTTTTCTACCCAATCTTATGAGATTTATGTAAATGTACTAGTCCTCAGGGGAATGGGGTGGGGTATGCCCTGTTTCTGTATCTGGCTGGTGTTATAGTTGCTCTCAGGATGCATAAGGCAGGATATACCCTAACTCCTTGATGGGGAGCTCCAGGTATGTCATTTTTCCTTCTTTTTCTACATTCTGCACGTACTTATTAAACTTCTCCATGAAGTGAGGTCATTGTTTTAAGCCCAAGGATTCAATGATGAAAAATAATTCTCATTGTTGAGCATTTTATGTTCTAATGAATTTTTCCAATAGTTTTGGTTTCTAAGGTCTAGCTGCTCTCACTTATTTATTATTTTTTTAATGTTTGTTGTTTATAGGTGCATAAATGTTACATGGATACTAATTTTTAAAATCTAAACAAACGATAAGGATGCATTGTAAGTACTAAATGTGCCCTCTTACTTTCGTCTACTTCAATCCCATATCCTTCCTTTCTCCAAAATCACCTTTAATTATTCTTGGAAATATTTGAAACTCCAAAAGAGCCAACTTACCTCATTCATTCCAGCATTCAAGGGTGTTCATATCATGGGCATGTCCTCAGTTGCAAGTAAGAGAAACCCAACTCAAAATGGGATAAATATTAAGAAATGTATTATGTCACAGAAGAAGATACTCAAAAGAAAGGCTACCCTCAGATTGATAGATCTGTCAACTCACTGTCATCATTAAAGGCTCAGCTCTCTTCATCTGCCTGCTGAGCTATGGTGGTACAATGGTATAGCACCCAAGTCAGCTCCAGGCAGCACAGCCAGACTTGCCAATGCCAGAGAAGACTACCCCTTCCTGGGCTTTCTTCTTTTAAGTTCATGAGAGCGGTTCCTAGAAGCCCCTCATTAGACCTCTCTTCATTTACCAGTAACCACCCCTAAAGAAATTGCTGGGATAGTGAACAGAACTAGTATGTTTAACTCAGAGTAATCTGAATTGATCATTATGTTGAGGAAAGGTGTTACCTTCTCTGAGCAAAAAGCTGCAAGGAAAAGGCAGAGGCCTGAAAATAAAATGAGAGCTCTGCCAGCAATGAAGAAAAAGAAGTAGTTAAGTATACTGTGAAAAAGGGTACTGACAAAAGTCAACTGGTCACTCAACTTGGGTACTCAGAAGAAAGATAACTATAAAAACTACTTACAAAGGCTTGGGGAGGTTTTAAGGATAGTGCAGAACTTAGTGGCTCACAGTAGCAGCAAGCTGTTACCTACCATTTCTAGGCCTGGAGAAATGAGGAATGGGCATAGAAATCAGAGATGGTCCCTAACTGAACCGGGGCTTTTAGTAGAGAGAAACATGTCATCTCCTGTGACTTGGCAACGGAGGGAGTCGTAGAAATAAAATATCCCAACCTTATTTCATTTAGTTTTCTGATTATTTACTGGTGGGCTCCAAAGAGAATCAAAGGTCAAATAGGAGGTCTGTGGTTGTAGTCCACAGGCCTTACCCTCCCAGGTCCAGAGCAAGCAGGCTGGAGCTGGGTGGACAGTGGATCTGGAGGAGAAATGGAAAATATTCAACACAAATATCAACAATGGTAATCATTATTATAATTGCAGTAAATGCTCACATGTAACTCCCTTTGTATCATATACAATATTTACTGTAGTATTTTTGCACAATTTGTGCAAAAATTATTTTCAACTTTAACTGTTGAAAGAATGTAGCAATTCCCCTCTTTTTACAAGTGTTGATATTCCTTCATTAGTGAAATTGCTGAAACAAAGTATGCAAATTTTAAATAGTGCTAGATATTGCCAAATTGGCATTTAAAAATGCTAAATCAATTTACATTCTTTCCTTTTAAATCTTATTTTTCACAATTGTTTATGGTAATATTTTTTTTCTCTTTTCTCATCAGTTTTTCTATTTCTACAATTAATATTTTTTGCAAAGTTCTCGTAAAAGTTTAGTATAAGAAAATTTTCCTGGGGAAGTGCAGGAGTATATGTCTTACAAACCTAAAGATCATCTCTCTCATTGGAATAGTTTCTTTGAATTAATTGAAAGTAAGTCATATCTTTTTCCAAGTTAAGGAACATATTTTCACTATGTCCTATACTTTCTACAAAGACTAAAAATGGATCCAGTTGTGAATACTGAAAATTAACAATAGCAAAATTACAAGAAAGATAGATAGATATTCCAACATCAAAATTATTATTTTTCCTTTAAGTTTTATTTTTTTTAAAGTAGTGAATTCTCCAAGTGCATTTATCTATTTATCTATTAATCCTTTCATTCATCTATCTATCAAAGGTGAGCTGAGCTCTGTTGGGACTTTTACTCCCATCTCTCAGGAGCCTTCCAGCTATAAATAATTCCTGGATACTTCTGGTCTATGTAGGTTGAGAAAAGTAAAATTACAGTATTAGTACTAAGCGCCAATTAAAGATTTTCCTCTTTCTCTGTAAAGTAAAGCATTTCTGAATAATGAAAATTGTACTAGGTGATCTTTCACAGTTTCATTACAATAAAGTTTATTAAATGCTGGTCTAGCCATTGGAAATGCCTGCTGTTCATATGTTTAAAGAAATTTCCTTTACTGAGCTTAAATGATATTTGGTTATAATGATAGTTTACTGGTCCATTTATATACCCACCCTTGTGGTTCCTACATATCTGTTCATTCTTGATAGTGGATTTATTTTTAGTGCTGAATAATATTCCATTGTCCGGATGTACAGCATTTTATCCATTCACCATAGATATCTTGGTTGCTTCCAAGTTTTGGCATTTATAAATAAAGCTGCTATAAACAAAACAAAAAAGATTAAAAATTAATTTTGAACTGATGAGTAATTCATTGTGTTTTTGTTTTTAATTTGCATTAATATTGATGTTAATTTTTTCCCCAAAAGTTTTTAGTGGTTGAACATCTTTTCATTTGACCATTCTGGTGTTCTTTTTTTTTTTTTTTAAATATATCTTTATTGATTTCAGAGAGAGGAAGGGAGAGGGACAGAGAGAGATAGAAACATCAATGGTGAGAGAGTCGTTGATTGGCTGCGGGGAACTGAACCCGGATCGCCTGGATCCTAGGTTGACGCTCAACCGCTGAGCCACGCCTTGCTGGCCCTCTTCTGGTGTTTTGATCAGTATATTTCCTGCTTATATCTTTTTCCCAGTTTTTATAGGGTTTGTTTTTCTATGTCACATATATTATCTATTATATTTATCCCTAGTCTATTGGTTATTTTGTTGTTTTTCTATTTATGCTTACTCTTCTTTATAACTTTTTCCCCAGAAATTTTAATTTTTATGTGCCCATATTGTCAGTCTTTCACTTTCTGGTTTTTGTTGTATTGTTTAGAAAATTTCCTCTTCAAAATTCTATAAAACTATCCTTCTATATTTTGGTCATTTAAAAATAATTTATTCAACCTTGATTTCTCTAATATTTATGGGAGTTGTTTTATTTTTGCATGTGTATAATCTAAATTGGACAACTGTTTTCTTCTAAAGGATAATAATTAATGTACATCAATATAATTTAAAATTTTATTCATATTTTATTTTATTTTATTTTTTAATTTTATTCATATTTTAAAAGTCACTTTTTTGTGAATCTGTTTCTTGGCCATTTATTGTTTTTCAGTGATCTATATGTCTGTTTCCATGCCATGTTACAAATTTGATTGCTATATCTATATAGAATGTATTCATGTTATATAAAGTAACTATTTGATTTTAATAATTAATTTTTATACCATTTTTGGATATTATTATAAAATTGCACTTTTAGGTTGACATGAGGACACATTTTCAAGTTACTTAACAATATTATTATATATTTAAAATAAAGACTGCATTAATTTTATAAATTATTTAAAACACAGTTGGTACTTTTACATTTACTCTGGCACTTGGTTTATATGTCTTCTTTCATGTTTTTGATAAAAATTTACAATTTTTTTTTCCACTGGTAGGATAAACATTTCTTGTATACTTTGTGGCTAAATCTGTTACAAATTTTCTAACAATTTTATTTTTGTTTATATCATTATTTTTATTCATCCAGTCAGAAAAGGAAAAAAATAGTTCCTGCTTCTAAAGGTAACAAGAAAAGAGTTTCCTGTTTGGAGAATGAATATGTGTTTCTGAGATACAAATCAAGTGAGATATTGAAGAGAAGGCTCAGCTCCCATTGCCCCAGCCACACTTTGTTCCTCTGGCCAGCATATCCCAGTTAAAGCCAATGCATATTAGTATTTATGAATTTCTTAAGTAGTTTCTAAGATTTTAAAGTACAGCCTTGAGGAACTGACTCCTTCACGCTCAGCAGCCTTACAGGTTTCAATAGAACAACATCATCCAAGTCAAAACTTGCTACCTGCCATCAAGCAGACACTCCCTCAACTTCTCGTCTCTACCTGAATCTGTAGTATCCATTCAGAGATTTTTATTTTTTACTTTTTGTATACCAATAATAGATTGTGAGACAAATTATCAAAAGACAAGTGGAGATAATTAAAATAAACTTAACTAATAATAAGTTTTAAATCTTTTATATATCTTTGAAATAACAGAAAGGTATTATGCCAATTTTCATTAAATAGATAAAAATCGTGTGTGGTTTGCACACACACACAACCTTCTCTAAATCTTTTCTTTAGGGAAGCTTCCACTTCTCTCTTTAACAGTTTATAACTTGTCCTAGTCTTAAACACTACGGTTGGCCGTGGGTGCTAAGTGTATTGTCATGCCCCTGTTCTCTACCACACTATTTACTTTGGCTTACCAACTTTTTCGAGGAATTGTGAAGAAGCGTTTAGCTGGGCTTTTCCTAGTATTGATTTCTATTTTTGTTTTGTTTTGTTTTAGTTGTTTTTGAAAAAGAAAAAAATAATTCAGCAAAATCTATTTTTGTTTGACCTGTGATCATGTAAGTTTGATTTATTTTCCAAAACAAAAGTAAAATCACTCTGTTTGCACACATTAAAATTAGTATAACACATTTATACATAACATTTTGATTTTCAGCAGTTACCATATCAGTTAAGAACAAAGATAAAACCAAGAAAGAACACTTCGTACTGAGATTTCCAGAATGATGAATTGTCCCATGATATTTTTTTTTTTCATGGAGCTTCTTTCCTATATTTTCTTTTCTTTTTTCTGACACTCATCATCCCCTACATGTCCTCTTCCATGTCCAACCATCCTCCCAGCCCCGCCATTTTGCAATTTTTTTTTTTAATCTATCTTTTTTGATTTCAGAGAGAGGAAGGGAGAGGGAGAGAGAGAGAAACATCAATGATGAGAGAGTCATTGATCGAGCCCACAACCCAGGCATGTGCCCTGACCGGGAATCGAACCCTGATCTCCTGGATCCTAGGTCGACACTCAACCCTGAGCCATGCCCGGCCGGGCCCATTTTGCAATTTTAAATGACATCTTTTTACTAGCTCTGACTGATTATGTATGTGTGTGTGCCTGTGTGTGTGTTTGGGGGGGGGGGCAATCAATTTTTTGTTCTACATATTTATTCACTCATTGGTTGATTCTTTTATGTGCCCTGACTAGGGATTGAACCCACAACCTTGGCATATTGGGACAGTGCTCTAACCAACTGAGCTACTCGGCCAGGGCAGTAGGCCTTCTTTTTTAAGAGCCATGCTAATTACTGTTGGAGAATTATTCTGCACTTTCTGGAAGGACTGTCTTAGAATCCAGATTAGAAATACAAACTGCTCTTCACCTTGAGCTCTCTAAAGTCTCAGAGCAATCAGATAACTCTGGCCTCCCAGGAACTGTCCCCCCATAGATTAGTCCATGTAAAATTTTTCTTATCTATTTTAATGATTGATACTTCCTTATGTTATGCAGAACCACTTTCAGGCTTGGAAATATGGTCCTTTGTGTTAGCCTACTTGAATAAAAATACTCAAATATTACACTGGTGTCTTTTGAAAAAAAAAAAAAAAAAGGCAAACAATGGATCTCAGTTTATACACACAACCAGATAATTACATATGAACTTTTTTAGATGGAAAGGAAAGAAAATAACCACCATATATGAAGTGCTAATCTGTTATATGAATTGTGATATTTGCTTTTAGAAATATTTGCTTATGTTTGTGTTCTCACAATTCCATGAATACTATTACAACTACTCTTTTTTAAAAAAAATAATGTTTTTATTGATTTATTGATTTCAGAGTGAAGAAAGGAGAGGGAGAGAGAGATAGAAACATCAGTGATGAAGGAGAGTCATTGTCATTGTTCGACTGCCTCCTGCATGCCCCTGCTGGGGATCAAGGCCGCATCCCAGGCATGTGCCCTGATCAGGAATTGAACCACAGTCTCCTGTATCCTAGGTAGATGTTCAATCACTGAGCCACACGACCCTGGAACATCCATTCTTAAATAAAGAAATTTAGTTTACGTATATGTCTGAAAACATTTTACCAATAGCTATATTTGCCATACATTTATCCTTAAAATTTATTCTCAGCACATCTGCATCTAGAAGTCAACTCACATTCTCTCTTTTACCTTAAGAGAGATTTTACTTAGTGTATCTTTCAATGGATAATTTGACCTTATACCAAAACCTATTGCTACTGAAAATTCAAATTTTACCAATTTAGGAGAGCTTGTGAATTTAATTCAATAGCATAAATCTGGCAATACAACTAGTTAGTTACTTGTAGTATCTCTTAACAAAAATTTAAAAAACAATGCTATAAACTAATGCTATGTACACTGGCATAGTGTTAGTATAGTCTATCCAATAACCTGTATCAATACATATTTTTAACATTTTCTGAATGGTAAGTCTAGAGTTCTGAATTCTTGGTCACTACCTTGTCTCCTGTGGTACTACTACAGTTCAGAGTTTGGCTCCATGATATCTCTAATCAAAAAAAGCAACTGTCACAACATTCAGAATATTAACCTTAACATTTTAACCTTAAAAGGTAATATCTAAATCCCATTTCAATCAACTAACCAAAAGAACAAACAACCAACTTTGAGAAGTTTAAACTCCAGGGGCTGGATGGAAAGAAGTGACTGAACTACCCTCATAAAGACTAAAGACCAAAGAATATATATAACTCCTTATCTCTTCATAATCTTTGGTAGAATAATTAAATTTATGAATACCAGTGTTTTTGAAGGATTATTTCCTACTGTAATGAAAAATAAAACCTCCCTCTGTGTCTCCCTCTTTGAATGTTACAGGACTATATAGTAAGATCCAAATATAAGGCCACAGTAACTAGAAACTTTCCACACTAAAGACTGGAAATTAACTACCTTATGGACTCACTATACTTTCTTCAAATTACCTTTTTCTGGAAGCATAGCAACATTCAATAAGCAGTCATGAATTTTCCTCATTATTTATCCTCAGGATTAAAACAAGTCTTGTCTTACCTGAGTCTTCTATAAAAATTTGTTGAATAAATAAGTTAGTTAAAACAGTAGAAAGGTAGTTTTGCAAATTTCTTATATCCACTGTAGCAAAAACCTATTCCTCTCTGCCTTTTCTAACAGAATCTGGAATAAAAATGATACATTTCCATTCTTTGAGGCATATTGTCTACATCTGGCAATTGGTACATGTTTCCTACAAAAGGGGTCTCATAATCTAGTTGTAGATAAAAATTCTCTAACATATCCGGGTTGTGCAGATGCAAGATCTAATAACACATCTGCCAGACAGATCTCACTTCAGACAAACTACTCACTTGCAAATAATTTCAATTTTTTTGTTTTTATAATGGAGGTTGGTCTAAAGTAATTAGAATATAATTAGTCTGGGAGTGTAGAGATTTAGACTCTAGTCGTATACTTATCACCAACTAGACAGTTAATATTGGGCAAATAATTAAACTGGGTTCCAATTCCCTTAAGTGAAAATTAGGAGATCGGTCTCTGAATATCTGAAACTTTGAAATACTATGATTATGAGAGCATGTGCCTTATATTTAAGTAATTCTATATTTCCAGTGTGTAGTATTTCAATTTTATGACACATTGTTAGTTTATAGCTGCGAGAACAAATTTTTGATAAAGAGTATAACATCTGCATACAGCATTGCTACAGAGGAAATACAATTGATTTTATGGCCATCTGCTTTATTATATATATATAGCTTTTGAAATGCAATTTTGCAAAAAGCATAACTTGCATACAATAGCAAAGCTCCACTGTTTTTGAAAAATAATACCTCTGTGGAGCTTTTTGCATTATACACCGTGTGAGGCTGAACTATATTTTTGACCAGATTGATGCACATGCTACTTACACCTGCTTATACAGTCCAGCCATAAGCATTTGGCATTGTCAATGACACTTTCCAAAGGTAATAAAATGATAAAATGCATCAATCAAATAATGACCTAATTATGCTCTTACAAATAAATGAGGTCCTCTCTCACTTATACTTAGGGAGACACAAGGTTACATAGTCTTCCTAATCCACTGGGGCAATTTGGCAAAATAATATTTCATTGCATCACCATTAGCATATTATCAAAGAAACTTTTAAGTGGGTAGGACATTTTTAAAAACTTACCCTAAGAAAGGATGACCTAGATGCTTTGTTTCCTGGTTTTTACAGGAAATGTATAATGCTACATTTGTCTAACAAAAGATGAAGTGACGTTGACAAACTGAATCTGATCAAGTCGAATAAAATCTCAGTAGTCATTTAAAAGATAGATGCGACCACAACAAAGCAAGAAGCGGGGCTTCCTAACCAGATTCCAAGGTATTCTGTCATATTATGAATCTTTATATCTCATGAGGAGGGCATGGTACTTGAAATCTACTTTATCTGAACAGATGATAGTTTGAAAAAAGGTTAATTGCTATTAAAGGGGGGGTAAATTGAACTTTAGCTAACTAAAATTTTTGTCTCAATTGTTGTGTAAAACATATTTTCTCTACTGAAACAAGTCAGGCTAAAGCTTTTGCTCTCTTGAAATCAATGCCTTGGTTAATTTTAATTTATGTTTTATGAGGGGTTTTTACTTTTATTTATTTTGACCCTCACAACAGTTACCTAGGTGAAGTATTAATAACCCAATTAAACAAATGAAGAAAATGAACATGAGAGTGCATATGGGACTTGCCAAATCACAACTTGTTAGTGATAGCACTGAGTTCCTGCATTTGGAAAAGGCGGACTGTGAGTGTATTACAAATTCTCATGAAAAAGTCTAAAGGTTCTACAGATGTCATCTTGGTGAAATCTATATGCAGTTAATAGTCATCACTCCACATCTAAAAATACCAATGCTTTCCCCTGTTTACATTCTTTTACTCCATTGCTAAACTCTTACAAATCCCCTGCTGTTTATAAGGTCATATTGTAAGTCCTGTAGTTATAAAGATGAACAAAATATTACTAATCAGTCAAGAAGCTAAAATAAAAATCTAAGTTTATATTATTTTTACATATGTTATTAGATTTTATACTTTAAACAAATATATTGTTTTCATTGAAAAAAATGAAAACTAAGATGCAGAGAAGGTAAATTTATTTATTGTCTTTCAACTGTTAAATGCAGAATCAAGAATCGTAATGTGAACCACTCTCTTTCTTATAATTAAGTGCATTTTCTACTGTGTAATTTAGTTTCCTGGACTGTTGGTGTTACAGAAATATATAGAATATGTTGGTTTTGTACATAAACTTCCTTTAAAAAATGAAACAAATGAGCCCGGCCAGGCGTGGCTCAGCCGTTGAGAGACGACCTAGAATCCAGGCCATAGGGTTTCGATTCCTGGTCAGGGCACATGCCCGGGTTGAAGGCTTGATCAGTGACTCTCTCATCATTGATGTTTCTATCTCTCTCTCCCTCTCCTTTTCTCTCTCTAAAATCAATAAAGATATATTTAAAAAACAAATGAAATGCCATTTTTAGCACTCTCGGGAAAAAGAGGGAACCAAGATATTTGTTTTCCAAAAGATTAAGAAAAATTAGTTCATCTAAATAGGATTTAAAATATTAATTTAATTTAATCTGGCTTTGGAGTGTCAAAATTGTATACAAGGAATCAAATTTAATAAATATTATTGATATGTAATAAATAATAAGAATATTTAAATTACCCTTTATGTCTAAGAACTGTGGCATTTGCTGGGGCAAAATGCAAGGATAAAGAAAAATTATAAAGCTGGCTGGCATGGCTCAGCGGTTGAGCACCAACCTCTGATCCAGGAGACTGAGGTTCGATTCCCGATCAGGGCACATGCCCAGGTTTCTGGCTTGATTCCCGGTGGGGGTTTGCAAGAGACAACTGATCAGTGACTCTCTCATCACTGATGTTTCTATTTTTTTCTCCCTCTCTCTCTGAAATCAATAAAAATATATTTTGAAAATATTTTAAAAAAAGAAAAATGATAAGAACATATACTTTACCTTAAAGAAGTATTCAGTTGTGCTCAATTGAGTATTGTTTACACAATCCAACAAACCTTAAGTGTCAATGGTTATATTATGATGGCATGGTATAAACTCAGCAAGAGTAAAATTTCTTAGGGAGATCTTTAGTATGAAAAATTATTATCATACAACATTACTTATCAGACATTTTTTAGATGGGAGTAGGTGGCCTTATCTTTAACTGTGGGCATGAATATATCTTTCTGATTATTGAATGTAAATGGATATTGGAGCAAGTACTATATTGTCTGACTTTCTCTATTTTTCTTGATCTTTTTTCTTTTTTTAAACTTTTCACATGAAATGAAATGTGAACATATTGGAAAAAATTTCTAGTACCTTAAACATAACTAAAATTTGTAATAGCATTTAAATAAGTCCAATGTTGATGGCACTGTCTCTTAATGACTTATATCTCTGCTTGTGGAAACTGTATAATCCATATTACAATACGGTGGCTATGTATATGTCAGTAAAACATGTGTTGTCTATTGAAATACTGTTATTACTGATAGAATTCATCATAATAGTCAGAAAAAAAATTAACACTGTTAGAAACCAAGCAATAATCAAATATTATTTATTAATACTATGGTAAGAATTTTGGGGAATATAAACTATGAAGCAAGGATTCATCTGTTAAGAAGCTTATATCTGATTTTCCCCAAAAAAGAAAATGTCTATATAATAGACTCCAAAATTGGATGCTACTTCACTCTTGTAGGCCAATGCCTTATCTCACATCAAGAGATGGACTTTCTCTTCTCTTTGAATACTGCTGGTTTTGATCAGGAGAAAGCAGAAAAAATGACATTCTGGGACTATGGAGCTCAATGGAGCTCAAGCTTTAAGAGTGTCCACTTCTCTCTTGTGGAGTCCCGTGTCCCGGCTGGAGAAAGCCTCAGCTGGAATACTACTGAGTAGAAGCTGTGAAAGGCCCCAGGGGACGAGCCCGACCATTCTTAGGTGTCTCCTCTGTCTTCTTTGCTTCAGCTGAACTTAAATTCCAGCCAAGAATTAAAATCACTGAAAACGGCTCCCTTTTTCATCAAAGTATAATAATATCTTGCTCCTGAGCACTTTTACATTCTATGTCAAAGTCTCTTTTTTTAAAAAAAGGTTTTTTTCACCTTTTTAAATACAATGTCTCCCTAAGTTTATAATCTAGGAATCGCCAAGTATCAGAGGCATACGTGTAGAGGCCCAAGTCTTTGAAATCAATTGTCCATCTAATAAAAAATTGAATTTTTGTCATGTGTCTCCCATTTTCAAATGCAACAAAAATGTGTTCATTTTGTTACTTCTGAAAAAAATATTTCAAAACAAAAGACTTGTATTCAGAATATACAATGAACTGTTTTTTAAGGCCAAATGTATTCTTTCCCTTTTTATTGAATTTATTGGGTGACACTGGTTAACAAAATTACACAGGTTTCAGGTGCACACTTCCACAACACATCATCTAATGTCAAACATATTTTATTTTTTTTAAATTACAGTTTATATTCAGTTTTATTGTGTATTGGTTTCAGGCTTACAGCATAGTGGTATACAATTAATTATATATTTTACAAAGTGTTCCCTCTAATATACCTAATACTCAATCTGCAGCATACGTACTAATTACAATATTATTGACTGTATTCCCTATGCTGTCCTTTACATCCCCATGTCTATTTTGTAACTACTTTTTTCACCCAGTCCCCCAAACCTCTTCCCTCTGGCAGTCATCAGTCTCTACTCTTTATCTATGAGTCTATTTCTGTTTTTGAAATTCATGTATATTGTTCTTTCCATTCCACATATAACAAACTTTTTAGATTCAATAGTAAGAAAGATACTACCCCCAAAAAAGATATGTGGATAATAATTATTGACGTAAAAAATGCTCAATATCATTAGCCATTAGAGAAATGGAAGTAAAATATAAGGTGAAATATAAATGCATATCTATTCTAATGGCCACATTTTTTTAAAAAAGACTGATAGTACAAAGTACTACTGAGGATATGGAGCAACTCTATATCTCATATATGGATGGAGATATAAAATTTTACAGCCACTGTGGAAGAGTGTTTGGAAGTTTCATATAAAGTTAAATATATAATTTCTGTCTGATCCAGCAAATACACCCCTGGATGTTTATCTTAGAGAAATAATAGCTTATATTCACACTAAAATCCACACAAGAATGTGCATAGCAGCTTTATTTGTAGCACCTCCAAGCTGCAAACAAGCTAGATGTCCTTCAACAGGTCAGTGATTCAACAGATTGTGATCTATTCGTATGGTGAACACTATTCAGCAATAAAAAGCAACAGACTGTTGGTGCATGCAGACACTCGCATAGAACTCAAAGGAACATGCTGAATAAAACAAAAATAAAACCTAACTCCAAGCTTTATATGTTACGTGATTCCATTTATAAAACAAGATTATAGAATGAGAACAGATAAACTGTTGTGGACGTTAAGATTGAAGGAAGGTGTAACTATCAAAGGGTAACAAAGTGATGGTGAACTACCATCTGAGTTACTAGGCTTATGTCACTGTCAACCCCCTGGTTTTGGCATTGTACTATGGTTATGTACGATATTATCTGCGTAGAGATAGGAATTCTCTTTCTTTTTGCAACATTTTGTGAGTCATAACGTTTTGAAATAGTTATATTTAAAAGAGAGATAAGGGAGGAAATGTCTCTATAGGTGCTTATACTGCAAAGACTTTTGATAAAAAGATCAACATCTATTCTTGATTTTAATAAAATAATAATATAAAAATTTACACACACACACAACCTTCAGTCCTAAAATCCACATTTTACTAAATGAAAGAATACTTGACTAAGTAAAAGCCATCCCTTTAGTCATTATAAGAATGTCTACTCACTCTATGAAAATAGACCATTTTATCGAATACATTATTCAATGCAACCAAAAAAGAGAAAATAGTTAGAGGCATAATAACCTGCAATGGAAATACTTTCATTTGCAGGCAACTTGACAGTTTAACTAGATAACCTCTCTAAATAAATGTCAAAACTAACACAAGGATAAAACAATTCAAAAAGTTAAAAGATCTAAAAATTAACACCTAAAAATCAGTAGCTTTTCTACGTAGAGATAATGGCCCATTAGAAGGCATAATGAGAGAAAAACTCAATCATAATAGGAAATAAAGATTAAATACTTGTGAATAAACTTAAGAAGATAAATCTTAAAAAAAGGACATTTTTCAAAACACTGAAAAAGACACAAAAGTACATTTAAGTAATATATATGTTTTTAGATATGATGACAGAATACTATAAAAATATCAATTATCCCCAAGTTAATATAAAAATACTTTAAATCCTTACAAATCAAAGTAGCATGAAATTGACACATAAGTATTCAGAACAATGGAAAAATACAAGAAAGTTGAAAAATAGATTCCAGCATGTATTAAAATTTTGAGGGAGAGAAAAAAACACTAAGAAAAAGTGTTTTGAACAACATTTTGAAAAAACAAACAGGGACCTATATTTTAAATCCTTCAGGCACAAAAGCCACAAAGGGATCAGAGATCTAAATGTAAAAAATGAGAATTATACAAGAACTAGAAGACAGTAGAAAAAAACTTTCAAATTGTGACTTAAAATCCAGTCATACCAAAAGGGGAAAAAATTTTATGTATATATACAGTGACAAAATAGGCAAAATGAAAGACAAATGAAAAGTTAGAAAAAATGTTTGCATTATATATAAAAGGTAAAAGGTTATTCTTTTTATTATAAATAACTAACATTACAGAAGATCAAGCATCTGATAGAAAAAAATGAGAAAAAGTCATAAACAGATATTTTGAAAAAAATGTGGCCAATGGCTCCTAAATATATGAAAAATCCTCAACTTCATGCAAAATAAGGAAAATCAAAATCAAAACTATGCTAATATAATATTTTGCCTACTATGTGTGAAAAACACAGGACACTATTGGAAAGTCTTTGAGGCAATGCTATGTTTTATTACTTGCTAATGCAATTCAAAATGAAGAATATTTTAGAGAAGAAATTAGACTGGCTTTGCTCAACCAAGCTATGTATTCATATACAAATATATATATTATACATAATTTATTTTACATATTAACTATATATTACCCTATATATAATATCAGGTGTCTACATACACACACACACTATATATATGTGTGTGTATATATATATATATATATACACACACACATATACATATATACATATATATATATATATATGTGTGTGTGTGTACTTTCTACCTCTGTTTACTAAAAAGGACTAGAAGGAAAACAAACCAAAAAAAATAAGCAAATTTAGATCTAGACTGAGGAGCTTCCCACTATGTAAATTTATAAAGAAAAATGAAAATTCAGGGACACATAATATTTCAAAGAAAGTGAGGAGAGAGGGAAGGAGGGAAAGAGGGAGCAAGGAAGGAGGAAGGAAGGAAGGAAGGAAGGAAGGAAGGAAGGAAGGAAGGGAGGGAGGGAGGGAGGGAGGGAGGGAGGGAGGGAGGGAGGGAGGGAGGAAGGAAAACTAGAAAAATCACTCATTTGAAGACCTTAATCTAATAACTGATTCAGGAGAACAGCATGTGCAGGTGCTAAATTATTGGTTAAAGATAGTTGTGGAACAGGTTATCCACATGATTTCAAAGTATCATCATAAGGGGAAGAGCTACTTTTGAAATGGAGACATGTAATATATACCATATTAACCAAACAACCATATTTAGCAACATTAATAATGAAACACACTGATATTATTTGCCTCTTCATTCGCTGAAATGGGAAGTATGTTTCATCGCTTATGTAATACTTTGCCAAAAATGTGCAAACCTGGATTTAATCATTAAAGTAGTCTAAACTCATTCATGATGAGGATTGAACAAGTGTATAAATTTTCTGAAACCCATCAAACTGTAAATTTATAGAATAAATTTTATTATATGTAACTAAAAAATAAGATTTAACTCAATGAAACTATCATAAATGTGTTCTTTAAACTTTCTTGTATAACTAACATGGTAACAATCAATCAATACAATTTAATGCACATCACAAATGTAATTAAATAAGTTTTCCATGTGAACATAAAAAGAAATGTATGTGTTGCCTCCTACACTGAAGGATTGAAAATATTATTTTCACTATTAATCTTATTGTTTCAACCCTCTCAAGGAAGAAGGAACTTGCTTTTAATGTGCAACTTCTTCATGACAGATACTGGTTTAGATTCTTTACATGTGTAATTAAATTAACATGCATTAAAGATGCAAGATACAACATTTATATATATATATATATGGCCTCAAAATATAAATGAATCTTTTGATGGTTAGATACTCAGAAAGCAGAAAACTGAATTGTGAACTGAGGCTTCAAAGTATATGGTTGTCCTTTGTTTTGGCTTTCCTCCCCTTAAATATGAGCATTAGGATCCCCTTGTTTATATAGTTTAATTTTAACTATTGCTGGAAATTTAGGCCATCTGTATTGATATGGCTTAACTGTTTCAGGGAATTATTATAATCCAATTTATCTGGACAAATAGTTTGCTTCTGATCAAAAATTACTCCTATTGCCCGGCCAGGCGTGGCTCAGCGGTTAAGCGTCAACCTAGGATCCAGGCGATCAGGGTTCGATTCCCGGTCAGGGCACATGCCCGGGTTGCAGGCTGCAGACGATCAATGACTCTCTCATCATTGATGTTTCTCTCTCTCTCTCTCCCTCTCCTTTCCTCTCTCTGAAATCAATAAAGATATATTAAAAAAAAAAAAAAAATTACTCCTATCAGGACAATAGATTGCTCACCTGATCAACTCAAACACCAATTTATTCTTTTAGGGCTCACTTTAAGATTCTTGATGCTGTGTACTACAATATTGAAAAGTTATATTATAGATTTTCCTATTGAGTTAACCCAGTGCCTACAAAGATCCATCTGAAACCATTCTAGCCCATACCCCAGAACCCTATAAAAATTATCCACTCACTGCCCTGTCCTGGGAAACTGTTAATACTCTCAATATAATGTTCACACTAGCTATAGTGGGCAGTCTTTGTAGGACAAACTTTGGTTTAGATCTTCTATTTAAAATATATGGTAATTTTCTTTTCTTTTTTTTAATCCACTGAATTTATTGAGTCTGCAGTTGCAGACAGCCAACCATGAGATTGAGCCTGAGCCATAAAGTGCACCAGCAACATCTTTGATCAACCATTGCCACCCTTTCATGATTTTTTCCACATTTTAAATATGTATTTCCTCCAGGTCAGATTCTAGCTTTTTTAAAAAATGTATTTAGATTTTTAACTCTAATTTCTATTTTTCCAAAATCTATCCAAGTTTACAAAAGATAATTTGAAAGTACAGTAGCCACTTTGGGGAATTTTCAACATAAATAAAATTGTTCATTTGAGGAATGTTAAAATAAAACAGGAGCAAAATTCCAAATGAGTAGTGATCACCACTTTTTTTTTATTGGTATGAGGAAGCCTAAAAAATAATGTTAGATAACAACTGATAATTGAAAGAAAATGGAATAAGCATTGCTAAGGGACTCACTTAAAATAGAGTCAGGAGGCTATTAGGGAAGTGCAGCTTGTGCACATCTCGTGTCTCATTTCTCAGAGCTGCCGTTAAGCTGCTAACCTGCTGCTAAACTCGGCCCAAGGCTGAGTCGTAAACATCTTGGAACAGCAACTGCTGTATGGACACACAGGGACCTCACTGCCTTCCTTGTAGTTTCCACCTCCCTTGTCTGCAAACTGGAACTAACCACTCCCTGTGAACCTGGCAGCAATCCTTCAACTGCAGGAAAGAATTACACGTTGTGGTTTTTGCCTTTACTAACCCTGCCTTTCTGTGCCCTCTTCAGAGCATAGTTTGCTTTGCTACCTGAATCTGCATCTCTCAGAGTCAAGTCATTAAAATCCCAAATAAACGTTTAAATTGTTTTACAGCCTCAAATCTTAATTGGTTGACACAGCATCTCATCTTTAAAATTTCCCTTGAACAAAACAAGTTAAATCTGTGAAAACTGAAAACTTTCTTCTATTAGATTGTTGCACATTGTTACTTGAAACTAATAATCTTTACTCAGCTGTTGTTTTATTCCCATAATATGCCCTTCATTCACTTTGCCCACATTTCTATTTTGAACCACTTCCCTTTAGGTTGGCTGGCTGGCAACTCACAAGATAAATGGTCTCTTAAAGTTAATGTGAAGTCAGAACAGAACAAGCATATTAAGATTGACGGTAAGCCCTGTTCTCTCTCTGAGCTGACGCTCATTGTTAAAGATGCCTAAAGCTAGATAAAATAGAAAGAAACTTACAAATCAATGTAGAATAAATCTAGATTATATAACCAAGGATTCCCAGATGTCTATCAATTGGCTTATGTGTTAAGGACCTCATATACAAAACCTATATGAGAAGGTAGTAATGAAAGTGACATAAGAGACCTAGATTTATTTTACTTTTCTGCACACTAACACCCCATTGTTTCAGCACAGTTTGTTAAAAATTCTATTCCTTTCTTTATTTAATTGCCCTTAACATTTGTAAAAAAAAAATCTGTTGACAATATTCATGTGGGTCTGTTTCCTGTCTCTGTTCCATTGATCTGTGTGTCTATACACACTCACATATACAGCACTGCCTGATTACTATAGACTTATAGTGCAAAATAGACTTTTAAGCCTAACTTTTCCTTGGATTAAAACCCTAAAGGTTTAACTTATTAAAGCTTCCCCACACAATGTTTGTATATTTAATTTTTCTGTGCCTGATTTCTGCATGTGAAAATCCGTTGTTAAGATTAACTTGAATTCTCAAGATGTATTGAGTAAAAGTGAAACCAAGACAAACCATCCTTCACTTCAGAAGATGAGTAGGAACATATTGAAAGCATTTGCAAGCAATGGGAGGACCATATGGTTGGGGGAAGGGTAGAGAATAAAAGTAACTATTTTGGGGTATTGTGAGAAGAGGTGTGACTTAGTGTATGCAATATGGACAAAAAGAAGAATAATGCTGTGGTAATATATTTTACCCCCCTGACATATCTCTTCCAAGATTAATCTATTGACATCTAACCGAGACAGTGCAGAGTGTAGATGAACATAAGACACATAGGATGCTGCAAATTTTTAGAGTAACATATTAACCAGTGTTATTTTTTTTATGTAAAAAAGACTTATGAAATAGAAAAGCTGTCTAAGTTTTTAAGTGGTGTTTTTTCTACAAATATAGCAACCAGATTGCAGAGCTGAAGTCCTTCTGTTCCACTGATAAATGTCCCTTTACAGAGATTTGGCTCCCAGATGGCCATTCTCTCTGTATCACTTACTGCCCCCAAACAAATAATACTAGCTACAGGTTTTTTCCTCTAACCCAAATATACTTAGCTGTCTTTTGCTGTACTTCACACCTAGAGTGCAACTCTGAGTCAAGCTGGACAATCTCATCTTATTCATTTTGCATGAGTCCTACCTACTTTTTTAATCAATCCCAAGGCAATTTGAAAATACTTTTGAAATCATTTCACTCTTATGATAAAATAAAATTGACTAGTTTTCAAGGGCACATTTATAAGGCCCTGTCCATTTTTTATTTCCTTTCAATCCTATTTTTTTCTAAATTAGCAGAGCTTGAGTTTGAGCACAGACTCCATTTCTGCTGAGTTAATATCTTCAATTTGGACCAATTTAGACCTGGGACAGTCTTTTTCTCAATTGTGGATTCTTTTAAGATATTATTTTAGGATTCTTGAAATTTTAAATCAATGTGTGCCTGATAGCCACTGATTTGGACCCTTTTTAATTTAATTTTTATTGAATTTATTGGGGTGACATTGGTTAATTAAATTATATAGGTTTCAAGTATATAATTCTATAATACATCATCTGTATGTTGTATTGTGTGTTCACCAGCCAAAGTCAAGTCTCCTTTGGCACCATTTATCCCCCCATACCCTCTTCTACCTTCCCCCGCTTCCCTTCCCTGTGGTAATCATCATATTGTTGTCTGTGTCTATGATTTTTTCCTTAATCCCTTTACCTATAGAGCCTTAAGTGCTGTATCTTAGCTATGCTGTATGTATGTATTTGATGAGTTACTTGTGTTGTGGGAAGCATAGTACATATCTAATTTCACTGATTTTGAAACTCTGTGCAGACATCAGAAAATGGCCAAATAAAATACATTACAGGGCTATAAAACTCTAGGAGTATACAGTTTGTAGCTCTTACAAAGTGTTCCATTACTATTAGGATTTAAAAACTCATAAAAGATCCAGCCCACCTGAAATATTAATTAGATCTAGAGAACGTTTTTCTTACCCATTGTCTCTCTCTCAGAAGTTTTTATTTCTTTGTTTTTCCTCCCTCCCTCCCTCCCTCCCTCCCTCCCTCCCTTCCTTCCTTCCTTCCTTCCTTCCTTCCTTCCTTCCTTCCTTCCTTCCTTCCTTCCTTCCTTCCTTCTCCCTCTTTTCCCCTCTTTTCCATGTATCTTTCTCTACAAAAAAGAAACTACACAAAGCACATGTGTAGTTCCAAACATGTTACTGGTCCTCCATTAGAAGCACATTGGGATGTCACTGTTTGTATTTTTAATTTGTTTTGCCAAATTTAGGAATTTTTTCTAAGAATAAGAATAAACATTAAATTATATCATTGCATAATATAACTTAGTGCTGAAGTCTTATGTTTTGTCTATCAGTTTCCCTCAAGCCCTAGTGAAAATTTTAATGTCTGTCCTGAAAATTTAGTGTCCGTCAAATAGAGGTTAACGGGTTTATTCAGATGATGTAAAGTAGAGCATCTGAAGTAAAGTCGCGTCCTAACGAAGCAGTCAGTTTGACAGGATAGTGAACAGTTGAGTAGCTGCTCTTGTGGTTTTTGACTTAGGCAGCAAGTTTTGGCTTGAAATGAAACTCATAGTTGGGGGTCATGCCTTTTGCTTGGGGTAACAGTGACCATCAGAACAATATTTTCCCAGGGTTATTTTTGCAAGCCTCATGGTTTACAAACTAGTCAAGGTTCCTGCGGCAGGGAAAAGAGCAGAAACAAAAAGAAAGTGTGGGGGATTGGGGAGGTCAAAAGCTGGAAGGCAAGAGGCATAAGGTGATGCTCTATCATATTGTTGAGTCCTTTAACACCTTATATTTTGGCCTTATGTTTCAAATGCTGTTGGTCAAAGACTTCCCTGGCATACCTCTTCATGCTGATTAAATCATATTTTAAGTACATGGGAGAGTTTATTGATGTGAACCTTTATGTTGAAAAGGAGGAAGTGTCCAATGAGAATTCCAAATTACTCCCACAAGTTGTAAGTTGTAAGTTGATTTATCTGGCCAGAAAGATCATCATATGGGAGAATTTCTCTGCTATGTCAATGTCACATATTAGAAATAAGCAAACACAGGTTTCAAATTTACAAGCAAATCTTTACCCTTTAAAAAAATGGTATTAAAGAAAGGAAAGAGTGTAACTCTCAGAGGGAGGGAGGGACCTTTTTTCCCTCCCAGAGGAAGGTAAATAAAGAAAGCTTCCAAGAATCAATTTGTAGTTTGCTAGAATAGGGGGCTCTCATGACCTTTAGCTAAGAAAGGGGAAGCTTCATGAGCCTCACACAGAGTAGAAGAAATCTCATGAGCTCAGCAGGGAAAGGTATATTAGGTAAGATATTTACAAGTTCACCCACATCAAAAAGTCCCTTTTAAAAGAAGTATTGATATATAAAATTAAAATTGGTCATAATAGTTATCCTGCTAAATACTAAGAATCAGCATGTTTTGGTATTTTGTATTTCTCAAATAATAGCAGGTAGCACTCTATTTTTATAGAAGGACTGACAAATCACCCTATTTATGGAATTTTCCACTTGATGTATGTATATTTTATGTTTTTGTTTTGTTTTGTTTTTTGGTTGATCACTCTCAACTAAAATGCGAGGTGTAGGAATCAGAGTTTTTGTCTGTTTCTTTTACTGCTGTCTTCCTAAAATACATTGTAGAAATTTAATAAATATCTTTTTGAATTAATACATAATCTCATGCCTGGCTGGTGTGGCTCAGAGGTTGAGCATCAACCTATGGCCCAGGAGATAGCAGTTCAATTCCTGGTCAGGGCACATGCCTGGGTTGAGGGCTGAATCTCCAGTAGGAAGCACGCAAGGGGCAGCTGATCGATGATTCTCTCATCATTGATGTTTCCCTCTCTCTCTTCCCCCCTCTTCCTCTCTCTGAAATCAATCAAGAAATATTTAAAAATAAATAAATATAAATAACATTCATAATATCTTGATCATGCTACATGTATCCATAGTTATTTCAATGAAAACAACAGTTATTTCAATGAAAACAAAACCATACACAGGCCCTTTCTTGTCTATGAAAATGTGTAGATGCTTCAGATAAGATTCCAAGATGGATCATTTCAGGAGAAAGATACACTGATTGTGTTGAGACCTCAAAATGCCTCAGAGTGTTTCATGTATTCTCAAA
The DNA here is from genome assembly GCF_964146895.1 of Miniopterus schreibersii. NCBI lineage: Eukaryota > Metazoa > Chordata > Mammalia > Chiroptera > Miniopteridae > Miniopterus > Miniopterus schreibersii. Next base: position 63,698,504 of record NC_138108.1, on the reverse strand, counting down.
GTATATCAGAAGTCTGCTGCACAGTTGGAGCCCTGTGTTGAGTCCTGGGAATAGAAAGATTCTAAACTAGTATTTATTTCAAACAATGGTGCTAAAATTGCCTCAAAGGGATGAAAGGAATCTGTGAAAAAAGAACAATAGGTGAGTTGTTATCATCTGCAAGCCAACATATTGAAAAAAAAATAGATATAGATACTACAAATGACCTAAAACAGATCTTGGTAAAAAAAAAAAAAAAAAAGGCTATCAAAAGTCTTCTGTGCACACACACACAGAAAGCAATCTCTGGTGCTTCTTTCTCTTCTTATAAGGGCACCAGTCCTGTTGGATTAAGGATTCACCCTTATTATTTAACATTTATTACCTCTGTATAAGTCCTAATTCCAAAATCAGTTGGCCTGAGGGGTAGGGCTTAAATATATGAATTTTGAGAGGACACAATTCAATCCATAGCATTTTTCATGGTGAAAACAAAAGAGTTACATAAACGTTTTTCTACTTCTCTGAGCTCCTAGGATCATGCAGGAGATGGAGAAAGTCGTCTCTGCAGTCCTTGGCACTCTAATGATTCTGACACGAGGCGTTTCTCCAATTTAAGACCCAACAGAGTCACTTTACAGCAAACCTCACCACATGCATGGAGAGAACACATCCGTGTTTAATACAGCCCAAATTAACAGACTCTTAAGGAAAATCTGGTTTCAGTTTATGAGCCATATAAATGTTCCCTATTTAAAAAATAAAAAAAGCATGCTCTATTTCCTGCTTATTATTGAGAAAATGGCTACCAAGGGATACTCGAGATGATTAGGGAAGATATTAGGTTAGACTGCAGAAACAAAGAGATCAAATCTCAGTGGCTTAATAAAGCAAAATCTCAAAGTCTTATGTGAATTAGGTAACAATCTAGTTTAAATATTCACCTGGTAACTCAAGAAGTTCAATGCCTTCTATATTTTGATGCCTCCATTATAGGGCATTAACGAGTTGTTGGGGCAAGGGAACAGAGAATGTGGGAGACTCATTATTCCCGAGTTCCTGAGACCAAATACTTCTTCTCACAAGCAATTAGATGGAACTCACCCAGAGTCTCAATTTAACTATAATTGATGGTAAAATATATATGGAAGCATACAGAATATTTGGGACACTCTATAATCTGCCATGCTGGGTTCTTCATATCTGCAAATGCCACACTATATCTAATAAAAAGACATTTTCATTATATTTCACCTTTAAGTGAGATCATATGGTATTTGTCTTTCTCTGACAGGCTTATTAAACTTAGCAAAATAATTTCCAGGTCCAGCCATAGTGTTGCAAAAGGTAAGATATCCTTCCTTTTTATAGTCATGAAGTATTCCATTGTATAAATGGCCCACAGCTTTTTTATCCACTCATCTGCTGATAGGCACTTGGGCTGTTTCCAGATCTTAGCTATTGTAAATAACACTGCTATTGTAAATAACACTGCTATAGGGGTGCATATATTCTGACTGGTGCTTTGAAATTCTTAGTATATATTCCCAGACGTGGGATTGCTGGGTCAAAAGGTAGTTCTGTTTTTAATTTTTTAAGAAAACTCCATGCTGTTTTCCATAGTGGTTGTACCAGTCTGCATTCCCACCAGCAGTGTACCAGAGTTTCCTTTTCTTCACATCCTTGCCTTGTTGTTTGTTCACTTATTGATGGCAGCCATTCTGGCAGATATGAGGTGATATTTCATTGTGGTTTTAATATTCATCTCTGTGATGATTAGTACAGTTGAGCATATTTTCAGATGCCTCTTGGCCATCTGTATGTCCTCTTTGGAGAACTGTCTATTCAGGTCCTTTGCCCATTTTAATTGGATTATCTTCCTGGTGTTGAGTTTTATAAATTATTTATACATTTCAGAAATTAACCCCTTATCAGGTGTATCATTGGTTAATATGTTCTCTCATACAGTGGGTTCCCTTTTCATTTTGTTGATCTCACCTATTATGTGGAATCTAATGTACAAAATAAACTGACAAAATAGAACCAGAAGTATGGATGCAGACAGACAGATGTCAGAGGGGAGATGGATGGGGTGGACAGGATAAAAGAAGGTGAAGAGAATAGCTAAAGAACATGTGTGCATAGCCCATGGACACAGACAACAATGCGGTGAGGGCCAGAGGGAGGGGTTTGTGTGGATGGGGTGGGGAATGGGGGACATTTATAATACTATCAGCAATACAAATAAAATATAATTTTAAAAAGTCATTATCAATAGTTGTTAATATAGTAGAGTTTGTAAAGTTTCCTAAGTCATTTTATTTATTTATTTATTTATTTATTTATTTATTTACTTATTTATTTATTTTTAAATTTGTGTTTTTGAGATCATTACAGATGCCCCCCTTTTCACCCTACTGATCCCCTCCACCCCACATCCATCCCATCCCCAGGTCCTCCCCACACCAATGTCTTCGTTCATGGGCCATGCCCATAAACATACAAGTTCCCTGATTAACCTCTCCCCACTCACACCACCCTCCCCGCCTTCCCTCTGAGATTCCTCAGTTTGTTCCAAGCTTCTATGTTACTGGATCCACTTTGTTCATCAGTTTATTTTGTTTATTATATTCCACATATAAGTGAGATCATTTGGTACTTGTCCTACTCTGACTGGCTCATTTCACTTAGCATAATACTTTCTAGTTCCCTCCATGCTGCTCCAAAGGCCAAAAGGTCCTTCCTCTTCACAGCTGCATAGTATTCCATGGTGTGAATGTCCCACAGCTTTTTATCCATTCATCTACTGATGGGCACTTGGGCTGTTTCCAAATCTTAGCTATTGTAAATTGTGCTGCTGTGAACATAGGGGTGTATAAATTCTTTGCGATTGGAGTTTGGGGTTCCTTAGGGTATATTCCTAGAAGTGGGATCACTGGGTCAAATGGCAGGTCAATTTTTAATTTTTTGAGGAAACTCCATACTGCTTTCCATAGTGGCTGCACCAGTCTGCATTCCCACCAGCAGTGTCCTAGGGTGCCCTTCTCTCCACACCCTCGCCAGCACTTGTAGTTCGTTGACTTGATGATGGAGCCATTCTGACAGGTGTGAAGTGATACCTCATTGTGGTTTTAATTTGCATCTCTCTGATGATTAGCGACGTTGAGCATTTTTTCATATGTCTCTTAGCCATCTGTATGTCCTCTTTGGAGAAGTGTCTACTTAGGTTCATTGCCCATTTTTTAATTGGTTTGTTTGTCTTCCTTTTGTTAAGTTGCATAAGTTCCTTATATATTTTGGATATTAACCCTATGTTCCGATGTGTCGTTGGCAAATATGTTCTCCCAAACAGTGGGCTCCCTTTTTGTTTTGCTGATGGTTTCCTTTGCTGTGCAGAAGCTTTTTATTCTGATGCAGTCCCATTTGTTTATTTTCTCCTTAGCTTCTCTTGCCCTAGGAGATGTATCAGCAAACATATTGCTATGAGAGATGTCTGAGATTTTACTGCTTATGTTTTCCTCTAGGATTTTTATGGTTTCATACTTTACATTTATGTCTTTTATCCATTTTGAATTTACTTTTGTGTATGGTGCAAGTTGGTGGTCTAGTTTCATTTTTTTTGCATGCACCTGTCCAATTTTCCCAACACCATTTATTGAAAAGACTGTCTTTATTTTACTCTATTGTATGTTCTTGCCTCCTTTGTCAAATATTAATTGAGCATAATGGCATGGGTCAGTTTCTGGGTTCTCTGTTCTGTTCCACTGATCCATATGTCTGTTCTTGTGCCAGTACCAGGCTGTTTTGATTACAGTGGCTTTGTAGTATAACTTGATGTCTGGTATTGTGATCCCTCCAACTTTGCTCTTCTTTCTCAAGATTGCCTTGGCTATTTGGGGTTTTTTTAGTTCCAGATAAATTTTCGAAGTGTTTTTTCTAGATCTGTGAAATATGCTGTTGGTATTTTAATAAGGATTGCATTGAATATATCAATTATTAATATAGTCACAGTACCCATGACTTATGAAGTCAGTCTAAATATACTGGTTAGCTCTATAGTAATAAGATTTAAAAGGCTGGTTAGGAGGGTAGGGTAACAGGTAGAGAGTATCATGTGGGGTGTCTTTATACCTACTTGTACAACAAAAACGGAGAGAACTTTATTATAAAAAACTGGGTTCTGTTGATATCACCAAGGAAGGAGGGTTTCTGTTATTGGTTTGGTTTGATTTCCTTTCTCTTTGTTTTTTGTGTTTATAATATTTTAGAAATTTTCTAAAATCTTCTTAAAGGATGGGGAGTTTTTATTGTGATTAAATTTTATTACTTGTCCAATTTCCTTTGAGAAACTAGTTGTACATTGCAGTGATACAGGGTGGATGTAGTCCAAATTTGTTTTTACCTTCATAAAGAAAAATTACAAATTACTACTTTAGAAACTTCCTTTGTTATCAGTTTTTAAAAGATTGGTTTCCAAATATTAGTGAGCTTTAGAATCACTTGACATCTTGGCCACATACACATTGCTGAACTACACCCTAGAGTTTCTGATTCAATTGGTCTGGGTGGGCCTGAGAATTTGCATTGGCAACAAGTTAACAGTTGATGCTGATACTGCTGGTCTGGGGACTACACGGCTCTAATTATGTGCTATTCAGCTCATTAAAGTTTCCTCTAAATCAGCTGGCTCTTGTAGATAGCACATTCTTTCAAGAAAGAAGCCATTTGTTATTTATTCTGTTAATTTCAGCACTAAGCAGACATGCTGAAACATGATAGATATTGAATAAGTTTTTAATGAATGAAGTTTCTACTCTATATCTTCATAGCATCATATTTAAAATATATATGGTTAAACCTAAACTTTATTTCAATTCTTTAAAATAATATATTAGAAAACAAAACTATCACTCTACTGTTGTTTTTTCATCAGGTTAGACTAAATTCACTCCCAAATTTTATGATTTTCATGCACTGAAAGTGAATCATCTACATTTCATCAAGATAATCTATCAACTATAAGTTATTAAGAGCAACACTTGTATGAGGAAAGGAAGAAAGCAGTAGTGAACAGAGGAAGGAGTTGGTGGCAATGCAATCTTAAAATAGGTCTCAGCCACACTCACAAGAAGGCTTGAAGTCTGAATAGTCTTTCCGAGTTTTATCATGTTGCACAGAGAAGCCTGAGTCTCAAATGAAGCAGTCATTAAATTTGGGTTGCCCCTGAGAAGGGAGAGTGCCTTGGGCAAGGCAGAGCCAAGGGTAATTTCCTGAGTGCTGGGAATAAGTATATATATACTTCTTAATATCAACTTAGTTATTATTTAATAATGAAAACTTAAAATATAAAATTAGTAATTAAAATTTAACTATGTATCCTTAACCATTTCTTGACTACATTTCAAGCAACTCCAAGGAAGAAAACATGCCTTCTATCTATTACCACTGCCTTTGCAATATGTGTTACTGTTAATGGGCTAGAAATATTAAAAATTAAAAACTTTATGTGTTCTTTTTCAATGACATAATGACCATTATGAATCTAATTTTTATTTTTAAGGCTATCAAAGTTCACATGCACGTAGTTAAAATGTGAAACATTCTTACACTTGTTATTTGATATATTGTCTTTCAAATAGTAATTTTTGGGATTTTTTTCCCTCTCTGGAGTTATTATTAGCCAGGGATGGATACTGGTGTTAAACAGAAAGTACCACGTAGAGCTTGAGAAAATAAGCTATTTTGGGTGCCTACATTTAATGAACAATCTGATGGTTCATAGCAAAAGTAGACTCAAACTTCTCTAGCTTATTCACTTTAGACAGAAGCAAATGAACAGTGGCTCATTTAGGAAATAAGAGTTTAGATTTAAGAAGCCACACTATTAATTTTTACCACAAAGAGAATGGGGAATGTTGGACATTTTAGACATTACATCCTTATAATTTGGCAGGCAGCAGGATTACATGGACTGTGAGTGTGCCTGTTAGTATAATTGTTAAGTATGAAAACAAATATCTCCATATGGAGGTAGGTGTAAATGTATTCCCTATAGTAACACTTAACTCATTTACTTGTCACACAGACTCTCTATTCACTCACTGGCATATGGTTATTGAATGTATACTACCTATTGAAAATATTAGCGGAGAAATCTCTGGATATAAAAAATAATATAAGTGGCATTTTAGTATTTTTATATATGTTTATTTCTATTGTTATTATTCCTAATCTAAAACAAGTAAATCAAACAATACAAATCTTCCCTGGTTCAAGTTCTCACCATCTGTATGGACTATTGTAGCGTTCTTTGAACTAACATCTGTCTTCCTCTCCAATGTAAGTACTATGTTGACTATGGAGAACACAGAATGTATCTTATGATTATCCAAGTTTATAATATTTAATAGATCTTCATTGTTTATTTGATACTAAAAAGCTTTGGTGTTCATGTTTTCATGACTTGTCATTCCCCCAATCCTTAATTCCTCTCAATCTTCTATTGTGGTCCCACCAAACTCTTCATTGTTTTGCTCTCTTATAGCTCTCCCTGCCCCCAATATTCCTTTGTCAAAAAATGTTTCCTTGCCCGGCCGGGCGTGGCTCAGCAGTTGAGCATCGACCTAGGATCCAGGCGATCGGGGTTCAATTCCCCGTCAGGGCACATGCCCGGGTTGCAGGCTAGCCGATCAGTGACTCTCATCATTGATGTTTCTATCTCTGTCTCTCCCTCTCCTTTCTTCTCTCTGAAATCAATAAAGATATGTTTAAAAAAAAAAAAAATGTTTCCTCTACTTTCCCCCCTCCTCCAAGTGAATGGCTACTCATGCTTTCTGAACCTATCTCAAACTGCTACCATGTAAGCACATCATAGACGTCTGTTGAATTAAGGTCATGTAGAACGCTGAAGGTTTGTATTCTAATACATTTGACTAATTTAGCTAATACATAGCAATTAAGATATTCCTAAGAACTAAAATTGTACATTTCTTTATTTTTTATTGTTTTTATTAATTTTAGAGAGAGAAGGGGAAGGAGAGCGATAGGGAGAAATAAACATTGGTGAGAAACATTGATCAGCTGCCTTCTGAGCACCCTCTACTGGGGATTGAGACCACAACCTGGGCATGTGCTCTGGTAGGGAATCAAATTCAACCCTCTTTGTTCATGGTTCGATGCTCAATGATGCTCAACCACTGAGCCACTCCGTCCAGGGTACATTTATTCTTCTTGTTCTAAGTATAAATTATTTATTCATTTGAAATTTATTCATAATAGAAAACTGCAGAGGGAGATAAAAATGAAATAAAGGAAATGTAGGGTTTGAGATTCAATAAAAATTCAACAAATATTTCTTGTGCCTCCATCAGGTGTAAGGCGCTGTGCTCATTGCTAGTATATCTTGGTCCTTGCCTTCAATGGGCTTGTATGAGAGCAGGTAGGGAGTGAAATCAGGCTTCTCAAATATATTTTAAAAGGCCTTGCATTGGCAGGAAATGCAAATGTATACAGAAACCATGAAAAAATAAGAATCATTTAAATATTTTATAATAATTACTTTGATTTATAAAATATATTCTCAGTTAAATATTTTAAAATGTCAAGTTAATGGGTAGTTGTGACAATTTTAATTTTAAATATAATGGTCAAATAAGGTTTTATATATACATTTATCCAGAAGATAGTAAAGGTTAAAGTTAAAAGGAGATTAATTTGTATCAATCTCATTCATCTCAAAGAAAAATATAAAATACCTTTAGTAGTTTACATAAAAATACGACAGATCATTATCAAATTTCATATTAATCATTTTATTTTTCAGCAAAACAAAGAATTAGCAGATAAGCTATTCTTGACATAACTAAGTTCTTTTCTTTCCATTCTTTTTGAAGTGAGAGTTTAATTATGAAAAGATAACTAGAAGTGTTATGACCTGAATTCAAATTAATATTTGATTAAATTTCACAGCACAGCATGGAGCTATAACTGGAATGAACAGTTTGATAAAATTAAAATTACTTAGTAATAGATATTAAGCTAAGTAACTATTAAACTGGTAATTTCTTAGAATGTAATAGCAGGTGTCAGAGGAATAGTAGAGATATTCTGCAAACACAGCCCTGGTAGACTTTCAGAGATTCAAGGCTATGTAGCTGAACATTTTTTTACCTCAATTTATATCGGCTATAGCACTTCAGACATGTGATAATGTTTTATAAATCTCTGCAAATCACTATTGGGTGCTGAAAACAGAAACAGTTAATGTTCCTGACATACAATTTTAAAAGCCAAAGGGAGGAACTTTGTATTAAAAATCAATTATGTGCTAAAACAAAACAAAACAAAAACAAAATTATAATCCCTGGCATTTGCAAATGTGAAAGAAACCAATATATAGAACCATTTGAAAGAGAAACATCCTGGGGCAGGGGGAAGAATTCCTAATTACTAGATCATAACAGACATCCTTAGAGGTAGATAAAGCTGAGAGGGAGAAAAGAAGCTGGGCTGGGGATTCAATAGCAATTCAAATTGTTAGGTTCAAGACACTGTGCCAGTTGCTACAAGAGTGTAGTCCCTTCCTCAATGCTCTTGAAAGAGATAGGGTATAAGTAGCCTGGTGAAATGTAGCAGAGAGTGTGGTGAATGACCTAACAAAATTGCAACGTATAATATACTTTGAAGTGGCCTTGGAGGTAGTCTCAACAGCACTGTTTCAAACATGGGTAGTAATGAATGGGATAGAGGCCAGAAAGCATTCTTTGGCTAGAATAGTACTTTAGTTGATGAGTGCGGAAGTAGCCCAGGGAACTTATTCTAGAGAGCTAAGCTTTGATCATAAGTCAGCCAACTATCTGTTGAATTATGGATGAGTCACTTAGCCCTTCGAGATCTAGTTTTCTCAGTGACATTTGAAGGGTGTGAACTAGATACTCACTAAAGTCATGCCTGTTCCAAAATGCTATGATCTAAAAAGAATACATTGGTCCCTGTTTGGAATGGCCTAGAATGCTAAGTTGAGGAACTTCTTTTCAATTTGTAGGCAACTGAAAATCACTAAAACTTTTCTGAGCAAGGTATGATTACAGTTATACAACTGGAAGATTAATCTAGTGCGTATACATAGGGTACATTCTTGCAGGAAGGTCACTTAGGGTCTCTAATGTTCCTAGGTAAGAGGTAATGAGGGGCTAGCAGAGAGAATATATTACAGAAGCCGAATTTATGAGACTGGTTCTCACTATTAATCAGTGCCAATGAGATAGGAAAAAGAAATGGGGAAAAAAGTACATAGTGTCTGGCCTTGTTATCTGAGATCGGTTCTCACTATTAAGCAGTGCCAATGAGACAGGAAAAAGAAGTGTGTGTGGGGGGGGAGTACATCACTTCTGGTCTCATCATCTGAGAGAATTTTACCCAGACCAGCCCAGGAAAGTTTTATGTATAAGGATCAATGCAAGACCTTTGGAATGAAGCCGTTCACCCGCCAGCTGGAAATGCAGGCTTATACCTTCCTTTCTCAAGATAAAAAGCAGAAGAGGACTTGCAAGTCCCAGTTCTTCCAGGGGCAGCGAAAGTAACTATGGTCAAAACAATAAAGTCCTGAGGGAAGTAGCACACGACTGGTGCCCTTCCCATTGCAGATCCTGCTTTTCTAAGACAAGCTGGGGGGCGTGTAGGGGGCGGCCGATCAATGACACTCTCATCATTGATGTTTCTATTGTGAAGTTACCATACATTATAAAACAACAACATGGAAACAAATACTTAGGAGATTTATTTTTTTTAATTTTATTTTTGTTTAAAATATTACAGATATCCCTTTATCTCCCCAATGACCCATTCCACCCTGTCCCGTCCCCCTCCCCAGTCCCTGTCCCACCATTGTCCATGTCCTTGGGTTGTGCATATATGCATATAAATTCTTTGGTTACTCTCTCGCCCTCCACCCACCTGCCCTCCGCCATCCCTCTGACATTCGTCAGTCTCATCCATGCTTCCATGTCATTGCATCTATTCTGTTCATCAGTTTATTAAGTTCTTTAGATTCCACATATAAGTGAGATCATTTTTTCATATGTCTCATGTGATGTTCGTCTTTCTCTGCCTGGCTGATTTCACTTATCACAATATTTTCCAGGTCCCTCCATACTGTCCCAAAGAGTAGGAAATCCTTCTTCTTTACAGCTGCGTAGTATTCCATGGTGTGAATGTCCCACAGCTTTTTTATCTACTCACCTACTGATGGACACTTGTGCTGTTTCCAGATCTTAGCTATTGTAAACTGCGCTGCTATGAACATCAGGGTACATATATTCTTTCTGATTAGTGTTTCAGGATTCTTAGGATACATTCCTAAAAGTGGGATCACTGGGTCAAAAGGCAGCTCCATTTCTAATTTTTTGAGGAACCCCCATACTGTTTCCCACAGTGGCTGCACCAGTCTGCATTCCCACCAGCAGTGCACTAGGGTTCCCCTTTCTCCACACCTCGCCAGCACATGTCGTTTGTTGACTTGATGATGGTGCCATTCTGACCGGTGTGAAGTGATACCTCATTGTGGTTTTAATTTACATCTCTCTGATGATTAGTGACATTGAGCATTTTTTCATATGTCTCTTGGCCATCTGTATGTCCTCTTTGGAGAAGTGTTTGTTCAAGTCCTTTGCCCATTTCTTAATTGGGTTGTCTTCCTCTTGCTGAGTAGTATGAGTTTTTTGTAAGATTTAATTGTTAATTTATATTATTAGGCAGACAAGTCCACAGTCATGTCTCCATTGAAACACATATAAGAGAAAGTGGTGAAAGAATTTGATTTAATGTTTACAAGATACTTTAGTGTTACATTAATGATGCTTGTTTTTTACTTATCTTTATTGTTGAAAGTATCAGAGATGTCCCCCTTTTTTCGCCATTCACTCCCTCCAGCCCTCTCCCCACCCTCCCACCAGACCTTAACAGCACTATTATTTATTGACTTTGAGACTGTATTAGAAGAGCAAGTAGCTGTATCTTGCTGGACACATCTCAGTCTCCTACGGTAAGAAATCAAGAATCACAACTGTCGATAAGCTTTATATTTTCTATGAAAAGAAACAGCTTCTTGAACAGATGGTTGACTGCAAGATTTTGCCACATTTCTCAAATATTCTCTGTAAACCACCAGCAGTTGGATTTAATTCTGTCTATGAGGAAGGAGCAATGAGTGGATGATGAATCAGGCATCATTAACTGTAATTAAAAAAAAAATCAAATGCAGCAATGTCTTGAATAGCAATTCTAAGACATTAGAAAAGCTTCTTTTGAAAAGATTTTCCAAATGTGCAAAGGGTTGTGAAGGAAATGTTAGCACATGACAATAAAAAGTATAAAAGTGGGTGGCAAAGATTGAAAAACAAGCGTGAGTGTGTGTGTGTGTGTGTGTGCTATGTAACTGTATGCAGAACATACTAAGTACTCAATAATACTTGCTGTTGCATAAATGTTTGGGTACTGGCCTCATTATAAGATGAGTAGAAGGAAAACACAAATATCAGGTGAAGTTGCAGGTGTGGTGCACAGTTGAGAGAAAGATAAATGGAAAAGATCCTGGAGGGGAATGTAAGAGGTATGAGGGGGCACTAAACAGGGAAGTTGATGGGTTTTACAGACAGTGTCCTTTTACGTTAAACATTTGCTTTGTACCAATCTTGCTTTTATAAAAATAAATTTGTGATTCAGGTAAAATTCCCATCCATACCTTACACTCTTCAAGTTAGAACAAGTAAAAGGCGTAAAACTATTTAAACAGTTAGGAATATGAATTATTGGAAGTAACTGAGAAACAAAATCAAAGTCATTTCTGTCCGTAAACAGTGTTGTACACTTCTGTGTATGTGTGTGAAGCACCACTGGAACTAAGCAAAAAGGACCCTAGTGCTTTCCCTACAACATTTGTGCCTGGGAGACTGTAAACAACTAATCAAATTACTTGTAAATGCAAACTTTCTCTTCAAGAATTGTTCCAAGACCCTCATTTATGTGTGCATACCAATCTGAAGCTATTATGCCAATTCCAATCAGTTTCACGCCTTGCAAAGTGTAAAACTAAAATCAGTCACCCAGCTCAGGACCTGAAATACTATAAATATCTTCCCATGACCTCCCCTGCTGAGACACTGCAAGACTCAGTCAAGGTAGTGTTCTCCCTTCCTGCTTTAAATCTGATAATCATAGCTATACTTAAACAATTGTGTGCATTTTTTGGTGGTGTTTTGAGGGAGTCAACTGCTAACACATTGTTTCTGACTTTAATGAACTTAAAATTTAAGAATTTGTGATATCTTAACATCTAAGTAGATAGCAGTTTATCAGACTTAAAGTGATGAAAAATTTTATCCAACATTGTCGTCTACAATGAATCTCAGGGGTTCCATAGCTAGTTATTCATTCAACTATTTGAAATGGATGGGTATGTAAATTAAGAATACACTGTATGCATGGGGCTGTATCTAATACACATATATATGAAAATTTACATTCCCTATTCTCTAAGAGATTTAAATGTACTAGAGAGGCAAACATGCAAGCAACTATAAGAAAAATGACAATAATATAATTTAATATGCACAGGTAGCAATGAAATTATACAGGTTGCCTATGTGTAGCTAGAGAAGTCAAGAAAAAATGTCATGAAGTGTGTGAGTCAATACTAAGTTAATCAAAAGGCATCTGAAGTAGAAAAAGGAATATATGCAGAAGGTGTAAATGAGCATGCAATGTTGGTATTTCTGCAGCAGTCTAGTATTGTTGGAGCATATTCCCTAAAATGTGTGCAAGCAGTCAGTTTTGAGGGACACTTTGTACTACGTTAGAAAGTTGCTACACTACCCATTAATTAATAGCAATCCCTCAAGATTATTTAGCACAGAAAAAATTTGCTCCTCACTAAATGTTAGCCCCCCTCCTCTGGAAGCACTCTGAATGATGATCTCCTAGGGAATGAGACTATTAGTAGAGTGACCAGATAGAAAGCCATTCAGAGGAACATGAAGACAGCCTGGCCTCCTATAAAAAGGAAAAGATTAGAACAAGAGAAATTGAGGAAGTCAAATTAGGACAGTTAAATAATTGATTCATCATTAAGATGAAAATGGTCAGAGTGAGGAGCAATTTTCAGATCACCATCAATAGGTGGTGGGTTGATGACTATTGTGCTATTTAGTCAAAGCACTGATGATGGAAAATTACTTTCATAATATATTAGCCTTAAAACATTTATGAACTCATTATGGACATATCAATCTTATTTGATAAGTCAATAATATTGATCTACTCAGCCACATGCAGTTTTCTTTATTTAACTAACTATGTAGAAACAGATGGCCTTGCAGAGTGTAGTTAATAATGATAGAGAGAAATGATGGCTATAAAAGTACTTAAAATAATTCATAGTGTGTTTTTTTTAAATATCCATCAATGCCAGCCACTGTCCAGTGTCAATCAAATCTTGAACTTAAACCTATTGAAAAGATAATAAATAAAATAGTCTAACACACTATGTCTACATATTGAGTTTTATTATCTATTTTGTCATGCTGAACTGTGCGAAGGGACATTGAGAGGTGAGAAAATCATTTCTGCTCCTGCATTCTATTAGAAATCTGCACCTGAAAGTGGCTGGCTCAAGTACAGCTTTAATAGTAGAAAGGTTGTGGACATGGACAGGGAAAGACGGTGCTTTTTAGAATAGTAAAGTGAAATTGAAACACAATTTTTATAGTAACAGTGTTGAATCAAAGCATCCTTATACATGAACACGTACTCACTTGTGCTGTGCACCTCACCCATTTCACTTATGGGTGAAAGAACATTTTTTTTTTTTAAAGAAAGGCCTTGGAAAAGGTTGTTTATTGTGGAACTTTGATGTGGAATTTCAATCATGCTGTTGCTGCCTGCATAAACTGACTCCACTGCTAGCAGGAATTCTAGCTGTCTGACGGATTGGTAGAAAGCATGAAACTAATAAAAACATTTTCTGCTTTATGATTACACATGGCTAGAAAGTCACACCAGGCCCAGAAATGGGAAAGTATATCCATTTTCTTACTAGTACAAGTATTTTGTACTCATTGTTTTAAAATTCAGATTTTATTATTTTTCAGGTATGGTGAGGCCAACAGATTCGGGGACGATTGCCACCGAGGAGAGTTTTTTCCTCACAGTTTCCAAGAGGAGGTGGTAGCATGGCACACCAAACAGGGGCCACATGGGGGAGCGTTAAGGTTGGTAAGAAGACAGAGGGAGCAGGGAGCAGGGGAAAGCATGGGAAAGAGCCTCTTCTAGTTCCCACGGGAAGGAATGGCAGGCAGGGTAGAGGCGGAGGCCTGGCTGATGTGAGTACTTTCAGTGCGCTCTGGGGTATGGGCGCTCTCTAGTTACTCAGTACCTGCCCCAGAGTGCAAGAGCCCTGAGAGAATCTGGTAAAAAATGTGGTTGGAGCATGGGCTCTGGATTGGTTGGTTTGCGTATAAAGGTGATCTTATAGGCTAATCCTTTACTATTTCTAGGAATTGGCTGGCTCTGGGAAAAGGAGTCTCTCTAGGGTTAGGAAGGCCCCATATGTCAAAGCTTCAAAACTACAAAAATTTTAAAAAACATGACTAATACTTTCATCACTGTCAAAACCTTTATGTTAATTCACCCCAAAAAGAAAAAAAAAAAATTAAATCTATTCTTATTTACAAGACCAAATTGATTAATCATATTAACCACTAGAGACTTCCAGGCGGGTGTTTGTTGCTAAATCTGAGAGAGCCTAGACACAAGAAAATTCATAATTGAATTTTGCTTGTGTTTTCCAAAGACTTTAAAACATGTCACAAATTTAAAAAGACAAACTATATTTAAGGTAAAGGAGTATTTATTTTCTTGTTTATCTAGTGGGATAAGAACATGAGCTGGTGTTTGAAGTCATTTGGGAGAAAGAAAATTTAGAAGGAAATTCCGTTTGCCTTCAAACAAAGTAACATAATTTATTTACAGGAGAGGGAAATCTATTTCACTCTGAAGCAGGTAATAATTTTATTATAATATATTTCTATATAGAAGACTATGTGAGGTTGTCTTTCTTCACTTCTGATATTGTACATCCAAAAATACAGAAATACAGAAGGGCATAATCTATATGATTAAAGACTTCAGGAAACGATAGGCCTGTTATAGATTGAATGCTTGTGTCCCCCCAGAATTTATATGGTAAAACCTAATTGCCAACCTGATTGTGTTTGGAGGTGACACTTTTGGAAGTTGATAAGGTGTTAAGGGCAGAGTCCTAATGAGTGGGATTAGTGCCCTCATAAAATAGGCCCCAGCAAGATCTTGCATTGCTTCTGACAGAGAAAGTTATAGCAAAAATAAGAACATATAAGAAGGAGCCTTCACCAGATTGAATCTGCTGATGCCTTGATCTTGGACTTCTCAACTTACAGAACAGTTAGAAATAGAAATGTATTGTTTTTTAAGCCACCCAATCTATGATAGTTTGCTGTAGTAGCTAAAATGATTAAGACAAGAACCAATATCCAATGTTCATATTGGAATTTATAGAATTGTTCTATATATTTTGAAAATGTCCTTTGGCTTTACTACAATTATATTTAAGACTTTTGAAAATAAATTTTACTTGCCTCTAACTATCTAGTAATTTTATTTTCTGCTGTATCCCTACCAAGAATACAGGAATGCATCTCTTTTTCTTTTACCGCTTTAGAGAAGTATGCTTGATATACAAAAAGAACAGACTTAAAGTACACAATTTGAAGAGTTTGGACATATCAATATACCCATAATACCATAACCACTATCAAGGTAATAAACATAACCATGAATTCCAGAAGTTTCTTTGTGTTCCTTTGCTGTATTTTTCTTCTGGTAAGAAAACTTAATATGAAATCTTCCCTGAACAAATTTTGAACTGCCCAATACTGCATTGTTAACTATTTGCACTATGTTGTACAACATACCATCTGCTGCAACTCTTGTCTGAACTATATTTCAAACCAAGAATGTGGCTTTTGCCTTTATAAATCAAAATATTTATAAGCATTTAACCTCTCAACAAGTGTTTGCTGAATTCCAAATTATATTATAATTTTAGGTTTAGCTGTTATAGGAATGATATGATCAATGCTTATTACAAGTTCTACAATTATCCCTGTAAAACAAGATTACTTTTAATTGCACATTTCAATTTAGTTGTTTCTGAGATCAGAATACTAAGATATAGTCTTAGTGTTTTCAGATCACGAACATACATTGTAACAGTGCACATTACAGCCTAATCCTGGAGTCAATTAATAAATTGGTTGAAATAGCAGTTAGATTAAAATCTCAGATGTGCTAATTCTCTTTCTTAGTGCCTTTTAATTAAACCTTTAATAGAGTCTGCAATTGCCTGCACATTTTTTCTTTGTCTTAAATATCTGTGCTTCTAACCTTAACTTTCAAAGCTCCTTCAACTCACCAAAGCACAAGAACAACCATTCTTAGAAATTAAGACCTAGAGAAAATAGCCATCTCTTCTTTTAGTCAGATGAACAAGTACTATATGCCTTGAAAGTGCTTATTGAAATTTAAGTTGCAAAATAGATATTTAACTAATGGTGTGGCTATTTTGTTCTTGCTGCTGTAGGAACCATTACTTTTGGTGAATGGGGCAGCATTCTGTGGACATTTTCTATGTAACTATCTTGTACTTAATTGAATTTTAATATAGAATACTTAACACTCAGATTTATGTGTTGAAATTTTAACTTTATGTGTAAACATGCACAACTTTATCTCATCTCATTTTTAATTAATATTTTTGAGCTTTTACTTTGTTTAGTGAGCTTTAAACTGTGTTATTTATACTCCAATAACTGAATGTGGTAGATGCTGTTGCTAACTACATTTAATGTAATTAGGTTCCTCCCTCTCCCATAATAAGATCATTGAACACATCCCGTTAGAAAAGTTGAACTGTTTCTGCCCTTTCTTTTGTGAGCTAGATATACATGCGTGACCCAGTATCGCATGTTTACCTACCAGAAACGGTAGAATAATCTGGCCTCCACATGGTCACAGTGAATATGAAAGAATGTATTTTAATTATTCTTCAGTGTCAGTGTCCCGGTTTATTTTTCCTACTTAGAAGAATCACCGTGCAAAAGTTTTCATATCTCCCTAACTTCTCCTTCTATTGAGAACAGCAGCAGCGATTGAAACTAACCCTGTGTCTATCCAGCCTCGATCCAGCCCTCACCGCTCCTCATCTGCACAGTTGCAACAGCTTTCTAACAGTGTCACTACACTTGTGCTGTAGAGTCTTTCTGAAACAGAGATCTGGCCATCTTATTCTCATGCATAAAATCGTTGACTGCCTTTTTATTGTACCAGCATAAAGGGAAAACCCCGAGCCTGTCACCCAAAGCCTTCCAGCAATCTGTTCGGTTTCGTTCCCATCTACGTTTGCACAGCCTTGGGCTCCTCTCCTCCAGTCGCCTTGTGCTCCAAAAAAGCCGTATTTCTTATCCATGGCCGGGAGTCATGCTATTTCCACCACAATGAGAGAGCAGTTACTCCTAACCCCCTCTTGGCCAGACTGATCCTCCAGCTGACCATCTGCTGAACACCAGCTCCTTGTTTGCAAGAACGTAACTTAAATGCTGTCTCCTCCGGGGACCGAGGCTTTGTTGACCTGGCCTAGCAAAATTTGGTACATCCTTCATAGGTTATAATACTTACTTCCTAAGTTTTAATTTAACACCTGCCCGTTTCCTATAATTATTTAGTTATATAAGTGCTTTAAAATTAAATGTGGGTACCTGGGGATAGAGTAGTTCTTTTTATTATATCTTATATGAATACAGCCCAGCATATGGTATGTTCATGAGAACTCTGTTGACTGAATAAATAAATGAATAGGACCTCACACTTATGAGAACTTTGAATGTAACATTTTCCACATATTTTTAAAGCTAGTTTGGACTTCATAAATTTGTATAACTTTAATACTGTAAGTAAACTTCAGGAACAGAGTATTTTCCTTCTGAAACAAAACAAAACTAAATAACTTTGCTACCTGCAACTTAATTATAGTTACAGTTGTAATTTTATATAGAATTAAATGATTACAATTATTTACTTATCGACATATAATTTTAGGACAAGTTTTAAAAATTTACAGATAAGCCCAGACAGGTGTGACTCAGCGGTTGAGTGTTGACCTAGGATCCAGGCGATTGGGGTTCGATTCCTGGTCAGGGCACATGCCCGGGTTGTGGGCTCGATCAGTGACTCTCTCATCATTGATGTTTCTATCTCTCTCTCCCTCTCTTTTCCTCTCTCTGAAATCAATAAAGATATATTTTTAATTAAAAAAAAATTTTAAAAATAAAAATTTACAGATAAGCTAAAATTTGTTTACAAACTAAAGTTCATATGCTTTACAGGTAAAGAATTCTTCAGATGCTCAGTTTTCACTTACAGCCTAACTCCTCTAAACACGTACTTCAATCCAACTATCCAGTGATTATTGAGCTAATATTTAAAATAAATTTGGTGAGAGTATCAACTTTAAAACTAATAATAATTTATGCTTCCTAGGAATTAATAGCTCAGACTATTAGTCTTTTCAATTTCATAATTAAAACAAGCAGAAACAAACCTTTCATCTCCTCTCCTCACATTAGGACCTATAATCCTTCAAATGGACCTTTGTTTGAAAAGAATTTTAAGACTCACATTGTCACAATTATTTTCATTTTCAAGTACTCCATCTGTTAAAATATCCTTTCAAAAATGAAGCAGCTATAAACTAATATACTGTTCTAAATGCAAAGCATTAATGCTTTGATTTCTCCACTTGAAAAAAATATATGTAATATTTTTTATTATTTGTAAAATGTGCTTCATATGTCCCTAAAATTTACTTTTTCTTTAATTCCTCTCCTTCCCTTGATTCAGAATGGAAGAAATTTATATAAAATGGTATTTTTGCAAATATCACCTGTTATTTTCTTGTAATGTCATTTCAATATAATTTTTTCCTTTATTTTATACTTGTTAAACTATTCTTATAATAATCAAGTTTCAACCCATATATCATGCACCCCTGTACATATTGTCTAATTGGTGCAGAAAAAAAATGAAATTATCTCCTCCTCTATTAAGTTACATTATGTTTCTATTAATTCATTCTAAGTTAGCAAAAGCTATTTTTTCCAACCATAATACCTTATTGACTCATACTTATCTTGCAGTACAATAGGGCAATTTTTTAATGAATAATAATTGTTTTGCAATTTACAGGCTTTGATTAATGAAGAAAAGCATGCATTAACTTGAGTGTTCTCTGAGAGGATAACAAAGTTAAGTGTTTCCGTTCAAAATACATTTATTCAACCATTGATTTATTCATTAGCCACTTTGGGGGCATCTATTCTGTGTGCATTACAGAAGGATTTCTTTTCAAATTGGTTACACAGCCTCAATCAGATAACTGAATAAAAGTATTTAATTATTTAAGGGAAAGTTTTTATTTTACTGTGTGTTATTTAGATCTCTGTCTAAAAACAAATAGATTTCTAGGTATTTCTTAGTATTCTAAATAAGGTTTCTTGCATTTAATATGATACATTTGATGTAAATTATTTCTCATGGTCTTTGCACTATACCTAATTCTATTTAAGAAATTATTGCTAAGAGGAGAGGCAAAAGGGCAGTGGGGGGTGGTAGGTTATTGAAAAAGAAACCCATTAGCATTCCTAACTTATTAAAGATAATTTTTCTATACAAGGAAGCAAAGATCGTTTTTGTTTGTTTGTGAAAACAATCAATTTCCTGTTGAACTGTAAAAAAAAAAAAAAAAGAAATTAACAAAAAAGACTGGTTAAGTCTTCCTTTCTGGTTCCCACCTTCCTTATTTCTCCCATTCTGATATTTATTAAACTGCTCCACTACCTATCTGCTCAATCTCTATTCCACCTGAGTTAACCTCGTTCTTCAGCAATCTCAGAAGAACTACATATCTACAAGCAGGAAGCATAGAGATTAAATGAAAAGACTTTGACATAGGTCTGAGTTCTGTGATTTATTAGCTTTACAATTTTGCACAAGTGGGTTGACCACAAAAAAATATACATTTCTTCATGTGTAAAATTGGGGAATAATACCAACTCATCAAGTTACTGTGAAGTTTAAATGAACAAATTAAATATTATATAATAGCTAATGTTTTAATTGTTATTATTGTCATTCTTAAAATTCAGTATAGGGAGCACATTTATTGCATTGTCTCCTGCTCCTTTGATAATACCTAGCTCACCAATAAACCCTCTTTAACACACTCCTTGCACTATGTTGATGTGTGGCCTTCCTTGCTGCCACACTTCTCAGGCTAGCATGTCTCTTCTTGTTCTTCCCATTTCTGTCATTTTATCAACAACTTTTCTTGGGCATTTGCTATGTTCTTACATGCCCATGGCCATTTGGTCACCCTTAGTCTAACAACAGGAATCTGGTTTGCCTTTAGCAATTCGCCGAAGCCTATTGTAAATTATTTGGTCTTTCAGTTTTTTTGTTTGTTCTGTTAGGCTTAGATTTATGAATCTAGAAGAATACCTTGCCTAATGTGTCTAGGAAGCATTTTATAAATATTGGCTAAGTAAATGATTGAACATATTTATTAAGTGTAGTTAAAGGAACAGAAAATAAGCCTTAGGATTAGGCAGTAGCCTTCTTTAAATAAAATAATTTTATTTTTATCCCAGTAGTATGTGAATCATAAATTATACTAAAATAGGATACTTAGAATTTATTTGTACTATATAAACTATACAGTAAATAAGAGCTCAGTTTTCTTCAATCTATAAATATTTGACTATTTAATATTAGGCAAAAATGATTTGAATTGTACAGACAAGATACTGAAGACGGGAATATTGAGGTCAAGGAGAATTTCTAAATATTTGACTTGCAATCTCATTTGTTCAAAGTTTTGCCTTTTGTGTATTTAATTCACAAAAATAATAAAAAGACTGAAGTCCTTGAAAAGTCTGAACAAGGTTTTGATTGACAGTCAATTGATTATGACTGATTGGTGACTCTGACATTGGCATTTTTATCACTGGTTTCCTTTGTTTTACAATCTGCTCGTCCAGCCGTCCAAGGAGTGCTGCTGAAGTAGGCTGTCCATAGTCTCTCTCCCATCTGCTGTTTTTAATTTTACCCTCTAATTATGAAATTACGTCCAGGAAAACAGAAAAATTTGCAATATGCTGCAACTAGAGTAAGCATTTCATCATCATATGAAAGAGTGGTCGGTCATGTGGTGCAAGAGCCCTGGGCAAATCTCATGTGACAGATGTTTGTATTCTTATTTCTGCTTTATTATCAATTAGCTAAGTAGAGTTAGTCAAGCATCATGTAACTCTCCTACTCTGTGATTTCATTACTTAATTTTATATTTTATCTTTAGATTTACTTTAAGTTATGTATTTCTTTGACCAAAAATGAATGTGGAATGTGTGTTTAGTTTGTTTAACCATTAATTATCTTAACTTTATGTTTAATTGACTTTATACTGACCATGAGACTTTTCTTAACTGATTTTATGTTGACTATCATACCCTTAACTTCTGTATTTTTCAAACATGAATATGCCTATGATGGTTTTTTCCTCCTGTAAGAGCATGAAAGTTAACTGTTGAGCCATGTGTACCTGAGAATTTTCTTCTTTTTCCTTCAAACATAACAGCTATAGAGTTTTGGCGGTAATATTTCCCCTCAAAACCCTTTTGATATATCAATGTTGTCTGGAATTAGTGATACAGAAAAAGTTTGAGGTTAACCTGATGGTATTCCTCTGTAAGTAAACTTTAATTTCCTGCCTGAATAAGCTTGGGAATTCTTTTAATCCATGCGTTTCAAAAATTTCACCAGGCTATCTAGATATTGGTATGTTTTAATTAATAAACCCACAAATAGGAATTATTTTCAGCTGAGGTAAGTTCTCCCATTCCAGATCCTCAGTTATTATGTCTATCCTATTGTCATATATGTCCCATTTGTTTTTCTTTAAGTAAACTACTTATGATTATTTGTGTTCATTTTTCATAATTTTTTATATATTCTTTGTTTTAATATTTCAGCCTCTTTCTTCTGATAGTTGGGAAAACTACACAAATTTTTCTCCTACACTACTGATCTTATTTCCTGCAAAGATCTTTATTTCTTAAATTTTATGTTTAGTTTATATTTTCTATCTTATTAATTTATCAAAAATCCCCTCTATTTTTATCAAATATCACTTTGTTTTGCTGTCCAAGATTTCTTGAATTTTACCTTAAAAATTCAGGAGCCTTGTGAAATTATTTTGTGTTTTCTCAAATAAAAATATGGTCAACAGCATCTTATCCTCTGTATCTGTTATGCAACACCACTGTTCTCGATACTGCAATTAGTCATCGGGTTCCCAGTTGGGGTTCCCCCTGGCACCTCATTTCTTCTTTTTCATCCACACAGAAAAGATTTTAAGGTCAACAAAAAATGAGACTAAAACAAAGTGAGATTTATTGAAAGTCCCCTCCAAACGAGGAGCAGGCCAATTGAGGGAGACGATGACGACAAACTCCTGGGTGATATGGTTTAAATGAGGGACTTTCTGGGCAGAAACTTTCATTAGCATTCAGGGATGTTTGACAGAAAAGGGTTATGAGGCTCTATTACTTCTGCACATGCCCTTTCCCACACAATACACGCAGAAAAACCCACAGGGGAAGGGGGGGTCAAAACCGCAATGCAAATTTTATTATAATTAGTCCAAGGCCTAGTGAGGAGCTGAGGTCAGGCTGGTTTCCTCTGAGCTTGTGCCCAGAATCTGCTGGTTCCAAACCTGCCCTCAGGCAGCCTGCTGGCTGCTGGGCCCCCAGAGAGGGGCTGTCTGAATGCAGCGTTGGTCCCAGCCCTGATGGGGACCCCAGGGCAAGCCCCACCCTAGCTGCTCAAGTCTAACTCCCTACCTAACAATTGGTTCCTAAGAAATTTGGTTTTGTTTTTTAATTACTAAATATCTAAAACATTCTATCAAGCCAGATACTTTGGTATATTTCCTCTGCCCTCCCCCTCCCTTTACTCACATCTTTTTAAATCTTATGCTGAAATACGGGTCGAACCATAAAATCCTTAGTCAAGGTTCAGGTTCTTTTAATTGTTAAAAGATGGAATTCCTGTAGAAGTTCTGTACTTATCTGATTGTGTGTGTGGAAGACAATTTTTTACTTTCTGATTTGTAGAAATTGTAGTTTTTATCTTGTCAGGAAAAAATATATATGAAAAAGCACATCCCTTTTAGACTGCACTACTCCTATGGATCTGCCATATCTGCTTAGTCCTATTACCACCCTTTCCCAGGAAGCAATGAACACAGCTGTTTTTACTTCCCTAAAACTACATTACAATTAAAATAAAGATACCAAAGAATTCTATTTTGGCTATGATGCAGTAACTGGGACTAAACTTGACCTCACAAGTGGCAAGATTTTTTTTTTTTTTTTTTTAATTTCTTACATGCTTTTATTCGGCATTTCATCCAAACATTGTTTTACCTTATTATCTTCCCAAAATAAAGCCTAGTCCCTAGATGTCAACATTCCACACCTAAAAAAATGGCATTTTATAGATCTCTTAGATACCGTATCCCAGGAATCATATGCAGTGCAGAGGTGCTCAACATTCAGAAGTTGGATTCTGTTGTACTGCCCAAGTGATCAGAAATAACCAAAGCATGTTAAATGTATTAAATTTACTTATGGTCAGAAAAACACTTGAGGATAAATTCCAGGAACACTAACATAGGAAGAAAACGGTAAGCGTGGAATGCATTCTGCATCATCCAGCAATATTTTCTACAGTGAGTCCATTTTCAAGGCAGATTCTTAGGTTTTTACTGCTTATAATGGAAACCTTTATGAGAGGATCTGATTTGGAGAAGTGACTTGTGGAATAAGTGTAATCCAAATCCTCAGCCTCTGTCATGGTAAGTGGTGGCACCCGGGCTGGCCTGTCACCCTTAGAACTGTGAGGTTCATCACAGTCTTTTGACTTTGAGTGTGCCGATTTAGCTGTTTTGGGCTTCCAATCAGGGTCATGCTTTCTTCTGTCCAATGATGATTTCTCGTGCTCCTTGGCTTTCTTGTAAACACTGAAAGAAAATATAAGACACTGTTCTTAGACATTGGTCCATAGTCAGCCCAACGTTGCTATCACTGAGAAAAGGCATGCAGAAAAGTTGAGCCTGACGGTAATCTGGGCACCTTTCTATAGGCACGTTTCAGACTGTAGTGTAGTTTAGGGACAAAGAATCACTAGTATTTCTATACATAATCAATAAAAATTGAAAAATAAAATATTAAAGAATTATGGATTAACTTAAAATTTGTGTAAAAACCAACTAAATTCTGCTTAGGATCATTAGAGATGACAAAATAAATGGAGTAATAAACTAGGTTTATTAATTAAAAAATTAAGCCCTGACTGGTTTTCTCAGTGATTAGAGCATTGGCAGGCTGACTATAGGGCCTTGGGTTCAATTCCAGTCAAAGGCTCTTACACCTGTCGGGGCTTGTTCGGGAGGCAACCAATCAATCTCTCTCTCTCTCTCTCTCTCTCTCTCTCTCTCTCTCTCTTTCTGTCTGAAAAGCAAAAGTAAAAATATCCTTGTCTGAGGATTAAAAAAAACACACAGATCAAAACAACGTAAACTAAGATTATTCATTAAATGTGTGTATAAATTCAATGAAATGTTAATCATCACCTGAAAGGTATTTCCCCCAAATTATATACATATATGTATTAAAGGACCTGAAATAGTCCAAGATTTTTTAAATAAAAGAACAAAGTTGAAGGACTATGCTACCTACCTAACTTTACAATCATTATAAAGCTATAATAATTAAGACAGAGTGGTATTGGCATAAAGGTTTTATCAATGAAATAGAGTTTTCAGAAAGAGATTCACATTTATAGGCTCTATTTAATTTTTTTAAGGGCACCAATAATTCAATAGGAAAACAATAGTCTTTTCAACAAATTGTGCTTGAAGCCTTAGATGAATCTCAAAAACATACTGAGCAAAAGTAGCTGAATAAAAAAGAACAAAACCTTTATGATTTCATTTATGTAAAATTTTAGAGAAAGTTAATTTAACTCAGACTGAAAAAAAAAAAAACTAAGAGGAACAGGGAACTTATGGTGTAATAGAAATTTTCTAAATCTTGACTTTGATAGTGGTAACTCAAGTGAATACATTTAATTGTATTTTCTGAAACTATGTCAGAAAATTGTTCATTTACTTTTCAGGGGAGGCTGTTCACTTTTTGTGCAGTTAGTTGCCTGCATTTTAAGGAACTGATATCCAGAGTGAATATATTAATCTTGTGCAGTTTTTCCTTGACTAGCTTTCCTTTCACTCCTGAAGTTTAATAGGCTGCCAATGCCTATTACTAGTCTTTAAGATATTGTGGCTTGGCATTTTGATCTTTGCTCTCACATACACTTTAAGAGAAAACATTGCTAACCTGATGTCATCCACAGATGGATGTAGTCATCTTCTCTCAAACCCAAGGGGATTTCTTTGTATTTATATAGACAAAGCCTCTTGATTCTATTGCTTCGTTCCTCTGGAACCCTGAAAACAGCCCATTATTTATGCCTCAAGTTCATTTTGCTTCCCTTTGGTAAGTTGGCATAACTATGACTCGAATGTCAAATACTTGCACACATTTCTCTTTACCTGAAGCCTTGCTGTATTCCTGTTTTTCACACATTTTGAATTTCTGAACTGCTCTATATATTCTCTATGGCTGAATACCTAATTCTAATTGTTATATTCTGTTTTACCTAAAGAGAAAGATCCTGGAGCCTTTTAAATTCAAACATAAAAGTACAAACACCCTAATAGAAAAATTGACAGAACAAGCAAGTTACAGTAAACATGAAAGGACTCTTAAGTAATCAAAGGGATGCAAATTAAAACAGCAAGATATCATATTTGCCTATTGTCAGGAAAAAAGAAAAATATTCATTGTTTTAAAAGCTGCAGGAGGCTGCTGGTAGGAATATAAATTGCTTTCTGAAAGAAAATAGATATTTTTCAAAACTTTAAAATGGGCATTATCTTTTGCTCAGAAATTGTACATCTAGTGGTTTATTCTAAATAATCAGCAAAGATACAAATATGTAGGCACAAACACATTTACCACAATACTTTTTAAATGGTAACAATACCAACCTTTCTAATAAGGGAGTAATTGATGGTGCATCACATAAATGATGTCTGTCCATAGACGTCAGGAGTTTTGTGTTAAAATGCACATGTATTTAGAGAATACAATCTCAAATAAATACACTAAAATGCAAATCACCAATATCTATGTTGTGAGATTAAGGATATATTCATTTTCTTTCTTTAGCTTTTCTGTATTTTGCAAAACACCTACATACAGTATTACTTTTGTATTCACACTTTAGGCATTTGATGAACTCTGTACCCCATGGGCCCATTTTCTACCTCTCAGTTTCTTTGCAACCTGCCTGCCTTTGATATCACTGCATTCACTCACACTATTGTCTGGTGTACTATTTAAGAAGAAAGAAGTCATCATACGATTTTCCCAAGGTTTTCTGGTGACTCAATTGTCCCCAAGGTAAATTCAAACTGCTTACATAGTGCACCAAGCCCTTCATATTCTAACTCTATCTCTTCAGCCTCATCTTTAATCACTATTTTAATCTTTCTACAGTTATATTTTATCCTCAGCAACCCCCAATTGATCAATTTGTTGTGGTCACCATTGCCTAATATATACATATATCAAATCATTATGCTCTATACTCTGAACTAATATAATCTTATATGTCAATTATATCTCAATAAAACTTAAAAAACTGTTAATCAGACATTAACATAAGTAATTAGCAGAATTAAATATAGCCCTTAATGTTCTCTGATCTGTATTGTTTTTCTTAAATGTGTCTGTCTTTGCAGAGGTGTTTCATGGCGTTACCTGGGTTAAAAAATCAAATAAGGTTCTGAATGAGATTTGTAAATTCTAAAGCCATGAATTATCATTTTAAGAAATAAATTGCACAAATGAAAACCATTAACTGCTTTTGAGGATAATTGTTACTCATAATATGGTGTTAGACTATATTTAGTTGATATTTATAAAAGTTGTATAGAACAGATTTCTGTTTTAATCCTCAAAGCTTAATGATTGAAATGCATTTTTCCTTGTTCTGAGGAAAAACCAGATAAAATATGCTGCTTAGTTTTATTGAGAAAAATATTTTCTTCTTAGCTTTTGTAAAATATCCTATGATTTCTAGAAAGGTATTCATTAAAGCAAAATGGATCAACTTGCCAAAAATTAAATGAAGCAACACACCATCTAACCATCCAGGCAGAATGATATTTTGTCTGCCTCAACTCCTCCTGACATTTTCATTGGTTAAAGAATTACTCCTCACTTCATGAATTAAAGTTGCTTAGTGCTTCAGTAGAAACAGCTGCTGAGTCTCCTTCCTAAAGTAGCTATTTGAAAATTATAAAAAGCAGTATTTGAAAGTGTGTTAAATATTCATTTATAAACTAGCAGAAAGCTTCAGATTAAAAGGTAGGCATTTTATATACATTTTTAAAATGCCATATACTATACATACTGCTTCTCATCACCAAAATGTTAAAAAATCTTCAATGAAAATATTTTTATAAGAAAAAAATCACTTAATTTACAACATGAATGTATTTTCCCTTCCTTCCTTCCTTCCTTCCTTCCTTCCTTCCTTCCTTCCTTCCTTCCTTCCTTCCTTCCTTCCTTCCTTCCTTCCTTCTTTCCTTTCTTCTTCCTTTCTTTCTTTTTTCTTTCTTATTTTTAAAAATAAACTGAAACCCTACTCCTTTCCGCTGTTTTCAGTTTGATGAGACCCTTGTTTTCATACATTGACTCAGTAGAAAACATACCTGGGGGCCTGATGACCCAGGGGGTCCCCTGACCCTCTGGGCCTCTGTGGCACAAAAGGGCCACCTGGGAAAGGCTGGAACTTGGACTTGACCTTGGCCAGCATTTGCTTCTTCTGATCATTTTCTTTCCTCAACGTGAGCTTTCTCTCAGTCGACATGGCTGTGCTCCAGCTTTCTTGAGCCCTTTTCACAAAGAAGGTGGTCTCCTGGTCTCTTTTCTATAGAAAGTGCCTCTCTCCAATTCCTTGCCCATGTCTCCTGACATCTTCCTGCACAGGGTGCAAATCTGATATGTGGAGTTCGTGTATCTAGACACATTGAGAAGTTGCTTTCCCATTTTTAAGGGACGCATTTCCTCCTCAAACAGTCTTTCGCAAGTTGCCTTAAGTAACCTTCCTGAAGTTCAGGCAGAATTTGAGGGTTGAGCTCCGGCTGCTGACTCTCACTTTCTAGGTGTGAATTTTCACGCTGCAGAGATGCTTCTTCAATTTGGAGACTGTGCTTCTCTTCCCAAGATCGTCTGCCTAGTCTGTGAAGTTCCTCTTCAGGACTTTAAAGGGACACATTGAGGTTGGCATCGTCAGGGACACGCTTCAGATCACCTTGTGACCAAAGGACGGGGTGATCGCCATTTTCTGCTCGACCTGCCACTTCCCAGGGTCTGAGTGACCATGCAAATCAGGCGAAGGGCTGGCCTGCAGCAGGTGTCAGCCGCTGGTGGTAAATGGCCGGTTTTCTCCACCCGTGGGTTTGACTGCGCCAGCCTTCGTCCCTCCTCCTTAACCTGGACTCTCTGCCTCCATCTCATACGTAGTGGAGCAATTGTGGGTTTTCTGAAGAATGAGTGCTTTCAATGAAATCATTGATTTTCTCCTGAAGTTGTTCACCACTGATGTCGGATGCTTTTCAGATGTTTTTTTCAGCCAGCTGGGAAATTGGAAGAGTCAATTTAGGACACTGGCTCTTCCATGCCTTTTGCAGTGAGTCCACCACGTCCTGAAGTGATAACCTGCTCAGGTGAGTATTCAGTACCAATGAGCATGGGATTAGTAACACGGGAGGACTGGCCTCCGCCCCAAGAGGCCTGACAGAGTCATTGGCTTGTGTCATTGGTCCAGTATTCTCACTATATCTTTCACAGACTGAACACTGTTTTGCAGGCAGAACACTTTTTACCTAGAGCCTTCACAGTTCTCAAAGTGTGTAATCTCCTTACTATGAAAAATGCCACCACAGCACATACCAGATCTCCCAGGGAAATGCAGGGAGACCTGGAGCATGTCTCAGGCTCTCAGAAACCATCAGCAGAGCATTGCCCAGGTGCTGCAGGAGCAGCTGGAAGGTGAATGAGTTTCAGGCAGCACCTTCATGACTGGGGCTCACAGCTCTGCCTCTGAGTGCCAGTGTCCTCTGGGCCACAACTGACCACTCAGAACCCTATAGAATATTCCATCTCAAAGGTAAACAGGTACCTAGCAACCAGGACAAATCAGTTGGGCTGGGGGAGAGGGGTCCAGCAGGTTCTAGAAAACCATTCTCTCTAACTGTGCTCTGAAGTAGAAAGTAATCTCATATATACAGGTGCTGGGGCAGGTGGAAAGGCCTGATTCCAGTCTGGAGTACAGAGAGTTTACATATATGCCCTTGCCTCCCCCCTAAAATGTCCCTTACTGTTAGCGCCTTGCATTGGTGTGGTGCATTTTGATAATTAATAAACCAATATTATTACATTATTATCCACTAAAGTCCATAATTTACACTAGGGTTCACGTTTTGTGTTGTGTAGTTCTGTGAGCCTTGGCAAATACATGTCATGTATTCACATAACAGTATCATAAAAAATAGGGTCACAGCCCCCAAAATTCCATGTTCCACCTATCCACCCCTCCTTTCCTCCCCGTGAACCTCTACAAACCACTGATAAGCTTCCTTGTTCCGAAGGCTGCTTTGTCCAAAATTAATTTAGCTAGTCTGTTTCTTCAATTAGTGTTAGCGTGGTATGTCTTTCTCCACCCCTTTAGTTTTGTGGGTGTTATTTTTTTTATTCCCTAGGTCAATCTCCATCCTTTTACTATCCACTGTCTTTGTTTCTTCTCTCTCTCTCCTCTCTCTGGTTTTAGTGAGCATTTTATGATTCCATTTTATCTCCTCTCTTAGCATATCAATTATACTTCTATTTAACATGTTTGAGTAGTTACCTTTGAATTTGCAATATACACTTACAACTTATTCAGGTCCACTTTCAAATAACATTCTACTGCTTAATGGGTTGTACAAATACCTTAAAGCAGAGTTTTCCCACTTTCACCTTTCCGTCTTTTATAACACTATCATTCATGTCACTTATCCATAAGATATAATATGCAGTGCATTGTTGCTATTATTATTTTGATCATATTGTTATCTGTTGGATCAATTAAGATTAAGTAAAATATTTTATTTGACCTTCATTTATTCTTAATTAAAGGCTCTTCCTTTTTCATGTAGATCTGCGAGTCTAACCTGTGTCAAAATCTGCTGTTTTTGATAAATAAGCTATTGTAGTTGGTTCTGAGTCTTATCTTCCTGGAGCAAGTATCTAAGTTATTTTTGCCTGTTTTTAGCATTGTTTAACAAAGTGACAGGAAAGTATATTTGTATTCTCACCAATACTTCTACTTAATAGAATTGTGCATGTCTCTCCATGTATCTTTCTAAGATAGATTCCTGGAAGTGGACATTCTGGGGCTCCACGTTTGTGCATTTTTTATGTTAACAAATATGATCAAATTGTGTTCCAAAAAGCTGTAATAATTAACACTTCCAGCAAAGGTATATGTTACTCTATTTCTCATACCCTTACTAACACTGCATGTAATCAACTAATCAAGCTATCAATTTTACCAACGTGGTGAGAGAAAAATGCTGTGTTATTTGATATTTTATTTACAATTTTCCTGAGCTTTTTCTGCATTTTCTTAACAAAGTGAAACATCTTTCTTATGGTGCACTGTCATATTTTGTCTTTTGTGATATATCTGTTCAGACTATTTGTCATACATTTTTTTACTTGTAGGAGTATTTTACATAATATGAATTTCTTGCACATGTGTCTAAGAGATGGCTTAGTCAGTTCTGCTAAAAGGCCTCCATTGATTTCAGGACTGTTTCACCTTCAATTTTGGGCTTTGGTTGAGTGACAGTAGTTACTTGGAACATCACTTTTCATGGAGGAAATGGAAGCTCCTGGAGAGATGAGTGGTAATATGGGATTTCTCTTAAAGACTGACATACTTTCACTGGCATCCACATTCTACTCAAAATAAATCACATGGCCCTGGTCCAAATCTGTAGGGTGGGGAATTTACTCTTATCATGGATGTCAGGCTGACAAGGGGGTGAATATTTGTGAACAAAAATCTAATTTTCTTAGTTATAGTTAAAGCTCACTCTTGCTTAAGCCCTCCCAGGAGATAGTCTTGAAGCAGAATTTGGTGATTATCATTGTGATATGTTTTGTATCTAGTAAAAATATTCAATTTATGTATCCATGAACTAAATTATATATGCTATTGTATTTAAGATTTATCCATGTTTACAAAGCAATCACAAAAAAACATATGAAGAGATGTTAAATATAACTGGTAATTTGGAAAATATAAATTAAAATAATGTTTCTTATATAAACTTGCTTCCAAACGCTTGCCTCTTCATGGTTACCTATCCTAAGGTGTTATATTTTAATTATGTTCAATTCCACTCAGTCCATTACTATATGAGACTTTCTTAAATAACATTCACATTTTTTTTTTATAAAAAATAAATAAGTAGAGCAGCCGGGCATGGCTCAGCGGTTGAGCTTCTACCTAGGATCCAGGAGATCGAGGTTGGATTCCCAGTCAGGGCACATGCCCAGGTTTCGGGCTGGATCCTCAACAGGGGGCGTGCAGGAGGCAGCCGACCGATGACTGTCCCATCATTGATGTTTCTATCTCTCTCTTCCTCTCTCTCTTCCTCTCTCTGAAATCAATAAAGGTAAATAAATAAATAAATAAACAAATAAATAATAAAAAGTATGACAACACCAAATGTTGGTGGGTAAGTATGAAATGAGAATTTTTACTCATTGATGGTAAAACTATATATATAAAAATAGTGATTTGGTTTTGAGTCATAAGACTGAAGTTGTACATGCCCTGCAATGAAGCAGCTTCCTTTGTTTTAACAGGAGAGATTGTATAACATGGAAATTTTCTATTTCTTTAATATTTTGAAAAATTAACAATATAAACTTTGGAAACTAATGTATATTTTGGTACAAAACTTAAACTATATTTTCAATTTTGTCTATGGTTATTATGACATCCAGATTTTTTTCTTGGTTCTTGAATCATTTTAAATAATTTTAATTTTTCCAAGAGATATCATTAATTTTATTCATGGATCCTATTGATGTTTATACTAAAGGTTGATCCATTTCTGTTTTCCAGGCCCCTCGGATGTACTGTTAGTTTTTAGACCTATCATTTCCAGGGCTTGGTGCTGAGATGTGAAATATGACTGTCTGCCCAAGTTATCAATCTGATTTCCTTTGTTCATTACAGCAATGGGACTGGATAGACAGTGCGTTACTTATACAGGGTGGGGCAAAAGGAGGTTTATGGTTGTGAGTACATGAAACACAGAGTTTATTCTTATATTACTATTTATTAATTATGGTATTATTTTTCTTACGAACAACTGTACACCTACTTTTGCCCCACCCTGTTGGTTATCTCCAATATGCCCTGCCTTCAAAATTTCACTCTAAGTATGAACACCTCAAGTTTTTGATAATGCAGAGGCCATATATAGAGAAATCTAAATGTTTAGGCTTCCAAGAAAATGTAGTGGCCTCCAGTGAGCCTTGTTATAGCTCTTGACCAAGGTTATAGAATAGAAATTTCTTTGTTTATTTATTTTTTAACTGTTAGTGGATAGATTTTATTGAATGAGGTATATCATTAATATCAGGTTTTAAAGATTAAATATGTATTTTAATCTTTATTGAATTTATTGGGGTGACATTGGTTAATAAAATTATATATGTTTCAGGTGTACAATTCTATAATACATCATTTCTGTATTATAGTGTGTGTTCACCGCCCAAAGTCAAGCCTCTTTCTGGCATCATTTATTCCCCTTTTACCCTATTCTACCTCCCACCACCCCAATTTCCCTCTGGTAATCACCATATTATTGTCTTTGTCTATGAGGGTATTTTTTTAGGTTTTTTTTTTTTTTTTTTCTTAATCCCTTCACAGGAAATCTCTCTATTTGGCATATATATATATTTCCTTTTCTTTCAACTAGGACTTGGTAAGATAGAAGGTAATGTGCCATCATTTCTTTTTCAGTTTGTCCTATAGTGCATATTCTGTGTTTCATTGTTTTTAGGTTGATACAAAATCTTCATGTTCACTCCACTTAGGGAATTTGGCCAATTTTCAAAATGAAATTGGGTATAAAACTCAATGTTATCTACCAAGTCAGAAAATACTCTTCTTATTTTTAAGATTCATATCTGGACAAACTGAAACTAATCTCATGGTATCATTCAAGCTATTTTCCGATTGCACTAACACTTGTATTTTAAAACAGGTTTTAGTAAATGTTCTCAGGAACTATTGTAAAGTGCTATAGAGATTTCATAAATGGTCTATTTTTTCTATGCACATCAAATTATCTAGAGTTTAGAATCTCACTGTTTTTTCTAGGACAGATAAATTTAGTGGTATATTACGACTTTGACTGAGGTTAGAATGTTAGCAGTATCGTATGAGAAAGTTAGAAAGTAAAGTGATCCTAAATTGGAAATAACTGAGGCACTTGAACAATTTATAGAGTTAATTCTTACAATGAGTTTGCTTTTGGTCAGGAATTAATAAGAATCTGTATAATTAAAAAACTTTAAAATGAATGAATGACAAAACAATAATCACAATCTATCTGCATACCCAAATCATCTTCACTAATAAGCACTAATAATCAACCCCCAAATTTTTCAGGATCCCTAGGTATTATAAAATTACTAAAGTATCTCTCTACATAAATATGCTGCTACAAATAAACTTAACCTAGTCATTTAGATAAAGGGTAAGTAAATAGTCAGAACTTTAATTTAGTTAAATATATTTCAAGATATTTATTGAGTAACCCCAGCAATGCCAACCAACTGGCCCATAATGAATTAGTTTGCTGTCTAATACATTTCAAAAATGAGATAAGATACATATTTTAATGTAACCCCTGTTCCATTTTATAAATAAACAAAACTCTCAGCTTCATATTCACAGTTTATATAGATCAAAATTAAAGGACACAGTGAGATTTTAACAAATTTGAACAAATCTGGACATCTAGACCTGCAATTCAGTTTCCAAATTTCTTCATATGAACACAATTGCTATTGAAAATAATAATTGCATTTCTCAAATACCAATATAATTCCAAACATTAAAAAAATTAGACACATTTCTCACTTTTTATTTATACTTTAAGCATAGTGCTATTCATATTCTAATTTGTCATTATCATTTTCTTTCTAATTATCTCAATTTTAAATCCTTAAAAATTAGAAGATCAAAGTTTCAAATAGTTTTAGCAGTGAATTAACTACCAAGAGTAGTAAGATAATTGAATTTAATAGAAAAAAATCTATTATTTTCAAATGTCTTTTTTTTTAATTAAATGAATTTTACTTTATATTACCTGAAAATACTATTTCCAGTAATTTTAGCAGTAAATTGTAAGGTCAAATTATTGAGAGGAAAGATCAACTGATTATTAATGAGATGATATTTCAAAAGCCCCTATTTCCTCTAATGAACACAAAACTATAAAATACTAATATATTTTGCAGCCCACACATGCCAGGACAGTTTGCAAATTTTAGATGAGTATAGGTAAATAACCTGTGTGATTTTACAGAACAAAGTTCACCAAAGTATATAATTCTCTTTCTGTGTACAGAGGTAATTATAAGAGATCAAATTGATTGAACATTTATATAAGCATCAATTAAATAATAGGCCTTCGGTTATGACCAAAATGAATCCCAGTTCAACGAATGGGATGAAATGACAGTGCTGTGAGGCAGATGAAGAGGGTAACATTCAAAGTGCTTTAGGTTTCTACACTCTTGGGGGTAAGACGACTGGTTCTTTTGGAGGTTCAGTGTTTTAGAACAGAAAGTAAATATACGTTTCAATTTAACTTAAATACTTTTTCAAATAATAGCTGAACATTAAGTCCAAACTTAGAGGATGCAAATTCAGAGAAGCTTTGTGTTAGAGCAGTGGAAATAAAGAGCTAATTTCAACACAGATATAGAACAATGTGTATATTTTTGTAAGAAAAATAAAGCTAAATAATAATATGAGAGGCAATTTAAATTAGGACCCATAAAAAAGGGCCTATGGTTTATCGGGAAATTTGAACTCGATTAGTAGAAAACAATGGCACTTTGAAACAACAAAGCAACACGTAACAACTTAAAAGTTATAACAAAATAAACAGACAAGCAGGACAGAAACAGAGAACATTTTGATGGTTGCCAGAGGCAGAGGGATTGGGGGGATGGGTAAAAAAGGTGAATGGATTTAGAAGTACAAAGTGGTAGTTACAGAATAGTTATGGGGGTGTAAAGTACAGCGTAGGGAATGTAGTCAATAATATTGTAATTACTATATACGGTGTCAGATGGGTGCTAGATTTATCGAGGTGGTCACTTCATAAGTTGTAGAAATGTCTAATCACAAGTTTGTACACCTGAAACTAAAAATGTATTGAACATCAACTATAATTTAAATTTTTTTTTAAAAAGTTAACTCCCCTTTACACTCGAATGAGTTTAAACCATGTTCTGACATCTCAAGCCTTGGTACCAAGGGCAAGTTTGAATGACTGAGGGGTTCCCAATAATGACAAGCGTTCTGCTGAGATAATCAAGAGGGGGCCTTATTTACACAAACAATCGAGGTTCAGATAGTCATGAGCGCTGCTGCTGGTGTTTCGTCCTAGATGGTACAAACACTATGAAGGAAGAGTTGGACGGAAGAGCAGTTCTCACAGGAATTTTTTTAAAAGGACAAAGAAAGGGAAGAAAAACTGTTCCTGTGTGTCACAGTAAAAAAAACGACCTTAGCAAAATAATTGCACTTTATTCTTCACACTGCAGGTAAGAAATTGGGAGAACAAACTTAGGGTTATAGATTTCCAAGTATATAAGTATAAAACGTGTTGATACTTAGAGGATTAGAGCTCAGATCTGAAACACAAAAGTACATATTTTTAAAAAGCAACAACACCATGTTACCCAAAGAAATATAATCAAATGGGAAGTTGAAGTAGACAAGAAATTTTATTTATTTATTTATTTATTTATTTATTTATTTATTTATTTATTTTTAAGTAGGTTTTTATTGATTTTAGAGAGAGGAAGGGAGAGAGAGAAAAACATCCACCAGTTGCCTCCCGTATGCATTCGGCCCCGGGCTTGAGCCCACAGCCTGGCTGTACGTGGCCTGACCTTGAATGGAACCGACAGCCTTTCGGTGCGTGGGGCAATGCTCAGCCAGCTGAACCGCACCCGCCAGGGAGGGTAGATGAGGAATTTCAAGCTTTATGGAAATAAATAGAACTTATTTGGCTGAGACTCAAAGAACAGAAGGGAATAATAATGTTGTGGTGTGTACCACTCACTGCCTTCCATGCAGAAAAAAGGGTATTGGTGGGGTTTTTAAATAGAATTTATAGAACTAGTTCAGTAGAAAAGTATCATAGTGGTGGTATGCAATACACAGATGTAAATAATGTTTCAGTTTTCTATCTTCAAATTTCTATGAAGCCTTAATTTGCCTAGAATTTGCCTGCTGACTAAAATTTATTGTAACACCAAAATCAATACTCATGATATTCTCACAGTGATTTGAAGACTGCATATGAACAAAGAGGCGAGAAATATGATTCACCAACATGCGTTTTCCCAGCTCAGATGAAACAAGGAGACACTTTGCCATCTTGTTTCAGCTTTCAGACTATAAACAAGTGTACTTTTTGTGGTGGTTTAATGCCCTGTGTTTTGCATTTTTCTGCTTTTTGTTGGTGAAGTTGCTGTTTAAAATTGTTCCTGAGCAGAGTGTTGAACTGCCGTCTGCTGTTCCTAATTACAGAGCCCGTGACAAGCCTCACTGAAAAAATATGTGTTAGATAAGCTTTGTTCAGGTGTGAGCGATGGTGCTAGTGACTAATGAATCAACAATAGGCATTAAATGGGTGTCTATAAACAAAACACTCATAAAACAAGGCTATTTGAGCAAAACTGTGGCCAAGGCTTGCGGGAGCCTAACCCGGTATCTCTTCTAGCAGCAGTGATTCAGTATTTATTTGTTAATTCAGTGTTTGCAGCTACTTCATGGATCATAACCAAAGTGAATAATGAGAATTAAATGTATATATTTTTCTTGAATAAGTGTTATTTCAAAGATGTATCTATTATTCATTAAGCTAGTTAGCCTTATCTTTTTTATATGTTTTCAGAAAATGCAATTCATGTGCAATGGAATGCATTCAGGTCTGTAGGTATATAACAGCTGAAGTCCTGGGGTTAATCGTTAGCTCTCCCAGCTAGTTATGTTCCAAATGACATACTCTGACTTTGCATTAAGTCTCTAATTTCTTTGAGTTTTTGCCTTTCCTCTGTGTTACTAATTGGGTCATGAGACTGTTGTAAAGACCCAAAGAGATGGGGTAAGAAAATATTTTCTAAACTCTAAAATGCTGAACAAATAACGGTTATCCTTTGACTATATCAGTTTTATCTATCGAGACAAATTAAACTTAAATAATTACAACTAGAATACACATTTTACTCACCTTTTAAAAAATTGGCTCCTACCGACTAGATATTTGGAAGTCATCATACTTGCGAATGTGAGCACGAAGGATGTAAAACATAGAGGGGCTTGCAGCTTAGGTGAAGAAATTTGGCATTCATACTTTAAAAGAAATGCAATATAAGGTAGTAAATGATAAAGACACACAAACATTTCTGTTAGGGCACTAAGAAAGGCGGGGCCATAAACAAAACTTCCCTTGAAGAGAGGACATCAGTGATGCACAGCTCTCTCAAGTGGAAACAGGAGGAAAAGAAAACGTTTATGTTTTTGTCATTTTATTGTCCTTGGTTTTAAAAATTACTTAAAATACAGAAAAATATTCCTAAGAAGCATTCCTATGCAATAAATGTTTTTACCTACCTATGAAGTACAATACGTTTGCTGTTACATTTGTTCTAAAATTTGATTTCGGAATTCACCTAATGCATTTTTTTTTTCCTGCAAAAAATAGGCTTTTCTAGATTTATTTCTTATGTACTTTATGTTTGTTAGTTGTGACATGATCTCTATTTATACTAATTAATAAGTGCTGTAATTATACAAATCATGCTTACACAGACTAATTTAATGAAGATGATACTTAAATATATATTTTTCTTTTTTCCTGCCTGCAATAGGAGAGTATGAGTTGCTGAGATTTATTAAATAAAGGGTCAAAAACCAGAGCGACATCATGAGTTTTGCCAGCAAGTGGGGGTGTGGGGAGGTGAGGCAGGTGTTCTTTACTCCTGCTGAGTGGCTCCCTAGCCTCTGAAGACCTTTCTTATTCCCTGCTCCATTGTTCTCCTTTGATGCTGGGCCTTGCTTTTTTTAAATTTTTTCTTTTAATACATCTTTATTGATTTCAGAGAGAGGAAGGGAGAGGGAGAGAGAGATAGAAACACCAATGATGAGAGAGTCATTGATCAGCTGCCTCCTGCACGCCCCCAACTGGGGATGGAGCCCGCAACCCGGGCATGTGCCCTGACCAGGACTTGAACCTTGATCTCCTGGATCCTAGGTCGATGCTCAACCTCTGGCCCCTCCTGCTGGGCATGCTGGGTCTTGCTTGCCTGAGGCTGCAGTTCCCGTTGGAATCTGGGTCCCTGCCTCTTGGTGCTCCACAGTCCCCCTCCCATTGCTAGTCACATTTTCATAGATCCTGGTTAGTGCTGGGCAGAGATCAGTACATCAGTAGTTCTCCTCTTGGTAAGATCTTCTCAGCCTTGATGTTAAAGGCAAAGCATTTAAATTTATACTATACTTTTAAATATTAAAATGTTCTCGAAGCCAAACAGAGTTCAACAGATTGTTTGGTTGGGTGATTGACATCAAGAAGACAGAAAAAGTGTTTTTAAAGAAGCTGAGGTTGGGAATTGAAGAGTGAGTGGGAGGACATGGATAACTTTGGAATATGGGTTAAGCGACCCATTAGGGATATTTTTTTAAAAATCAGCTTCTATTCTATCTCATTTTATGTAGAGCCCCGTACTTACGGTTTAAGAATCAATTAAGGTTGTTTTTTTTCTTCCAAAAGTCTTTTCTGACCACCTCAATTTCGATGCTTATTTCTCCTAAATGTGTTCATACTTCCCTTACATAAATCGTAACAGTGATCATATAGTTAACATATTAAGAACAAAGACTCTGCCTTTTAAATTTCATATTCCTAGCACCAAACGCATATTTTGTTTGTTTATTTGCTTAATAAATGTGTCCCTGGGACAAAAAAGTAGTGTATTGTCAGCTAATTTGGTCGTATACAGTTTCCATTTTAGGTTGTATAATGTATTCTAAATTTTGTTTTGTAACTATGTATTTGTGAAGATATGCAATATGCACGGATGTCATTGTGGTGCTGTAAGTAAACTGAGACTGACTTCTTGTAGCTATTGGTTAAGGCAACACTAAAATGATATTTTTGTGTAATCTATTCTTTCTATAAAATAGTCCCTGAATACTGGCGTTAAGGTCATAATGGTGATTTTTTCCTCATATCTGAAGCTTTACATTTACTCTAGTTAAATTATTAGAAATAGGTGATGTCTACCTGTGCATAAATGAAGAATGAAAATCTACTTCTAAAGGGAATGGACTCATTGATCAAAAGATAGGGAGGAAAGGAGAGCAAAATAACTGGATTTCTTATTTTAGACTGCATAGATTTTACATGAGTGTAGGTCAAGATCATTTTCAGGAATATAGTTTCATTAATATTATTGAGTTTTAAATCAAAACTTAAGCAATATAGATATATTTAAAAATTGATAGTTCAATAAATTATCTGATATGAGGAGTAAAACTAAAAACCATATATGAGACTAATTTAATGTGCAGTTGTTAGCATGTAATATTACAAAAACTGAAATTAATTGTGTGTTTTCTTCTTACTATGTAAGAAGGAGAGCCAATGACACCAATTTAAGAAAGTAATTATAGTGTGTCTAAGACCTTTGCTCCAAGAAATCCAATAGGCCTATATTTACTTTTCAAATTGGAGAAAGATTAAGTAATTTTCCTATTTAATTATGATCTGTGTTTGTTTTAATCTTACCAAGCATTTTTAAATATGCTCTCTCTCCTCTCTCTCTTTCTTTTTCTCTCTGTCTCTGTCTCTCCTACATAGTGACTCTAAGGTGGAGACGAAAATCAAACATATGAAAGGCACAGAATTTAAGAATAGAAGAACTAACATTTGAGGAAATAGACTTAATAGGGCAAACAGAGTAATACTTTAGATTGTTATTATTGCCAGAGATATATCAGGAGCAGTGATTACAGAAATACTTCTATCATGAAAAACAAAATTCTCAAAACTTATGCTTAATATCATAATTGACTATAGTAGTGAGCTAAATTCTTGAAATTATTGAATAGAGAAATACTTCCACAAGATAATACAAAAAGAAATAAGTAAAACATGAAGACTCAACAGTCATAAGATATATTTGTAAGCTATGTTACAGAAGATTTGAAGAGATAAAATAAGATTTGAAGAGATAAAATAAAGGGCCAAGTGGGTTTTTTTAAATGAAATAAGATTACCTATAATTGAAGAATAATGGTATTACCAAATCAATGTCTTGCCAAGT
This sequence comes from Miniopterus schreibersii, assembly GCF_964146895.1. Lineage (NCBI taxonomy): Eukaryota > Metazoa > Chordata > Mammalia > Chiroptera > Miniopteridae > Miniopterus > Miniopterus schreibersii. The sequence continues at coordinate 63,657,495 of NC_138108.1, read as the reverse complement.
ATTGAGTGGCAGAAATTTTAAACACACATGTGCGCACACACACACACACACACACACACACACACACACACACATACCCATACATCCCTAGATACATCATTGTGGTAACTGGTAACTTTCTGAACTTCCCAAATCAAAAAGAAATTAAAAGTTAAGACAGAAGTTAAATGACATTAAAAACAAATGTGTTTCATTGCAAAATGCTGCAAAATGATTGTAGAAATATATTTTCAGAATTCTCAGGAACAAGTGATCATGAACAAAAAATTCTACACGAATAAAATTATAATTTAAGGGAGAAGACATGCAAAAATCCATCTTTTATTTTAAAAAGTATCCAATCTATAAGAATTATAATAGAACATACTCAAAGGAGCAAACACAAAGGAACAGCTCAGCACAAAGTAATCAATAAATTTTACATTAACTATGAAAAAGGTTGGTATATTTTAAATATATATATAAGACTATAGATAAAATATCAAAATTACTTATTCAATGCAAGATTATGGTTTGAGGAAAGAGAGGGGACAGTGGAAAAATAAATTAGTGGTTGTTCTTTTTATTTCATTTCATTTTATTATTACATTAAAATATAATCTAAAAATATATATGTAAGTATACCAAAAATCATTATGATCAAGAATGAAATAAAGAAAACTGAAAAATCCAAATGAAGGCAGAAAAGGAGTCATGAAAAACAAAGAAAAAATTTTTAAAAAACAGTATAAAGGGCAGCAATGATTGCAAACATTTTCTTAATAAAATATTAATTTTAATAATATTAAGTATTATTAATATTAATTATTAAAATTCACATTTTAAAGAGCCTCACAGATGAGTGAAAACTTTTTAAAAAAAACTACAGAGCTACTATGGATAAAGACACTAAAATATCAAGGAGAATATAAGTCTGGAAATCTTAATATCAGCCTTAACATAATTATTCATGCAAAATATTTGAAGGGAAAACCATTTATATTGATATTTATATGAGACAATTATATTAGTCAAACTAGGTACAACTCAATAAATGTTTCTTTTTCATTCAAGTCACAGCCCAGCAGATAGGAAAGGGCAGTCTTCCCCGTGATGACTCCGGCATCCCAGCTCCTTCCATTTTTGCTTCTTCCAGCTTCTGCAGCTTCGGGCGAGGCCCTCTCCCTCCTCCATGCTGATGAAGGAAGAGAAAGGGCAGAGATAAGCATGCTGACGTTTTGGTGGATACAGTTCTGGGAGAGGTATGTGTCATTTTAGTCACTGTTCTATCGGCCGTAGGCAGTTATAGGGCCTCAACTAAACTGCAGGAATTAGAAACCTCAGGCGTTGCTGAGCAGTATAGTCACTCAAAGAGCATCTTCTCAGTTTCTCAAGCAAAGTATAACAATTTTTATACATCTATTACCATAACTTCAAAACATATGCAGCAAAAATTGATGAAAACATTTATGGAATAACTGAGCAGTCCACAATTATAGCGGGGTACTTTATATTTGTGAATTCAATGAACAAATTATATGCTTAAGATTTTACATGATTGTTCTTTAGAGTTTCACAGGAACAGTATAACTATAAAATCATCCATTTCTGGTGAATAGAAAGAACAGAAATTAAGCAATAACTCCATTCGTTTTTAAAGTCAGCTTTCTATCATGCATAAATATGTATGTGTGTGTACATATGCATATATAGAGAATAAATATATGTGAGTATACACTATGCCTATACACATACATGTGTATATATACACATAGCTTATATTATTTTAAAATACAAAAATTAAAATTGTGTATATTGTATAACTACTGATATACTTATTGTTAGAATCTTAAAGGTCCTTGAAAACACCATAAAAACTATTTATAAAATCCTAATCAAGTCAAAGTTACAACCCGCAATCAAGTGTTTTGCTGTTGATGGTAGATTATTGATGCAAATACTTGTTTCTTAAATGAATTTGAACAGCATGAAATGAACCTGGTACAGTAGGTGAGATATAGGTAAGCATTCCTAATTAATAGTATTTGTAGTCTTTAGAAGAAATAGCTTAGTAAGTTGTCAAATTTTCCCCAACTGTTGTTAGAAAAACAACAAAGTCTTTCAAGTTTAGTTCTATTGCACTTTTATTCAGACTAGGGGTGCTGAATGGATGAAATATTTTAGAGTTCTGATTCTTCTGGCAAATATTCTAACTTATGGCAAAGTAAATGAGATGTTATTACCTCATATTTCACCTCTACATTGTGGCAGACGTTGTACTTATCAAACACAACTCTTACTGTTCATGTCTCCTCATTCATGAGTTCTTTGAGGAAAAGACAAAATTTTTAATATCTTTGCATCCCTAGTTCCTGGCATAATACCTGAACATAGCAGATTCTGGAATAGTTTGTTTATGGAACTTCATATGAGAAGAGGTGGTGAGGCCAAGAACACGGAAAATTTTTACAAAACAAGAAAAATGGTCTGTTCACTTCACCTTTCCACCTAAACACATCCATTCCTACTAGAACACCTGGCCTTTGACTTTTAAATTACAGTGGTGATATTTCATCTAATATTAATTAAATCTTTATTTCTACACATGGGAATATTGTTGTCCATGTCAGCAGTGGGAGTAGGTCAATCTGTATGTTAATTTTTAGCTCAAAGACTAGGAACTGTTGATTAAAAAGATGAGGCATATTTGAAAGCATTCTTCTTGTCTTTTTTTTTTATTACAAATCTGTGTGCAGATATTTCCTAATATGATATTGAACCTCCTGACAGAGAAATGACATTTTTTATTCAACCATTGGCCTTCTCCCATATGTAGTGAAATATTAAAGAATCTAAGTATTCACATTGGTAATTCATTAAGCTGACCTCTAGCAAGATGTGGATTTCTGGAGTTTAGTCTGCCTCCGTATGCAGGCTTGCCCAAGATTTATATGTTCTACAGTGAAATCTACTTTCCAATCTTCTTGTCACCAATTTTGCTCTCTCTGATCAGTCTTTTCTGTCGCTCTCTCTGGAGTCTCATTTTGGTCTGCCTCATAAAAAATATATTCGTTATTATCCTAAAGACTCAGATTCTCTTTCTGTGCCCATTTACATGCAGACTGCTCTAACAGGCATCACTAGCTCTGCTTGCTAGTTTACTGGGGTCCCGAATTATTATTCAAAGTAGCTTCTCAGGGCCCCAGTGATCCCCTGGCCTTGTCCTAATGGCTTTTTCTCCTAAAGATGCAAATAACCTCTGCCTAAATTCCTGTTTTAATTGCCTCAAAATGAGGCAATCTGGCATCCTTGCAGAGCCATAAATAATTCTGTGAAACTACATACAGAAATGCTCTGTCAAGACTATTTTGTGCTCTGGGTGGTGAAAAATGTGCACAACCAAGTAGCCAACATGAACTAAATCACAGTGGTAGGAGGGGCTTTGTTGAAGGGAGTCTCTGCCCAATTCTTCTCTTTTACCCTAGGTGTGAAAACACCTTCATTCATTAATGTTACTTAAGTATTGATGTTAGGACTCAACACACTATCCAGAGTGTGAAGTTAGGGCTCTATGAAAATGGAAATGGGGCTTCACCTCTGCTGCAGTCAGATTCACCTTGCTGGTTTCTTTAACCAAATTGATAAAACTACATTCTATCACTGCTTCAATTTATTTTTCAAAACTATCCAAGGCTGCACCTCAATAATTTATACTCAGAACTGGGAGAGTAAATAGAGTATAACAGAGTGATAAAAAGTCCTTGACTAAAAATTCCATTTTGCTATCACATATTAAATATGATGTAGTTGACCCATTATGAAAAATTAAATCCAAGGAACAAGGGTGTTAATGTTAACCAAGCCTCAATATTTATAATTAGCCTCTATATTTATTATTATGTATTCAGATAATAAATTATCTGTGCAATTATATAAATATTTACCAACCTATTTTTCAACTTTGTGCTTAGTATCCTGGTTTCTGGGGTGCATTTTCTGCATTCTCTGCATCAGTTAATAAGAATTTTGGACCTTCTTAAAAACAATATCTGAATCTAGAGTCTGTTGAATATGAAAACATCAATCAAAAGATAACTAGTAGCTTTCACTTCAGATATAGATGATACAAAAGTATTTATGATCCTGCCTCAAACAACAGGAACAATTAATGAAGCATTAGAAACAGTATTTTTCTGACATTGGGTGACAGGAAGCACAGGGTGTGGATGCCTAAGGGAAGACAAGCAGTGAGGTAAGCCTTCTGATTACCTTGGCTTCCTGCCTAGAGGCAGTGTGGGGGTGTAGTGCAGGAAGAGAAAACGTCCTGAGAACACAGTGACCACTGATATAAGAAGACAGAGATGAAAGTTTATGGAGGCCATGGTGGCTACGATTTGTGGCACTCTAATGGAGAGGGGTTGTGGTGCAAAGGGAAGGGTAGAGATCTGAAGAGGGCCCCCTCAACTCTCCATCTGGTTACAAATCAAAGCAAGCTACACAAGGCTGGGGAAAGGCCTATCAGAAAATAAGAGTCTGAAGAACAAAACAAACTGATGAACAAAATAGATCCAGAGACCTAGGAGCATGGAACAAATTGATGAATCTCAGAGGGAAGACGGGAGTTGGGGAGAGCAGGGGGTGTGAGTGGGGAGAGATTAACCAAAGAATCTGTATGCATATATGCATAACACATGGACACAGACAATAGTGTGCTGAAGGCCTGGGGCAGGTTTGGATGTGGGGGAGAAAGGGGTCAAGGGGGAAAAAGGGGGACATCTGCAATACTTTAAACAATAAAGATTAATTAACAAAAAAAAGAAGAAATAGGAAGAAAGAAGAAAGAGGAAGGAAGGAAGGAAGGAAGGAAGGAAGGAAGGAAGGAAGGAAGGAAGGAAGGAAGGAAGGAAGGAAGGAAGGAAGGAAGGAAGGAAGGAAGGAAAAAGAAAGGAAAGGAAAGGAAAGGAAAGGAAAGGAAAGGAAAGGAAAGGAAAGAAAAGAAAAGAAAAGAAAAGAAAAGAAAAGAAAAGAAAAGAAAAGAAAAGAAAAGAAAAGAAAAGAAAAGAAAAGAAAAAAAGAAAAGAAAAGAAAAGAAAAAAGAAAAGAGAGTCTGAATAATTTCCAAAGCTCACACATGGCTGAGAATACTTCATATTACTACCAGCCAAAATGGAAAAATGTTAATAAATTCGGCATCAGATAGAGTTCTCAAAAAATATCACCTTAGTAATAAAGTTGAATTAGCCTTAGATTAAAGACTGCTCTTCATTGGCTTAACAAAGCTTAAAAGCAAACCTCAAAAGTATTAAACAAATTCCAAGTAACATAAGTACATGCCAAAAAATGTCCAACACTATCTAAATAAATGCAATCATACCATGAAGCCAAAATGTAAGGTTCATACTCTCCAGCATCCAAATTACCAGACATGCTAAGAAGAAGGAAAATATGACCCATAAAAAGATAAAATTCAATCAATGCAAACAGACTCAAAAATTATATCAAGGAAGTGATTTTTAAATTGTAAATTTTAATTAAAATGTTATTGTTAAACAGAGATCCAGAAAACAAAAAGTGTTCCATATATTCAGAATAGTGGGGGAAAATAAAAACCGGAAGACAAAAAAATATGAGTGATACCAAAAAGACACAACTGGAAATTCTAGGGAAATAAAATTCAATACTGGAAGTGAAAAAAATAGACAAAATTGACAGCAATTAGCTATTGAAAAAGAAATGTATAGAGTTACCTAGCATTAGAAACTATCCAAAATTAGGCACAAGGAAAGAAAGATAAAGCAACAACAACTAGAGGGTCAGCCACGTGAGGATCGATGTCAAGTGCACAATAATATTCAATAATTTAATTCCCAGGAGAGAAGAGAATGGGAAGCATAGGAAAAATATATGAATAAAAATAAATGGCTGAATCTTTTCAAAATTTGATAAAAATCATGAACCTGGAGAGTCTAGAAACGCTAAGAACCCAAAGCAGAATAAATACAAAGAAAACCACAGCACGGCATATGAAAATTAAAGGCTAAAGTCAGTGGTAAATAAAGAATCTAAAAGAAGTCAGAGAAAAAAAGATCAATATAGTCAAAGATTAAAGTGATGAAGTGACATCTTTAAAGTACTGAAAGAAATAACTGCCTATCCTGGATTCTATATTAAACAATTTTTTTTTTTAAGATGAAAGCAAAATAAAGATTGCTCAGACAAATAAAAGGTGAGAGAACTTATCACCGGCAGACCTATACCACAAGACATGTTTAAAAGGTTCTTGTGGCAGAAGAAAATTTGGAACACCCCAGAATCTTAATTAAGTGGTTAACAGCAAAAAATATATATACAATTTTTAAAATTTTCTTAAAACTATAACTGCCCCTTTATAGCAAAAATAATAAAAATGTATTGTAGTATTTATAGCATGTAGAAATAAAATATATGACATTAACAATACATAGGAAGGGAAGAGAAATATAGTAGTGGACTAAAAGGAACCCCATCCATAATTACATCAAATGTTCTAATCAGCCAGGCTGGCGTGGCTCAATGGTCGAGTACTGACCTACCTATGATCCAGGAGATCAAGGTTTGATTCCCGGTTGGGGCACATGCCCGGGTTGCGGGCTCGATCCCCAACAGGGAGCCTGCAGGGGGCAACCGATCAATGACTCTCATCATTGAGGTTTCTATCTCTCTCTCCCTCTCCCTTCCTCTCTCTGAAATCAATAAAAACATTTTTTTTTTAAGTCACTAGGACATTCGTATATACAACTTTTTATGGACATGTAAAAGCATTTGCCTTACTTAATACCTAGCTATAAAACGGCTATGTCTTAGATATTGCATATGTCACATGAATGTTTTTGTTTATTAGAAAATGCCAAATAGCCTTACAAAATGGTTTTACTTTATACCTCATTAAGGAATGAATGAGAATTACATTTGGGGCACTTTCTTGTCAAGATTTAGTATGATCAGCCTTTTAAAATTTTAGTTATTCCAAATAGAAATATAGTGGAATCTCTTTGTGAGTTTAATATAAATTTTCTTGATGAATGATGATGACATTGAGCATCTTTTCATATGTGTACTGACCATTCAGGTATCTTTTTAGTAAAGTGCCCGTTCAGTTCTTTTGCCCATTTTAATTTGGAATTGTCTATATTTTTATTATTGATTTATAAAAGCTTTCCGTTCTCTATCTGATCACTGAAATGCCTTTATCCTAATATTTATCTTTATGGTAGAACATCTCAGGTTTGTCTCCACATTTTTGTCGAATTAATTAGAGATTAGATTTCTGCTTTTCTAATTATAATGCAGATATTAATTCTTTATTTTGTTTTCTTGATATAAATTTATTTTATCCAGCTCACTCTCCCTCAGTCATATTTCACTTTGCATTCATTTATGTTTTCACCTTACCTTTTATCTCGTATTCAATAAAACAGATAATTAATTTAATATATTGAAAAGGAAAAAAACAGGCAATTCCCAATTTTTAGTGTTTCCAATGACAAAATGTTGTTCAAAATGGTGCTTTTCTTTTCATCCTGAATCCAAACAAATTAAGTAGAATATTTTTACAATATCATGATTTCTGGTTGTTGTTTTCCTTATTTTAGGCTCATTGATGCCTCTCAAAGCCTGGGTGGCTGATGGTTATTGGTTCTTTTCAACCTCCTACATTTTGGACACACTGAGAAAAGCAACTGAATCAAATATCTCTGACCTAATGAAAACCCTGCTTCAGTGAGGAAAGAGCTCCCGTTTCCAAGCACTGACCATCTGGTCAGGGAAAGGCGAATGTTTTCTTTCGGGTCCTCCTTTGCTAACACTGTGCTTGAAATGATGCCACACAGAGAGTGCCCCGTCCCCTTGGCTGTCATCTATGCTTGCACCTCTTACTGACTTCACTTCCCAATCTACAATTTCCCTCTTTTATTTTTTCATTATTAGAATTTGTGGGCACCAATTTGATAAAAAGTTGAAGATGGGAGGTTATCCCATCTGGCTATTTCAGAGAGCAGCTTCTGACTGCTTACTACATTGAATGGCTTCTGCAATACTTATCACATCATTTTATATTTAGCTTTTTTTTTAACTGACTGCTGGCTGAACTCAGAGCTCATTCATAGACTCTAATAACTATCAGAGCACTTTTTGCCAAGCTTTGTATTAAGCATTTCACAAGCAATATTTCTTTTAATTCTAAGATAACATTTGAGGTAAATACTATTATTACCTCCATTTTACAGATGAGAAAACTGCTGATTAAAGGTGTTAAGTTCTTTGCCCAAAGTCACACAACAAGATGGAAATAAATAAAAGTAAAAGTCCTGGTAGGGCTTTTAGGGGTATGAAAAGTATTTTGGCAGAATCTCTCCTCTCCATCTTCATCATGTTCTTGCAGACCCTACTCAATATTCATATTGTTAAAGAAAGGTTGCCTGAGTAACACTTTCTCATGGTGATTAATTTTTATTCCATGCTTTCCTCAGCACTGAGATTCTGATAGGAACAATAAATTATCACAGACAGAGAGGAGCACACAGATGGTGAGACAGAACTCAGATCCTTCCTGTCCTTCTACAACTCTAATTTCCATTTCTAAAATTAGTGAAACTTTTTAATATCATTATTTGTAATGTTCTTTAAAATTTCAAAATAATAATGTAAATTCCCATATAATTAACTATTCTTACAAACACAAAAGGAGCTAATAAAAATATCTGCTCTGTGAAGTGAATTTTATCCTACTTTTAAAATTACTTTCAATACAATAATATAATTGTATAAAATAAATTTCTTTGTTAAAGATGGATAGGCAAATTAGAGAAAACATAAACCTTTCCATCTCAGAACATTTATACAAGTAAAATGCAATTCCTTTTATTAAACTGAACAGAGTAACAAAAAAGTAAGTCCAAGAGAACTGTCCTGAAATCTTAGAACCATGCAATTCTTATCTTATTACTTTTTTTTTTTTTTTTGGTAAAGACATAACAGGAAGGGCAAAATCAAAATATTCCTAGATATTCTGGTAGAGGTGTGTGGGGAAGAAAGAAAGATGCAATTCATTCAACCACTCAGTGGATTCCAATCTGTTTTATCGAATTGCTAAAATGTCTTTAATGCTAGAGTCTGATAGCTTCAAATACCTTTAACTTCAAGTAGGTGCTTATTTAAATTCAAGCTGGGACTTTCTTGACAGTTCCTATAGCTTTTCCATAAAAAGTTAGGGTCCTGCCCCTGGCCAGTGTGGCTCAGTTGGTTGGAGCATTGCCCCTTACACCGAAAGGTCGCTGGTTCAGTTTCAGTCAGGGCACATACCCAGACTGCAGGTTCAATCCCTGGTCTGGGAGTGTATGGGTAAAACAGATTGATGTTTCTCTCTCTCTCCCTAAAATCAATAAAAACACATCCGCTGGTAAGAATAAAATTAAAAAAAAGTTTAGGAAACTGTCAGATGATAGACCCTGGTAAATGTGAATATTTCAGAGTATATAAGGAGCTTACTAATATCACTGACCAGGGGTTGACAAACATTTTCTGTGGTGAGCCTGGTAGTAAATAGTTTAAACTCTGCTCTGTGGATGGTACAGACTCTGTCACAACTTCAGGAAGTTCTTGCTTTGCACAGTAGGTAGAAAAGAACCAGAAAAATGTCTATGAATGTTAAAAACATGCAAAGCCATCTTTATTAATGGGTAAAATTATGATTTTTTATAGCCTTTAAAATTTTGTCAAATATTAAAGTGTCAAATCAACTGCAAATGTATAGGTAAATGAAAAAATTAGTGAAACTAACATCTTTTAGTATACTGTGACTTCAAACATTGAAAACCTTGGAAATTAAAATAATTTATTTGTATAAAATTGGTTTTGGAAGATTTATCATTGCATAAAAGGCACATGGTATCTCTCTGCATTATTTCTTAGCAATGCCGGTATATTTACACTTATCTAAAAATAAAGAAATGGTTGATTAAAAAACTTAGGAGGAGTCTGAATAATGCTGGCTTTCTTCTAGATGTTGTAGAACTAAATATATGGAGTGGGCATCTTTTCTGTAACTTGGTGGGTTGCCACATTTTTCTAAGTTTATATCAGCTTCCAACATTTTATCCCTTGTTCTTTCAATGCCATGAAATACCTCCAGGAGTGCCCTTATTTTGAAGAGCTTGCCAGTGTCACTTCCTCTGAGACATGTTCATCTTTCTCATCACAACCACGTTACTCACCATATTGATAAGTTCTTCATATTCCTCTGGCTGTATATCTAGAGTCTCTTTAATAGCAGCAGTGTTAACATTTTCACGGTCAGCTATTGCTTCTCTAGCTCTATTTATGTTATACTCAAATTTCACTTCCAGCATTATTACTTTTTATTTCTTGGATGCACCTTCATCTTTCTTGGCCAAGTCTTTTTATTCGATGATCCATTTTTTTTAAATATCAGATGAATTTGTCACCAGAAAACAAGGAAGCAACACAATACCGTGCTTTTCTGTCTGTGTGTGAACTGAATAGCTGATGCTCAGGGATCACTTGCTGATAGGTCACCGATTATAAAATGCACCTGTTATTTACATAGTGATTTGGGGACTGAAGAGCTAGCAGCTAAGTACGTGTTTTAGGTAACTACAGTTAATAAACCATGATAACTGAAACTTGAACCTTATGCTTGGTGTTATCTAACTAAACTATGGTAGCTGAGATTTGTACATATCAGAACCATGCAAAAGAAGGGCTGCCTGTATTCAACTCTGCCCCTCCAGTGTGAAAGTGGTCATAGACAATAGGTAAACCCATGGACATGCTGTGTTCCAACAAAACTTTATTTATAGAAACACAGAGTTGGCTAGATTTGGCCTGAGGGTCACAGTTTGAGCCTGCTGAGTTACATGGTCCAAGCCTCAAGACTTCTTGCACTGTAGGTTATGCTCTAGCCGGGACCTGCTACAGGTCCTTCCTTTCATGGCCTGTTATTCAAAGCTGACTTCTGTGTCATCAAATAAATGAGCTAGAGCAGTATGCCCAAGTGTAGAATAATGCTGTCTCCATAACCTCAAGGAGCCAATCAAGGGCTGTGCTTCCTCCTTAATGACAGGAGGCACTAGCTGAAATAATTTGTATTTGATCATATGGTATATTTTGGCATATTCCAGTCCACTGGACTCATAAACACTTCACTAATATGGGTAGCTCCTAAATCTTCATAGGTTTTAAACTCCTGCCTTTTTGACTATATAATTTTTGCCAAAGTTGCCAACATGCTACTTCTCATTCATCACGTCCACATAACACAATGCCAATCATATAGTGATGTTGCGCAGAATATCTATAGGACCCTGGTTTTTTGGAGTATAGTATCATAGAAAAAAGGAGAGTTAACGTACCCTAGAGTGGGATCATAGACGCATACTCTTGTTCATTCCATATGAATGTCAGCTGGCTCTGCTTCACCATCCTGATAGGAATAAAAAACAGTGTTTTCTTCAGATAATAAGTATGTATCACATACCTAAAGTTACCTAGCAACTTCCTCCACAAAAACAGCAATTGAGGCTACTCCTTAGTTTAATTTCTGATAGTTAATTATAAAACTTCATGATCCATCTGGTTTTTATAGGGAATACACAAATAAATTAAATAGGAAAATAATAGAGACTATCTTTCCTGCATTCTTTAAGACTTCAAGGATGACACTTATCTCTGCCATTCTTTCCAGGATGTGACTCTAGATTTTGATTTACTACCTGGACCAAGTTATCAAGGAACTTCCTTGGTCTTTCCCATTATAACTTTTACCACAAAAGAATCAATGGGAGGGTATGACAATTTTAATATTTAGATTCAAAATTCTTTCAAACTCCTTTCATTCTCCCTCCTTTAAAAATTGAGTTTGTGACTGATTTGACCAATAGGATGCAGTGGAAGTGATGCTATATGCCTTTCAGGCTAGGTCAGAGAAGGTCATGTACTGTTTACCTGCTCCCTATGGAATTCTTGCTGTGAGAAAACCAGTTACCATGTCAGAATCCAAATACCCTGAGAATACCAGGCCAGAAGAGAGGGAGCACACACTGCTGTAGATGGCAGCCTCAGCTGAGCTCCTCGCCAACCACCAGCATCAGCTGCTGTCCAGATGAGTGAGCCATCCTGGATATCTGTCTAATCCAACTGAGCATTCAGATGACTGCAGCCTCAACCCACATTCAACCGCACCAGCATGAGAAGTCCTAATCCAACCAAGTTTTTCCTGAATTCCTGATCCACAAAACATGAGAAAAATAAAATGTTTATTTTAAGCCACTAGATTTTAGGATAATTGTTACATACAGTAGTAACCAGAATGGAGAGAGGATTTTACTAACTAACAAGTAAAATGAGTATTTCAATTATGTGTTTGGGGACTTGGGAAATTACTAACAGGTGTATCTGTGAAACAACTGGAACCAGAGTGATATAACCTGGGCCAGGTTCATTTATTATCCATTCATTATCTCCATTTATTATCTCACTGCACATTCTCCCAGAGCATGATTACTGAGTAAATATTCATAGGTTCTTTAATGCAGAGATTTTCAACCTTTTTCATCTCATGGCACACAAAAACTAATTACTGAAATTCTGCGGCACTCTAAGGAATATTTTATATTTTTTGCCGATCTGACAAAAAGTAGGTATAATTGTGATTCATTCATACCTAATGACTATTGTTGTGTTAACTGTTGTCATTTTTATATTTGACGATCTAAGGGAAAAGAGGTCAGTGCCCCTGACTAAATAGATATTGCATGTTTTAAAAATTCTTGCCAAACACCAGTTGAAAATCACTGCTTTAGGGGAAAGATTGGGGAAATTATTACTTTGCATATTTACTATGATGTTACAGGGTGCTGGAGACTCAATCTCCCATTTGGTCTGTGGGTTCTTAGTCTATAAACTCAAGTATGGAGACTGGGTTTTTAGTGGGGCTGCTTCCCTGGACTTCCTGACCAACGACCACGGAGTACCTTTTATTTTGTTTTGTTTTATAAATCAAACAGTATCATTGTTGGCTGCCTATATAGCTTTTTCCCAGAAGCATTGTGCTCTATTCAATCACCATGGTGATGATTGGTCTGGTATCTGGCTTCCATTCTGACTTTGACACATATTTCAATAATTCCACTCATCTTTCTCATGACAATTAAGCCCTGCCACCTGGCCTCTATTAATTTGACATTCCATCACCTTTCTTTCAATCAAATAACATCACCTTTTGAAATCATTCCTAGCCTACAGAAGAGAGCTATCACAGATGTTTACAATGCTGGTGCTCAGCTCTAACACATTCCTTACCACCTTGCTAAATGAACTGTATTCAGGGTTGCCATGGGAGTAAAAGGATTTATGTGCTACATTCACTCTTTCTGCCCATGTTTGTGAGCATTTTACCTCTTCCCACTATCTGCCAGCATATACCTGCATTTCTTTTTATTTAGTGAAGGCAAACCTTCACTAGTACATTAGCAACATCTCCCAGGGTCCTTACCAAATTATTAAAGTCTATGTAACGGGGGGTATTTCCATATTAAGATTACTCTCCCTTATATAACTTTATAGTCTGTCATCCTTGATCCAGCACCCTCAGATCCAATGCCCTATATACTTTCCAGGGTACCTTCCTGTAATCTTGGCTTGGTCTTACAGTTTCTTTGGCACTTTAGCAGTCCCAGCTTTCTCCCAGCCAAATTATCCTATAATTTGACTTCAGTTAATAGTGTCTTCAATCAAAGAGCAGAAGTGGGAGTGTAGCTGGAGGAAGGCATACATAGTCTTGCAAGCAGAGGTGTCTGCATCACCAGTAAGCCTGGATAAAATTCTAATCCTTAACAATGAAGTAGTGGGACATGTATGAAAGCCCAGAGAATTTTAGGTGATCTCAGATGTCAAGGTTCTAAAGACCATTGGCCCAGATGTCAACATCCTTAATATCATGGTTCTATTCTTTTCCCACTAAGGCCCAGACTACAGTTAAATGAGTTGTTGGTTTCATCTCTTCTAATCTAATCCTGAGCAAGATCTTCACCTTTTTCTGCTCTGTAGCACCAGAAAATAAGGATCTCTTTCTATTTGCCAAGGACGCATTGTGACTTTCATTTCATTACCTTAAAACAATAATCAATCACATTCTACCTTTCTTTGTCTTCTTCCAGTACATTGGTAGTACCCAACAAGAGTCACCTAATCACACATATTATAATGACTACATTTTTTTACTTCTTTAATGATATTATACTACCCAATGTAGGCCAGCCAGCAGGTAATCCAATTCCCATATCCCATTTTATAGTTTGCCTTTTAGAATCACTCTTTGAAAACAATTGACTTAGGTCAGGGTCTTCAGAAACACTATTTAAGATAGGAATTTGCATGCAGGAGCTGTACTAGTGAAGGCATATTGCAACACCACCAGTAACTGAAATGAAGGAGGCAGGACTGGGCAGAGGAAGAGGAACTGTGGAACTGTGATTCATATGCAATGGAGGCCTCAGCCAGCCCCGCAGTATCTATGGAACAGATTGGCTCCTCAGAATTGTCCCAAATTAAAGTAAAAGGGCCAGACCTTCAGAGAAGTACATGTACCAGTCATTGCAAGTGAGCTGATCCTAGCAATGAGCATGACCTTGGGAGGGGCAGATTCCTTAGGCTGAGGATAATTTCTAAAGTGAAGCAATTATGAGCCACCTATAGACAATGCTCATAATTCCTGGAGGAACGAATGTGTCTGTCCTGAAGGAGGGATCTGAAAGGCACACAGCAAGTTGTACTACAGTCACTAAGTATGGAAGAAAGGGTGTTTAATGGTAATACACACGTTCATTGGGGAATCATGTTTTCAGCAAGGACTCCAAGTTGCAAATGACTGTGTGTCATAGAGCTGTTCTCCAGTGGGTATCTTATGATGATTGTGACAGGTGGAAAGTGTGTAGCAAATAGAGTAAAGATAGCATGTTTAAACTAGAGAGAGGCAATATTCTTACAGCCATTCTTAATAATAAGTAAAGCTAACAACTAAGATGTTGAGTTTAGTGTTATAAAGCAAAAATTCTTCACTTAAAGGATGCTACTTGGAGTGAATGCAAATGTAAGAACCAAAGTTGTCTCTAAGCTGCAATAAGGCTCCTACATGACATAACAGAACTGGGCCATTTCAGAGAGAAAAGGTAGCCCAGCCAAAGCTTTACAGAAATATAACCCATAGACTTCTTCCCCAATTAGAGTTCTCTCACACTGTGAAAAAGAAATCAGCACCTCACTGAAGGATAAATCCCAAGGGAAACGGTTACAGTCTCTCCTAGCCCTAGAATTTGGACATATGTAATTATAAAAACATATAGTCCATACTGAGCAATCTTCAAGTTAACTAGTTCCTGTAAAATTCTTATGTTTAGAAACCATGGCTAGGCCAACTCTGCCCTGTTGTGGCAGTCAGTATTCTGTGGTCCAGAACAAACAAAATCAAGTAGCCTCCAAGAGTAGCTATAGCTGTCTAAGTGAGTCTTAGGATTGATGCTGTCTAGATTAAATATGTATAAAAACCACTATCACAATAATAAGGATTTTGAAATAATTTAACTGTTAAAAGGATTAAAAAGTCAATTTGCAATTAAATTATTTAATATTCATTATTGCATTTTTATTGATTTGAGAGAGAGAGACAGAAAGAGAGAGAGAGAGAGAAACATTGATCGGTTGCCTTCCATACCTGCCCTGGCAGGTGATCGAACCTGCAGCTTAGGTATGTGCCCTGACCAGAAACTGAACTTGAAACCTTTTGTTGTATGGTACAGTGCTTCAATCAACTGAGCCACTGAACCAGGGCTGCAATTAAATTATTTAAAATAAACTCCATTGAGAGAATCAGGGATACTTTAGTAATATAAACCTTTATAGAACAATTTTATTAGCAGAAAGTAGGACAGCAGAAACACCATAATCTTTCTGTTTCCTTCAATTATAAGCAACCTGGGGGCAAGATTTGCTTGTATCATGTTCACACTTGTAGTTGCATTAATTAGAAGGTCTGACACATTGACATTTGTTCAGTGCAGTTAACACAGGCCTCAACACTACCAATGTAACCGCCTTGTGCCTCTGGTTTCTTAATTCTAAAACTTGTTCTGCTTTGACATTTGGCTCTAGGTTTGCCATATCCCTCTCTTCCCTGTTTGTGACCTGTCTTATCTGGATATTTAATGTCATTTTCTACCTTCTAATGCTCAACGCAGGTCTTCTTTGAGTGCTCTCCTGTCCTAAGTTCAGCTAAGGCTTTTTACCATACAACATTGACCTTCAGATCCATGCAGCAGAGCCTTTTTTCTTCTCTACTGACTGAAGGCAGAAGGAACAAAAAATTCTACCCTGTCAGCTCTTCGCTATCCTTCATAGATTTCAATTGCTTATAACTTTCACTGTCTAAATTTGAAGTCATGCTTTCAACTCTGAAATTCAAAATGTGTAAGTGAATATCCAGGGTCATTTAACCAGTGTAGACAATTTATTAAAGAATATCAACTTTTGATGGT
Organism: Miniopterus schreibersii; assembly: GCF_964146895.1. Lineage (NCBI taxonomy): Eukaryota > Metazoa > Chordata > Mammalia > Chiroptera > Miniopteridae > Miniopterus > Miniopterus schreibersii. The sequence goes on along the minus strand of NC_138108.1, from coordinate 63,640,930 downwards.
ATAAACATGTAACAATGTCAAATACTGCTATGTAATGTCTCATAATATCTTAGAGTTGTCATTAAATTTATAATCATTTCTCAGTAATTAGAAGAGTTTCATTTCAGTATTTAATATGCTCTTCCATTATTTTTTTAACATCACATTAAACTAGCTTCAAACATTTTTTTCTCCTTCTTACCATCCCAGGTAAATTCAGTAGTGGTGTTAGTATTTTGAGGGAGGAACAGGGATGGGAAGATCTGACAAGATCACTATTTATACACTCACCTCCTTCCTCTGCTAGTTATTCTGGTTAGATGGAGAAATGGTGAAGGAAAATGAGAGTGTTTTTTGACTCAACTTGGAGAGGTGGCAATCTGGTTGAGCTGGTTATTGTTATTTATTTTGGAAAACTGAAACTGGCTAAACTGTAACAGTTAACCTAAATGCTGGCTTTTTATCAGATATTAAGAATTCCTTCCAAAGTGTTGTTCAGTGGCACAATTTCCTAATGTCAGAGATGAGGCTCTGAATAGAACTACTCCAATGTCCCTCATTTCCTACCAGCATCAACCTTTCCTAGAACCTCTTATTGGTCATCTCCCTTCTGTCTGTTCAGCAGACATTGCCAAATGGTGAAGGACAAGCAACTCTCTCTTTCTTAGTTCTTCTATTTCCTTCTAATTCTCTGTCTGCCTGGGCAGTACAGGAATTAAATGGCATGTGCACTGCCTAAGAAGAAAGCCACTGGAGAAAAAAGTCTCCTTTGCTTTTGGACACTCTTAAGTGATTCCCTTGGCTTTGGAGAGGGGAACACTTTTCTCTAATAACATTCAGAACCTTCCCCAGAGCTCATCTCATTTCACAGTTTTTTATTATAATTGTCAGCTCTGCTTGGGTCATGCTTTTGGGAAAACAGAAAAATTCCTACTCAGTCTCACTTGACATTAGTAAGAAGTACACCAACACTATGAGTTTTTACACCTTTCCTCAAGGGACCATGGTGAAGAAGACCCACCAGGCAAGGGTCAGAAGGATTTGACCCATACTAGACTGACAGATCTTTTCAAGTCAATCAAACCAGGTGGACTGGCTGAGATAGATAGAAGTCTGGCCAGATGGCAGTCAAAGAAGATGAGATCGTGGGAGACAGTTGTCAGAGTTTGGATCAGTGTAAGCTGATTCCTATGAAATGTCAAAAGGAAGTTCATTTCTTAAGAGTACCATATATATAGCAATTTAAAAAGAAATAAAAACTCATACACTTATGTTTTGAGTAAATCAAGGTGTTCATATATAAAAAGTATTTCTTGGACCACAGGAAATCAAGTCTGATATAATTGGGGTATGCATGGCAGACAAACAAGAAACCTGAAAGCATGAAGCAAGCGGGAACTTTTTGACATGTCCTAACTAAGTGGAGTTTCCATACCCAGGCTTATCTAAATCTTTCACACACGGAGATGGAGGGTTTTGGGGATTCTTATATGAGATCTGACACACAGGCCTGGATTTGTACCACTTGCAATTAAGTTTACGTGTCATGCTTTGCTACAGGCACCTGTGCTACAAACCTCTCCCACCATGTGCAGTGGCAAGAATACTGCACTGCTCTGCCATGATTTCTGGTGACATCTTTTTCCACTGTGGATGTAAATATCTACATGGGATAACTGCCCAGCAAGAGTGTCATAATCCCAGGTGAGAGAGAGAGAATATTTCTACCTGGGAGATCATATAATCAGGAGGTATTGGACCCTAGGTGGGGTGAGAAGGGTGGTGTGCAGAAGATTTCCATATTGTGAGGCAATTCCACTGAAGGAGTTGGAGCAAAGGTGGGGAGAGGAGGGTACTCACCTGAGGTGGGAGCAGTGCATCCTATCGCAAGGTGCTGGAGCCCAAGTGGGGTGAGAAAAGCATCTACGCATGAGAGGATGCAACAGTGTTGGGGATCAGTGGCAGAGAGGTATATTGATCACATAAATAAATGTTAGGTTAGAATAATTGGAACTAGGTTTCCTTAAAGAAGGAAATTATAAATATGAAAAAGGAAAATACTAGTGTGAATTCTGTGGTGTTATACTAAAATTAAAGGTATTGGTGAACTCATGGTTTTCAACATAAAAATAAATATAGGGCTAAACAAAGATGTAAATATGAGTATTTATATATGTGTTTGTAGCTTTTCCCATTGAGAAAGCCTGAAAGCAGAAACATTCCAATAGTAATAAAGCACAACTAGAACCCAAATCTTGGTTTTTGAATTATATTCTCTCCTAAAATAAGCAGAACTCCTTGGAGAAAAGTCTAATTCCAGAGACAGGGCAGGAAAGGACAAAATGAGTCCAAAATAAGAAAAGAGAAAAAAAGGCTCAAACAATAAAAGAGAATAGAAGAATGTATGCCAAAAGAATATAGAAGGCAGCTTAAAGGGCCCTGACTAGTTATATCTGGGACAACTGGGCGTCTGAATAAATAATGATGTTAATGGATTACAGCCCACTGAGTATAATAGGAAAGCTTGGTTCATAATGATGTACAAAAATAAAGAGATGGATTAAAAGTCTTGTTTACACTTGCAATTTCTCTGTAACTTTGAGATTGTTTCAGAAAATTAAAGAATCAAGTTTACAAAAAAAGAAAGGCAAGTCATCATCAACATATGCTCATGTAACTGAGAAAAGAAAAGCGGAATTTGATATTCTTTCTACTCTACATATATATATGACAGTGCAATAGAAAGAAGGCTCTACAACAGAAAAATTGCTAAAATTCTTGGCCTGATAGCTTCAGAAACTACCTCCAGTTCTTACCATGTGAAACTGAACAAATTTACTTTAGGTCTCGCTCTTCTCCATGTAGCACATAACATCAATGCTTACATTATTTTTATATCGGTTCTTATATTTGAGCTACGAGGCTCAAAGGGGTTGTTTGTGAAAACATTTTGTAGACTACAAAGTGTTACAGAAGTCAGCTATTAGGTGGTAACATGATCAAAATGGGCTCAACCCACACTCTTTGAGCCTGTTGCAATATTCCTGGTGTGTTTGTTCAAATTCCACTCTGATTTGATTGCCCCTTCTGTTGGTCTGACATAGATCAAAATCTATAGCTGTGTGATCAGGTTCAAAGGGGTGTGTTAGTTTGAATCTATGGAATTTCTTCCAGCTCCATTCAACACACTGCTCTGAAGTTGCCTAACTCTTACTGTCAGACATCTTTGCAGACATTCAGCCAAATAGAGCTATGTTTCCACAACAATTTGCTTCAAGATAGGTGAGCTGGCTGAGGTCAGAACTTTTTCCTGGAAAATCCATCTTAACTTTGAAATTAAGAACACTTATACTTGATGTCAATAAAGGTCAGCCAATATACTTTTTTTTTCTTTTTATTTCACAATGCACTAACCTTCTGAGGTAAATACAGCAGAACTTTTATTTGGTATTTCTGTTTGTTTGCAGTGTGTTATTTTTAACCATTTAAAAATATTAGAAAATTAAAATCCAGAGAGATCATTGATTTATTTTAGGAAACTAAGAGTCAGACAAGGGTCTATAACCTCTCTGAGGTTTGTATGAACTATATATACAGCAAAGGTCTTACTGTGAACATTGACTCTGATGTGGAATTTGTTTCCAACTTGATGCTACAAAGGAGGGAGTATCAAAGGATCTGGTAAGTTTCCTAAGTGAGTGACAAATATACATTTAAAATAGGCTTTCAACTGAAGTCTGTTTGCACAGTTGTGTGTGCATGTGTGAAACTGTAATCATTAACAAGAACCAGTCACAACATCATCCTGAGAAGTATTAGGGACTGAGGAAAAATAAGTAATACCAATGGTGCTATTATTTAAAATTCTGATATTTGGCTCAGCATAGATTTTTACATTAGCTTTTATCTTTAAAAACATTGCATTAAAATATATTTATCTTGATTACTGAGATTTTGGGTGTCTCCATAACTCTTGTGCTGAGGCAAGTAGCCTCGCTTGCTTCACCCTAGTTCTGGCCCTGGCCCCTAGAATAAGGTTGGTTACAAAATAGTGATTGTTGCTATTGTTAGTATTACATGAAATGTAGATTTGCAAAATCATGATATCACTTTCATTGATATCATGGAGACATAGATACACTTTCATACCATGGTCTTTATGGCTGCTGAGGCCTATGTGCACATGAGCATTTGTTTCTGTGTAGATTCCTCTGCAGGAGCTGAAGGAATGGTGAGGAAATGTTTCCATTCTCATCTGAGCATCCATCAGAGGAATTAAACTCTAAGTGTAAGATGCCTGAAAAATTACTTCCCATAAGAAATCACCTTTTCCTGTCACACCATAAACTAGAATAGTCACCCACTGGTCCTAAGGCTCCCATTCCTCAAGAAAATTCCAAGGAGAGAGAGTTTGTAGCAAGGTAATGGCTTAGATTTATAATATAATACTTTCTCAATTATCTTTTATTTTTTCCTTACTTTGAGGTTTAAAAAACTTCATTTATCCATCTTTCCATTCATTCATTCATTCATTCATTCATTCATTCATCAATTTATTCATTCATTCAACAAGCATTTTCTGAGCACCTACAGAGCTCATAGAAGAAGCTCAGGAAAGATTTTTAAGAAGGCATTTGAACAGGATGTTTAGAAAACAAATAGGTGATCCTGGAAAAAAATAAGAAGGAAATAATTTAATGCAGAAAATGTACACATGTGAGACCAGAAAGTTTTGGGAAATTCTAGTTGTACAAAAAAGTTAGTAGTATGTGTTGTTGTGACAAAATATGAGTCTAGAGAGGAAGTCAGAGGTCAGTTTATGAATAAATGTGCATAAAACAAGAAAAATTTAACAACATTCTTCTTGTCACATGGATCCTAGACTATTTAACCAATTTGATTATGATGCACCTTGGAGTGGTTTTCTTTACATTTCTTTACTTGTATGTTGATGAGCCTTTTGAATAAGTCTACTGTTCTAGTATTCTTCTCTCTCTTTCTCTCCATCTTCTTACCCCTAACCCTCTCCCCCATTCAGCTCTTTCCTCTATGATATTCTAACTTGCAATTCTACCTTCCTTGATCTCCTTGAAATCTGAAATGTGTCTCTCAACTCGTGTTTTTGAAAATACTCTCTACATAATGACTTGGAGCCCTTAAAGGTTTCCCTTCTTTTGTCTTTCTTCTCTCAAAGATTGTCATCCAGCTACTCCTGTGGTCCAATGCCCATCATTTTATATATTTTGTGTGTTTTTTAATTGTTTAAAGTAAAAGAGTAAATCTGGACTCTGTTATTCTGTTATGTCCATCAAGGAAAGTATTTGATACATAAATAGAAATTTTAGTTCTTTCATTCATACTTCAAAGAAATTTAGTTCTTTCATTAGTGCAAAGAAAGAATTTAAATGAGAATCACTAATCCGTTTATTAACATTTTCTTTCAATCAATTTGATGTCTATTTCTTCCTTCAAACACTTAAAAGATAAAGATATCCATTATGGGGTTTTTTTCTTTCTTTTTTTCAACTACAATCTTAAAATGAAGCAGCTGAATTTGCAGAGATAAGAATGTGCAGATTTTTCCATGGGGGAGAAGAGTAGAAAAATAGGTACCTTGTGTGTTTTAGGTGGTTCTAAATCTTCTTCATGTGTCACTATCTCTATCCGTATCCTAAGACTATTTGGTTGAAAATAAATGATTTTATATCTATGAACTCTGGTGGCTTTGGTCAATTGGAAAGCAACATACCTACCCTTTGATTTTAACACTGAAAACTTCTTTGGTTAATTCCTAGTAATGGGTGTGAATTTATATTACTAAATTATCACAATTATTATTTTTTGACACATAAAGAAGGTGATTGAAATTATTTCTGTTGAATCAGCACTATTTGAGATCTGAATATACTTCCTAGTGCATTTGGAATAGAAGCAATAATCAAATGAATATGTGTGATGGTGGGTTATCCTAAGGCTTAAATTCTAATTTGGTAAACAATAAAGAATTCACATTTAAAGATAAAATAGAAAGATAACATATATATATAAAGTGATTCTTAAAAAAAATTAATTATTTTGAAAAAGTCAACCATATTTTCTTGTTGTTCAATATTTTCTGGTTTGGTTTGTAAATGGTAAATGGTGATTGAATGAGAAACCTTATAGGGTTGTTTTTTTTGTTTTCTTTTGGGTGTGCATTTCTTGTGTGCAGAAAATAATCCTAATATTGCCTTCTAATTTTATTGACTAACTTCTCTGGAAGTTTCAATTTTGTCAAAAATTATAAAAATACATTTCTCTTTGTCTCAAAAATGTTTGTCATCCAAAAGGTAAAAGAAGAATATTTTAGAAAGCTAACCTTGTAAACTTTAATGAATTATTAATTTTTCTGCCAAGTTTAATTTTGGATCAAGAAAGAAAGGTAACACTTGAGCACATCTTAATTAACCAATTTTAAATTCTTCCATCACTGTTATTGAAGATCTGCAAGAAGAAGAGATTCCATGAGTGATGTCATTTTTTTACATCTCTCCAAAGACACGGTCATTTAGATGATTGTGGTGGATGACACAATATGTCCAGGAAACAGGAAACAAGGGAAGGCCCTTCCCCACCCCATCTTTTATTTACTTGAGTCCATGTTAAGAACTACAAGCTGCATCTCACTCACCCTAAGATCTGTACTGTCAGTTGCAATATTTCAGAAAGTTTCCTTCTTCTGTTATGCCATCCAAGAAAGTTTTACAGAACAGCATGCTTCCATTCACAGTGTTTTCCAAAATATATTTTACAAATGCCAACAACTGAGCACAACCTGAAACATCTGTGGAGCTGTCCGTGTATGGGGCAAAGTAATCACTTTCCATACTCTTTAAAACCAGCTGTTCACAGGCGTTAATTGACATGTCACTTATACACTTTAGAAGAGCAGCATTTGACAGTGGCGCACGTGTTAATTTATTTACCACATCTGTTTCTTTTTCAGTGAATATCATCTTCATGGCAGATGGTAGTAGAGAGTTGTAGCAATTATATACTTTAAGAGGGCTCTGAGTTGTGATGGCTGCCGTATGCATTTAAGTGACTAAATGTTTAAATTAAAACCCATATGTAAATTTCTTCAAATTGCTGGCTAAAGAGTTCCATAATCTAGGCTTTGTTTAATTTTAGAAATATACATGCTGAGTCTACAATGAGAAAATAATTTTAAATACTACTTTCATATATCAGATCTTCAAAATATATACCATGCCTGTCTTAAAAGAGCTGCACATGTTAGTGTCTTCTCTTCCTCAAGTGATCCACAAGCAGCAAAGCTCACTGGTAGAAAGAATGATTAAACATTGCCAGTTTCCAACAACCAAGACTCTCTGAACAAACTATTTTAAAGTTTGTAACTTTCATGGGATTTATTTGGAAACAGTGGAGGGCCATGGTAGTCAGAGAAGGAAAAAGCCACACTGGTTCTTATCTCTGTTTCCTGCTGTTTTCTCTTGAGTTTGCTTCACACACACACACACACCCCTACCCTGAAGATCCAATTAGCATGAGAAAAGAGATTTACACAAGAATTCTATCAAATATTTAGTCTTGGAAAATCCATCTGGAATTTTTTCCCTAGTAGCTTTTGTCTCTTGGCCTTGGCTTGATTGACTTCTCAAACAATTCTACATTCTCAGTGCTTGATTTTGGAAGTGTCCCATGTCTTACTCTATATAGTAGATAATAAATTATCAGATTTATTTTATTTTTTTTTCTTATTCTACCCTTTAAATGTTAATGCTCCCACCAACAATGTTGAGAGACAAATACTGAGAATAACATTTGCAGAATTTATGACAAAGGCCTAATTTTTTAATATATCTTTTCTATGAAACAGGCAAAATGCCATAACATCCATCACATTGAAAAAAGAAAAAAACTCTTATGATCTCACCTCCCCATGCTACTGTCATGATTCCTCTGCCTCTCTTCAGAGAAAACGTGTAGTTGCCTATTTTGCAGTCTCCTTTTTTTCCTGAGCTCACTTTAATTAAGGTGCAACCCATTGAGCTCCACCAGTCAGCTCTCGTCAAGGTGGCCAATGACATTTATTTTGGTAAATCTAATGGTGGCTTCAAGCCCTCGCCTTTCAGAACTTATAGATAGCACTGGACAGACTTATTCACTTTTCTTTCTTTAGGCTTTCCTCCCTTTGCTCCTAAGATACCACTTTCTGTAGGTTCTTTTCTTCCCACATGACCCTCCTGATTCCCTTTTCTGATCTGTCTTCAGCTCTAGGATGTCTCATCTTTGATGTGTCTGAGAGCTCAGTCCTCAGACTTTTCTACTCCTCTGTGGACCCTCACGTTCTAGGTCATCTCATCCTGGCTCATCTGACAGTGTACTATCTATATGATGATGACTTCACAAGTTATATCTGTGGTCAACAGTTCTCATTTTGTATATATAAGAAAGTTTTCATATTTATATATAAAACTACCTATCGGAAATCTTCACTTTTAGTTGGCATTCCAAAGTTAAATGGATGTTTCAATGGAGAGTATTATGCTAAGCAAAATAAGCCAGTCAGATAAAGACAAGTATCACATGATCTCAATTATATGTGGAATATAATGAACAAAATATACTGACGAACAAAATAGATCCAGAGACATGGAAGCATGGAACAGACTGAGGGATCTCAGAGGGAAGGGGAGAGGGGGGGACAGGAAGAGAGTAACCAAAGAACTGATATGCATAACCCCTGGACACAGACAATAGTGCGGTAGGTCATGGGGGGTACAGGATGGAGGGGATCAAAGGGGGGGAAAAGCGGGACATATATAATACTTTGAACAATAAAGATATTTTTAAAAACGGAATTAAAGTATAAAACCTAGAAAACATGTATTAAATGGAACATAAAACCCCATCCTATCTCCAAATTTGCAGCTCCTATAGTGGTTCTTATTTCAGGAATTTTGTTATTTTATTTGTTTTGGTTGAGAACCTTGCAAACACTCTCATCTCCTCTCTTTATCTGATGTTTCACATACAACCCAGCAGCAAATTAGGTCATCTCATCTCTGCCTTCAAAATACACTCAGAAGCTCACTACTTCTATCACTTCTACTTTTTACTTTCACCATCATCTCAGGCTTGTATATGGCAATGACCTCTTAACTGGTTTTCTTGCTTCAAATCCCCCTATTCCCTCCCACCACAGGCTATTCTAAACACAGCAGGCAGAGAGATCCTTGAAAATAGAAATCAGATCATATCTCTTCTTTCCTTAAAACCCTTCAGTGACTGCCCATCCCTCTCAAAGTAAAAGCCAAAGTCTTTTGATGGTATGCAATGCTTTCTTTTTATCTGTGGTCCTCAACTCTGAATGCATACTAACATTTTTTTGACAAGCTTCCAAACTATATAATTTTTTTTTTTGGTCCCTATCCCATAGATTTTATTTGTATAGGATGAAGCCTGGCTATTGGTATTTTTTAAAGCATGTGTAGCCAAAGTTGAGAACAACTGTCCCATGGTTCCAGCCCATTGATACTACTCTGGCCATCTCTCCAGCCATTCTCCACCTTGCATGCTCCACTAAAGCGTGTTGGCCTCTAGGCTGCCACTCTGACATACCAAGCACATTTTCTCCCTTAAAGCCATTCACTTTTTGTGATGCTCTTCCCCTAATGACCTTCTCCCAGTTACCTCTCTGACTCTTACCTCCTCACTTCCTTCAAGTCTGTGCTCAAATGCTGTCTAATTGGTGAGGTTGTAACTAACTACTCTTTATAAAACAGCAGCTCCACCACCACTGGCCATTCTTTATCTTCCTCTTACAGCATATGATATATTTTTGCATTTTTTTTTTCTGCCTTCCTACCTCATTAAACATAAGCTCAAGTGGGTTGGAACTACTCAATGCTACAGAGGTTGTAGAGCCCAGAACAAATCCTGACCCCAGCAAGTACTGAGTAAATATTTGTATAATAAAGGAATAAATACAGAAAAAGTTATTTAAAAAAAAGTTTACAACTGAAACTTTGGAAGTTCAAGGAATATACATGAGCGAGTGTCTTAGTCAAGGTCAATTAAAATACTCAGGGTGTGACAATACAAAAAGGTTAGTTTAGCAGGTATAGGTGTTGGGAAACCACATGGCATAGGAGCAGAATCCCAGGTTTAGTAAAATGTCAGCTAGTGCCAACTCTAGGCTCTAAGGGACTAAAACAGCCAAGGTTACCAGAGCCTAGAGTGAAGGTGAGTTATATGAGTTTGTGCTGAGGGGAGCTGTGACCTTCAGTCCAGCTCTGACCCAATACTTTTCTACTCCTAATCCTTTCCTCTCTCTCTTCCCTGGCCCCTAGGTCTACAGAATGACAGGATCCTTTTGTGGGAGGCTCTCTTGGCAGAGATGATCCCCGTCTGCGTTGATTCACCTGACCCTTGTCCCAGTGTCAGTCCATAGGGGAAAAATGAAACATTGGAGAAGCCAGCAACTTCTTTCTGGCTTCCTGCTTATATTATCTCAGTAAGTGAATAAAGATTTGGCTGTTATTTTCAGTTGGGCTTATTGTCCTAATTGACCACCTGGCAGCTCTCTTTCTGACAACCCCTTTGATGTAATCTCTATATGTTAGCATTTCTGGACAGAGAGCAAGGATGAAAAAAATAAAACATGCATCTGGAAGATAAAACAAAAGATATTCAGTAAATTTTAGACCTTTTGCCTCCCAGTCTCAACTCCTGTCTTGTACCTCAGCCTCTACTCTCATCCTCCCTTCATCCAAGTAAACTTTGTGTCCTTAATATGGGGAATGCATGAAGTCCCATTAATTACAATATCATTGCAAAGTGTTGCCAATTTAATCATATTCTAAAAGCTAAATAAAACAGAGAGAATATAAACTATTTAATTCCATAAAACACAGCTGCTGCAGCAACTGCTTCTATATTTAATTAGAATATTTGCATTAAATAACATAACTGAGTCTTCATTTTTTTCCTGGTCCTCTTATCTTCTGCCCGCAGCTTATCTAAATGAATTCTTTACCTGGCGAGTGACACAAATCCTTATTCTTATAAGATATTAATCCTTGATGATCTTGTCTTTCTCAGATTGCTGCAGTTTATGTTGACCAGAACTATTTGGCAAGGGACTATTGAAATGCACTTTAAATCTACCCCTTGAATTTCAAACATAGTCCTCTTGCAAAAATGTAATATCAGGAACTCATTTCCTTTAGTGATTGGGATCAACAGTCCTAGCCAGTACAATACTTCTAGTCCTAATGGTTCAGTTTCATGAAAGGCTATTTCATACAGAGACAATATCAACTTGCATTTCATGGAAAGCAGGGCATGTGCCCTCCTGAAAACATTGCTTCCTTGGGTATAAGGACTCCCAAATCCTTTGAGCCAAAGGTCATGAGGGAGGGGGAACAAAGTAAGCCATTCTCATATCTACCATTTGCTTCCTGGTCCTTATATCTTGGTTACAGAGAATGTGGTAAAAAATGTTGGTCAATAATTTGAGACATGTACTCCATTTAGCAGAACTACACCACCAGCTTGCGGGGAGAGGTCCTCTGCAGGCACAGCTAAGCTTTCAGCAGGTCATTTGACCATTCTTAAGAGGTGGGTTCCCATATAACTAAGTTCCCACCAGCTAGCAGGCTGTCCCCCCACTCACTTACATTATCAGGAGGTAATGCTGTATTGAGGCTCAGCTGAGCTGAAACCAAACGGAAGTTATGGCTAACGGATGTAATCCACCCACACTAAGGTGAGGAGAGCAGAATAGAGAAGAAAATGAATCAGGTTGATCAGGCAAACAGAAGGCAGCCAACACAGCGATCAAACAAAAATAATAAATAAGCATCTAAAAGATGACCAGCTTAATACACAGGAATTCCAGAACTGTTATTTTAAAACAATGACAAGCTATATTTCCTCTATCCAATTGGTAACGTTCTTTTATAAAATTGAAAATAGTACTGGTGGATAGAGGATGTGATGAAAGAGGAACTCCCACGTGCTGCTGGTGAAAGTAAAAATTAGCATTCCTTTGGGAACTAGATTTTCATAAAAATAAAAATATACTGAACCAGAATCTACTTCAAGGAGCATAGGAATGACATATTTATAAAGAGCACAGAAATATTGTTCAAGTTGTATATAGTTTTACTGTGCAATAAACAAGTTATGTAAATAATCCCAAAGTCCATAAATATGCAATAAGAAATAAATTACAACACAGTGAAGTATGATGGAATTTGATTCACCTGTGTACCAAAGGATTAAAAAAATGACATGTACTTAGATGGAATTAATTTTGTGCCAAAGGGTAAAAATAAGTTGAAGTATAGTTTTTAAAGTATGTTTTCATAAGAGTTTTTATTAAAAAGTATATATAAATTATCCAGATATTATAGGACATTTTAGGAAATTCAGCTATTACCCAATGTTATTGTCTAGGACAGTAAATATCCTCTCCACATTTTCTATTTTTCTATCTCTGCTCAAGCATGAACATGGATTGATGGATTTAGAGCGCACACACACACACACACACACACACACACACACACACACTGAAGTTTGTTTGTTTGCTCTTTTGGTACTTTTCTGAAATTTGGGGGAAGGTTGAAGAACAATGTAGTGTATTCAGACATCTTCAATGTACCTGCCTCATTTTTACATATTTCTTATCTTCTCAGAGAAAAAGGCAATTTATTTCCTTTAAAAAAAGTATTCCTTATTTTGTACATACTTCAGTTCTTTTGGTTCTTTACAGGCTCTTACCATTTACCTTAAGTTATCTGGTGAAATAGTTCATCCCCCCCCCCCCCGGATAAAGCATGATCTACCTGGGGGCAATTCTATTGAATATCATTTTCTCTATTTACTTATTTAACCTATGTTTGTGTATTTTTATAATATGTATTCAGAGATATTTACCAAATGGTTAAGATTGGCTACCTACGGAACTAGTGAGGGAAATATATAGTAGAACCTTTATTGACTGATTTTTCCAAAATACATGCATCACATTTATAAATTTTAAAGAAAAAGTTTGTCTGTGTTTTAAAAATAAGTACTGTCATGTCCCAGGATTTTATTCTAGTCCATTACCTTCTTCCAGTTGTTCTCTTTCAGCCATCACATCCACTCTAAAAATTTTAGTCACTCTGTTTATAGCAATGATTAAAAATCCACATTTTATTTTGGGTATATTTCAAGCCAAATGTTTCTGTACTTACTACTGGAGATTCATTCTTTCATAGAGATGTATGTATTACCTGCCTAACATGTGCCAGGGGATGGACATGCAGCGTAATTGATGGGCACACTATGACTAAAGTAAAGTGACATAATTTCAGCAGTTGAAAATCTTTGAGAGTGGTATATAATGAACAAATAAATGAATGTATTTTAACATATTGTAAGAGATGCCCTCCAGAAAAATAAATACAATGCTATAATAAAATAGAGGTTCATACAGTTTCAGATTAGAGGGCCATACTGTTTGTTTTAGATTTAGAAAGGACTTCCAAGAAGTCATTTCTCAGATGATGATATTTAAGGTGGGGCCAAATGAAGAAGAACTGTTTTAGCAGGTGAACAGCAACATCCAGACAGAGGTCCAGCAGCTGGAAAAATCTAAGCTGGGAAAGTGTTTTCTGTATTTTAGAAATGGAGAGAGAGCTGTGTCAGGTTTAGGCATGTAAACTGAGGAGGAATGTGGCACACAAGGATCTCAGAGACAGGAACACAGGAACTCAGTCATGACACTTACACCATATGGAGACTTTTAACTTTATCTTAAAAGCAGTGGGACTCATCGAAGGGATTTAATTAATTTAGGAATGTGTTTTGGTCCATATTTTTAAAAATTTCTCTTTTTTTGATCATGCGTGCTGTGAAAAGAGGTCAAGAGGTAGGAAATAAGCAGATTGTTAAGAACCTGAAAGATGTTTTGATTTTCTCTATAGCATTCTCTATTTTACTTTCCCCAAATCTGGATATATCTTTGACATCTCTGCTCCTTTCACTTGCTACCATCCTGTAATAAATTTTAACAATTTTACATTCTTAATATCTTTCATAGGCATAACTTCTTCTTTTTTTTAACCTTTACTGCCTTAAATTAGGGTTTCATAATCTTCCATATAAACTATTACAATAAAATAGTCTTAAAACATTTCTATGATTACTAGCATATAAATCCTGATGATGCAAACTGATATCTTATTATCTTAATAAAAATCAACATTTAAACATAATACTCCACTACTTATATCATCACTGGATGTCCACAAGAAAATGCATATATGTATTTATATAGGAAAATGCCATTTATTAGCACTTCTTTGTGCACTGTTAATATATCAGATCTTTATAATAATCCTTTATGTTAGCTTTTCTCATTGTTCCTGCTTTATACATGAAAAAAATGAGGCTTGTGGAGAGTAAATAAAAATGAAAATCAGCTATTTGGTCCTTTATAGGGTAAATCCACTCTTGGGAACTAGTTCATTGATTGATTTCAAATCACCTTGAGATTATTTTTGGAGAAGTTCACCAACTCAAATTTATATGCAAAATGTATTCTGTTTAAAGCCTTTCTTTAGGTTCTTGGGCATGGATCATCTTGCTAACAGTTTGGTATGCTGTCACTGAACTTCAAGACCACTTTAGAAAGTTACAACAGTTTTGGATTAAGTCTAGTAAAATATTCCTTGTGGTGGTTTATCATAGTGTGTTATTTTGTTTCTTTTATTGATATTAACATCATTTTACATATTTGTAGGAAATTTCCCAAATTTTACTGTTTATGATACTTCTACTTTTTTTTCCCCTTTTTAAAAAATCTTCACCCAAGGTTACGTTTTTGTTGATTTGAAAGAGAGAAAAGGAGAGAGAAAGAGAGCAAGACACACACACATAGATGTGAGAGACAAACATAAACCAGTTGACTCCCTTATACACTTGGACCGGGAATCAAACCCATAATCTACTTATGTGCCCTGACCTAGAATCAATCCAACTTTTTGGTGTATGGGACAATGCTCCAACCAACTGAGCACCTGGTAAGGTCAATATCTTTACTCTTAATAAATAATTAAGCGAAGCAATTTTAAATAACTCATATTTAAGATGAGCAGAATACTATATTTCATTTTTTATAACGTGAGGTAATCTATACAATAAAGAATATAAATTTCTGTCACGTTTGTGACTCATTAGATCTAAAACCCACTCTCCCTTTCAATCTGGGACCTGAGCCTGATAAGCTCAATATCTGTTCTTGCTCTCACTCCTCTCCCCACTCTCCTATCAGCACTCTATGATCAGCTTCATTACATGGAGGTTACCAGCCGGTTTAACCAACATTGGTCTCAGCAGACCTTTAAAGCAAACTTTAATAAAAGAAAGTAACATAAAGTGACAACTATAGAACTCCACAGACAGCTGGCCCATTATCAAAACACACATCAGACTTCCTTCCCCTGACTGCTTTCCTTCATCTTGCTTAGTTAAGAAAAGGCAGACCTGAAGGTGATTTGTAACCTTAGGGTCACGTTTTTCTCCAGAATTTGTTTTCTACATAATTGTTGAGATAACTGTTTTATAATCTTAATAAAGATTTTTGGTTGGACTGAGATTCCATACAAACCTGACCACTGTGGATCAAGAAAATTAACAAACAAACCAAAACTCATAAACGTAGATGACAGTATGGTGGTTACCAGAGGGAAAGGGGGATGGTGGGTAGTAAAGGGTAAAAGGGTCAAATAGAAGGTCACAGAGAAGATTTGACTTTGGGTGGTGGGCACTCAATGCAACATACAGATGGTGTAGCATAGAATTGTACACTTAAAACATATATAATTTTATTAACCAACATCACTTCAATACATTTAATAAAAAAATTTAAAATTACTTTAACAATAGATGTTAGGCACAAACATAGGCAATGAACAAAATATTTTGAAATCACATGACTTCCCTACTATGGGAGGAGCTTGCTTTTTCATAACCAAGAGATAGAACCTGACTTAATAAACTCCAGCATATCCCTTATTTTTCTCCTAATAAATTAAAATTTTCTAAAAAGTAAAACTAGAATTACACACACAAACACACATAAATGTGATATTTACCCACATATCATATATATGTGTGTGCAATTATATAATGCAATACAAATGAGCCCCTCTGAGAAATATTATTCATTCATTAAATAATATGATGTTATGAGCTAAATTGTATCCCAGTAAAAATTTACACGTTGAAGTCCTCAGAATGTGACTGTAGTTGGAGAGAGGGTATTTTAAAAAAAGTGTCTTTCTTGCCTGGCTGGACATGGCTCGGACATGGCTCAGCGGTTGAGCATCGACCTAGGATCCAGGCGATCGGGTTTGATTCCCGGTCAGGACACATGCCGGGGTTGCGGGCTCGATCCCCAGTCGGGGCGTGCAGGAGGCAGCCGATCAATTACTCTCTCATCATTGATGTTTCTATCTCTCTCTATCTCTCTCTCTCTCCTTTCCTCTCTCTGAAATCAATAAAGATATATTTTAAAAAAAAATTTAAAAAAAAAATGTCTTTCTTGATTTCAGAGAGAGGAAGTGAGAGGGAGAGAGACAGATAGAAACATCAATGATGAAAGAGTTACTAACTAGCTGCCTCCTGCATGTCCCCCACTGGGGATCGAGCCCGCAACCCGGGCATGTGCCCTGACTGGGAATCAAACAGGGATCTCCTGGGTCATAGGTCAATGCTCAACCACTGAGCCATGCTGGCAGGACTAGAGAGAGGGTATTTAAAGAGATAATTTAAGTTAAAATGAGTTCCTAAATATGGGCCCTAATTTAATGACAGTTTCCTAACAGGGAAAGGAGATTAGGACACAGACACATGCAGAGAGAAGACCATGTGAAGACCTAGGGAGAAGGCAGCCATCACAAGATAAGAAGAGAGGACTCAGAAGAAACCGACCCTGAAAATACCTTGATGTCAGAATTCTGGCCTTTTGAAGTAAGAGAAGGTAAATTTCTGCTGTTTAAGCCAATCAATCTGTGTTTCTTTGTTAGGGCAGTTCTAGCAAATGATACACTTGCTAATATATATGAACACTCATATGGACTCAACATACCATGAGCTCATATGCATTGTGGGCAATGAACATTTTGCATTGCCATTATTTTCCCATATGTTAACTTCTAGTCCTATAAAGCTGTAAAATTTCCTAGCTATGGAATGCCAATAAAAGTGTTAACCCCATAGAAACAGATATTCCTCCCAGGGCCCATTAGGCAAGGCTCATCACTCAAGGAAAGGATGCCCAGTGATCTCACTTGACCGTTTCCAAGAACTAAGCATCTTTTCATCCACATCCCAAAACTTCATTCCCTGCGCACATCTTCTATTTCATGCATGAAACCATTGACAAGATATATCTCCTTTTCCTGCATTCAGAAATAATTGTGGGATTTGCCCAGGAGCATCCATGTACATGCCATTCAGGTCAGAAGATCCTCCTGGGTCCTGGATGAATGTCCTTTCCCACTGTCCTGGCCAGGATGTAGGTTTCTGCCTTCGGCCATCAGCTAACAATCAGAAGCTTTGTCAAGGGCAGTTACAACACACAGTCACCATTTTAGATATACACAAATATCAGATTCTCACAAAAATAATGAGACCACTCATACCCACCAATTAAGTGGATGAAGCTATTTTTACACACACTAATCTGGTTTTAATTTTATGACTTCTTTGAAAGAATTAAATTCAGATGTTTCTGTTGATAATACTAATTCTTTCAAGTGAGCATAAACACCCTGACAAGTGAAAAGCATGTGGGGAGAAGTATGAACAGGTTTTAGAAACAGGAGGTAGAAGACAATAATGAAGTTTACCTGCTATACAGGACTTAAATGACCACTCTTGCTCTTAAACCATACACAACCTGGTTTTATTCATTCATTACCTCATTTATTTTTAACATCCCATGGCAATTCTTTAAATTATTTTTCAAGACTCCTTGATAATCAGCAAAAGGTTGAAATAGCTGGCAACACAATATTTGAAGAGATAATTCCATCAAGATAAACTAAGCCTCCTCCCAGAGTCCGGTTTTAACATTTTTCCCTAAAGTCTAATGTCAGGGACACTTAGGAAATTCTAAATTTCTTAATTCATCTTTCCCAAAGGCTACGTTGTAGACTTCAACTGTATTTGTTTTTTTCTATTTTGAAATCAAATTTTCTCAGTAAATTGGAGTACTAAGTTACTCCAGTGCCCAGTTTAAAAATCAAAGGGAGCTGAACATTTGTCTTGGCAATCGTCTGTAAGTGACAGTAATGAGTGTGGGGGAGATAAAAAACATGAACTTCTCAGAGTGCCTTCAAAATAACATTGTTATTTAAAGTGCTGATTGTTTAATGATTTTTTTTAAAAAATATGATTTTATTGCTTTATCAAGAGAAGATTTAGCTGTGCTTTTCATTGCACTCTTTCCTCTAAAGCACTGGAATTACGCTCTTTGCTCAGTCCTTGCCCAGCTGCTGCCCTAGGAAGCTCCACACTCCACAGTGCTGGCTGTTCTAGATTTTGGAGTTGGAATTTTCTTCTTAGGACTCTCAGTGATTTTGGCCCAGATCTCAGGTGAACATTTTCATAGTTCACAATTGAAAAGCATCAGTTTCTGTGAACATCACATGCAAAGTGGTTGAGTTTTTTATATATTTTTTGTGTCTGCTTTTTTTTGGGGGGTGGTAATTTTCTTAGTATTGTTGGAACTATTTAGACAAACTTATCAACTTCTTACAGAAACTCAGAGTACATGAAAAGGTGTTCAACATCACTAAACATTAGGGAAATGCAAATTAAAACCACCATGAAACATTACGTTACATACATTGGGATGGCAATTTTTAAAAAGTAACAAGTGTTGGCAAGGATGTGGAAAAATTGAAACCCCTGTGCACTGTTCATGGGACTGTAAGATGGTGCAGCTGCTATGGGAAAACATTATGAAGGTGGGGAAAAAAATAGAACTACCATGTGATCCAGGGATTCCACTTCTGGCTGTATGTCCAAAAGAATTGAAATCAGGACCTCAAAAATATATAACTGCAGCATTATTCACAATCGCCAAAATGTGAAAACAATCAGAGTGTCCATCCATAGAGGGGTGAATGGATGAAGAAAATGTGGTGTATACATGCAGCAAAATATTAGCCTCAAAAGGAAAGAAACCCTGCCACATGCAGCAACATGGGTGAACTGGTGGGCAGTATGCTAAGGAAATAAGCCAGTCAAAGAAAGGCAAGTACGGCTTGATTCCACTTGTATGAGATATTTGAAACAATTAAACTCATAGAAGCAGAGAGTAGAAGGGTGCTTGCCAGGGCCTGAAGGGAGGGGAAAAGGGAGAGCTGTTTTTTCAATGTGTATAAAGTTTCATCTACCTAAATGAATAAGTTCTAAAAATCTGCTGTAAAACATTGTGAGTTGATAATACTCTATTATAGTTGACAAGACTATTATACACTTAAAAAGTTGTTAATAGGGTAAATCTCATGTTTAATGTTCTTACCACACATATACACTCACACACACAAAAACAAAGGAGCACAGGGAGGTGTGTAAAGGTGGTGGATATCTTTATTACATTGATTGTGGTGATGATTTAATGAGTATTTGCTCAGCAAATTATATACATTAAATGCGTGCAGTTTTCTGTATATCCATTATATTTGATAAAGCTGTTAAGGGGAGACAACGTTCAGGTGATATGAAACCAAGTAGCCTAATATTTCCAGCAACCAAGTGAAGCTAAACACTTGAGTGTTTTAAAATAATCTTATTTCATTCCTCTTCTATGTTCACCTAACCTTGGCAGTAGCCAAGATGCAGTCATAAATTGATCTCTATATTTTGCATATCACCCTGGCATCCAAGGTCTGCTCTGTTTTAGCATTTATTCAGGACGAGTCTCACTGATGTTTCTTCCTCAGCCCCTTCCCTTTACTGACACAGAAAAGCCCAGTGCCCTCCTTCTGTTTCCAGTTTCTCAGTTTTTGTTCTCTCAGAGAACATCATAAGCTCTGAATCTTTGCCCAATCTCTCCCCAAAAGCAAAATTCAATTGTATTTTGTTTCATCCCATGTGGTCAGTAGAAGGCCAAGCTATATCATCTATATCTACCTATATATCATAAACTATGAAATTGATGCATAATATTAGTTTATGATGTTTATTTTTTCTGTATTAAAGATATGTTTGCACTATTTTGTCATTTACTAGGTTGTGAGTTCCTTGAAGGCAACATTGTGTCTTATTCTTTTTTTTTTTTTTTGGTCACCAAAATTAAACAGTTTTTTAGTAAATGTAAATTCTAATCTGAACTAAACATTTGAAGTTCACTGGGCTTGTGCTGCCCTGAACCAAGCTTTGGTATTAAAATAACAATTAAAAATAACTTTTAAGATAGAAAATAATGATGAATAGTCACAACCTTTGTGCCCTGCCTTCTAAGAGAGAAAAACTATTTTGTTGCTTGGGATCAAAACTTTTGTTGATTGGGTTGACCAATTGAGTAGAGCCATAACTGAAAAGACATTAAGATGGCCTAGAGTGATTTCCCCGAGGAAGTCTGACAGCCACCAGGCAAATAAAAGTTCATTGTGGAAGCTGGAGCAGAGGCTTACTAGATAAAAGTCAGCAAATTCTGAAATTTAAAGAAATTTTTCATGGAGGTTACAAATTAAACAAAAACAACAAAACAGAATGAAATCTTTCTGGCATTTGTGAGATTTAAGTCAAGAATTACATTGCTTTCCAAGACTGTTTCTTCTCCCTCCCCCCTCCTCCCCCCTCCTCCCCCTTCCCCTTCTCTCCTCCCCCTCCCCCTCCCTCTCCTTCTTCTGTTTGTGTGTGTCCCAATAAAAAATTTTTTAAAAACATGAGGTGGGCCAGATTTGGCCCAAAGACAATAAATAATCTGCTAACCTATAGCCTAGAGAGAATCAAACACCTCAGAAAACAGACTAGGTGATGTAGCAACTTGCTTCTAATTTAAAGGTTTTATATATCTATGCTGTTGCAGTTAAAGACCCAGCCAAAAGACACATGGGGACAACACGGCTGAAGTCTGAGGGCATTATGCTGAGTGAGATACGTCATACAGAGGAAGACAAATACTGTATAACATCATGGGTATGTCAAATCTAAAATAAGCAGGGGTTGGGGGCTGGAGGAATTGGGGAGATGTTATTAAAGAGTAGAAACTTGCAGCTAGAAGATGAATAACCTCTCAGGGTTTATTTCCAATGTTGGCATTTCTTTTGCATGCTGTTCACGCAAGAAACAGACTTAAAGACAAATGCACTTTGTGTAGTAATCCAACCTCTGTGACAAGGACAGTGGTGTTGGTGGCAGTAAAAAGGTGTGGTTTTGTGGGCTTCATATCATGCCATGTAGGTGACTGCATAAACCTGGTTCAGTGTACCTTAAAGGCTTTCTGATATATTTTAAACATTTCTCAAAAAATATTTAGTTCAGTGATACTCATTGAATAAAATTATCTGTAAACTTTACATTTACTCCACAGATATTTTATATGAAGTTTATATTTTGTTAAGAGCAGATTTTATGTTATTTTCCTTTTCTTTTTACAAAAACGATATGCATACTATAATTTAAAATACAATATTGAGAGCGTTTTTTTTAGAAAGACATTTGTTTTTAGTTTCTGGTCCCTGGCATAGAGCTCCTAAAGCCCTAGGATTTCCTGAGTGATGAGGGCGATAAGAACACCCTTTGTTTTAAGGAAGCATCACTCCTGCTTAGTCAGTAGACAGCTTCAGGATGGTAGCTGATCTCAGGAAAGGCCAAGGCTTGATGAGGAGTTTGTAACTTTTATCCTCAACTTCCAACTTCTGGGAGGAAGAGAGAGACTAAAGATTGAGTTAATTACCAATAATAACCACCTGCCAGGCATACTCAGTGGGTGAGCACCAACCTAGGAATCAGGAGATTGGGGTTTGATTCCCAGCCAGGGCACATGCCCAGGCTGTGAGCTTGATCCCCGGTCAGGGGCGTGCAGGAGGCACCCTATCAATGACTCTCTCATCATTGATGTTTCTCTCTCTCTCCCTCTCCCCTCCCTTCTTGTCTCTGAAATCAATAAAGACACGTTTTTAAAAAAATTGAGTTAATTACCAATAATCAATACTTTAATCAGTCATGGACTTGTAATGCAACCTTCATAAAGTCCCTTAATAATGTGCTTTATTTTATTATTTTATTTTATTTTATTTTATTTTATTTTATTTTATTATTTTATTGGTTTAATGAACTCAGTTTTCAACTTATCTAAGTTGAGAATTACTAAATTGTCAAACATCTTCACATGTGAGGAGGGTGACACAGCCCAACTCTATGGGGACAGAAACTCCTGTGCTTGGAACTCTTTGGGACTTTGTCCTGTACACCTCCCTATTTGGCTATTCATTTGCATATTTTATAATAAACTAGCAAAAATAAGTGAAGTGACTTCTTGAGCGAATTCTGTGAGTTATTTCTAGCAAGTCATCAAATTTGAAGAGATAGTTGTGGGAACATCCAAATTATAGCCAGTCGGTCAGAGAAATGGTGGCTGAGGGCTTGGGGCTGGTCTCTGAGGTGACAGAAGTCTTGGGTGAAGTCTCCCTTAGGGAATTTCTCACTTGGACAGACTCTTCTTGAGGAGTCTGACACTAACTCCAGGTAGCTGGTGTCAAAACTGATTTGAATTTGGGACACTCAGGTGCTGTTAGAATTGGTGTTGGTGTCAAAAGGTAAAAACCTGTCAGAAAGCCAAAAAATAAGAAAATGAAAACATTCACCACTCCTCACACTCTCCAGATAAGCAGAAGTAAGATAAATAGGTAGATATATAGATACATAAAAATACATTTTCTCTTCCACCACACACATTCACACACACAGACAAAGAGTTTTATAATAAATTAGTATTATAGCATACAGATATTTGAATTGTCAATGTATAGTTATTGAAAATAAATTCTTTAATAGAATAGAACAGAATTTTATTGGCATACATTCTTTATCTCATGTCACCCATTACATTTCAAGATATCATGAGTAGTCATTTTAGTATAAGTGCTGCATTTTAGGACAAGCTGTACTAAGAAAACATAATCTCACAAAACTCAAAGCAAAAAAAACAGTAAACTGTGACTGTCCATAACATTTCTATTTTCTTTCCAACTAAAATGAGACTGTATATGAATTTATATAACCTCTCTGAGGATTATTTTGTAATACAGATGCTCCTCGACTTACAATGGGGTTGTGTCCCAATAAATCCACTGTAAGTTGAAAATATCGTAAGTCAAAAATCCACTTAATACGCCTAACCTACTGAACAGCATAGCTTACTCTCGCCTTCCTTCTGTGCTTATAGTTGAGAATTGTCTTGAGTTTCATCTCAAGAGTAATTGCCTTCTCCTCTTCTTCTTCCACAAGCAGAAGACAGAGATGAGCGTTTTGTACATGTGATGCTATGTGAAAACACAACTCAATACCCACAAAATGCTAACAACATAGTGCCGTGTAGAGCATCCGTTGTTTTTCCTCATGATTCTGTGGCTGCTTGTGAGCTATGGTCACTGACACTGCCCAGCATTGTGAGAGAGCATCCTACCACACAGTTCTAGCCCAGGAGAAGCTCAAAATTCAAAGTAAAAAAAGAAGTGAGATGATGTAATGACCACTTCTGTGAAATATATCTAATAATACTAAAAAGTGTTTATTATCTGGAAGTACTGTGTTTCAAACTAACTTTTAGAGATTCTTTTATTTATTAAGCCAAGTTTCATTGGAAAAAAACATTCAATTTATTTGAAATGGAGAATTTTGGATGACTGAATCTTTGGATAAGCTGAGATATTCTATTAATCAAAAGAGTCAAAAGAAACATAATTCAAATTCCTCATATAAACTAAAATCAATAGGATGCTGTCAGGCTGAATTAAGCAATATTGTATTACTTCAAATATTATCTAGTGTAGCTAAATAATTTTATTTTTTATCTGAGTTTTTCTTTTATACATAAGGATCTAAAGTCATATAATTTTTGCACTTAGAGGGATTTTAGATATTAAACAAATAATTCATAGGTTACAGTGCAAACTCCTTTGGGGCAAATGCTGTATTTTCTTCATCCTTAGATAAAACAGTGACATGCACAAGTATACCTATTTTTTTAATATAATTAAATTGAAAATGAGGAAACTGTGTCCCAAGAAGGTAAGTAACTAATCCAATGATTAATAGAGATTTAAATGTAGCAAGACTTCAGAATTTATTATTTTTTAAACCCAGACATCAGTAGCATTATTATGCCAGACTACCTCTCTTAACATGAGTATCTTTAATAATAAGAATTATTATATATGGCATTTATTATTTAATGGTATTTCATAGTGACATGGGCTTATTTATATCCAAGGTTCCATACTGGAATTCACAGGCAGGATAGGACAAGTAAAGCAAGTGAGAGAATATAAGGGATTGTGATAAATGAATAACTCAGGTCCTGTCTAAATAAGGTGTCTAATTCTCAGCTCCAGGAAACCTTGGAGACTTATTAATAGCAAGAAACAGTACTCAAAACAGATGCAAAGCCGAATTTAGCTGCCATTGAAGGAAAGGGTCAGGGATACAGACAGACAAAGCCTCACTTCCAAGGCCCAGGAACACAATACTGGGCCAAGAGAGTAGAGACCCTTCCCCTCCACACAGGTGTTTATAGCAATTCTATTCACAAATCCCCAAACTTGGAAAGAACCAAGATGCCATTCAGCAGATGAATGGCTACATGAACTGTAGTGCATCCACCTAATGGACTATTACTCAATATTAAAAAGAAAAGAGCTTGCCCTGGCCAGTGTGTCTCAACTGGTTGAGCATCTTCCCAGGCACCAAAAGGTTGCTGGTTAAATTCCCAGTCAGGGCACATGCCCTGGTTGCGGGCTCAATCCCCAGTAGCAGATGTGCAGGAGGCAGCGGATGGATGTTTCTCCCTCACATTCCTCTTTCTTTAAAAATCAATAAAAATATAAAAAAGAAATGAACTATCAAGCCATGAAAATACATGGAGGAAACTTAAATGCATATTACTAAATGAAAGAAGCCAATCTGAAAAGGCTACCTATGATACGAGCCCAATTATGTGACATTTTGGAAAAGGCAAAACTGGAGATAGAAAAAAGATCAGTGGTCGCCAAGGGTTGTTGGAAGGATGGAGGGAGGGAGAAATGAATAGGCAGAGCACAGAGGACTTTTAGGGCAGAGAAAATACTCTGCATGATATCATCATGATGCATAAATGCCACTGTTACACATAAATGCCACTGTTTATTTGTCCAAATCTATATCATGTACAACAAGACACCAAGAGTGAATGACAAAGAAAAACTAAAGAAATCAACACCTCCATTCAATATTCTTGAATAAAATTTAATTTTCCCTCCCCAAGTATGTCCTTCCATCTAAATTTTTAAATTATAATGTTAAATTATAGGTAGTGGCAATGCCACCCCACAGTCACACAGAAGATCAATCACAGGATGGCTTTTTATTGACAACCTTACTCATTAACACTCTATTTATGAATTACTAATTTCTGCCAATTTACTTCTGAAATATGATTCAAATTCACCCTCTCCTTTTAAAAACAACTTTATTGAAATATAATTTAACTATTACACAGCTAATACATTCAGATAATTTTTGATGTTGTAATTATTATCTTTATATTATTGCATTTTAATTATTTTTTATATATTCTTAATACAAATTCCTTATTGAATGGTGATTTGAAGATATGAATTCCAATTATGTAGGTTTTCTTTTTACTTTTCTGATGATATCATTTGTTACCCACTTCTCTTTATTCCCATGGCAACTACTTGAACCCAGGCCCTTATCTTGTCTCAATCCTTTTGGAATTGGTCTGCAGTCTTCCAGATGTTCACTTCAGCCTCTAACCTCTCGCATCAACCCATCATGTAGCAGTCAGCTGTCCTCCAAAACCAAAAATCGAATTGCTATTTCTTCCCCACAGACTTTTCTGTGGCTTCTCTTCCTACTTAGAATACTTGTTAGCTCTTAAAATGACATCAAACACATTTAAATACGGACTTAAATTTAGAATTTTAGCATAATGTCAGAGATCAATGTCCTTATCCTCTCACGAACCTTGAGCTCTCACTGCCCCAAACTAGTTTTTAGGTTACGCACTAAATTATTTCTGCACCTCTGTCCTATTGCTCATGTCCGAAATTCCTTTTTCTCCTTCCATCCCCACCACCAGGTCAGTACTTATCCTTGCATGCCATACTTGGAAATCAAGTCCAGTAGAAAGCTTTTTCTAATCACTGTGTCACCAGCTTAAACTTAGCATTTGTTTCAGTCTGTATTAGAGAAATGGTGAAAGGGTTAAACAGTATAGTTAATAATTTTTCTGTTTCACTAGTTAAGATGCTTGTGAGGAGGGACCATACACTATTCCATATGTTCTCTGTCCAACACGTATTGCACAAACCAGGCACATGGTTATTTAATGAATAAGAATAAAAAATGTAAAAGAGGTAATTTAGAATTTATTTGTCAATTTATAAAATAATTATTGACTTTACAAAAAATATCTGAAAATAATTTTTTATTTGTTTACTTGTTTGTCTTTACATCAAAATACTCTGAGGAAACTTCATTACCATTTAGAGCAAAATTTCTTTATGGCATGGTTTCAGTAGATCTGTCTCAGCATGATTGGTACATCTATATTATTTCTGCAAATGGTCCTTTGTAATTTCCATTATCATTAGACATGATTCGAAAAATAGGCTTCTCTGTTTTGTATTATTTCTCTTTTTCCTCAGCAGTTTGCATCAATGAGAAACATCACATTTTTCATCTTGTGCATTTTTAGCCTCAGATCTCTTATGAGTAAAACAACTCTGTTAGATCAAATGATTTCTAATCTTCCATTTAATTCCTAAAATGTGTCCTGTGCTGAATATCTGCTTATAATCTTGGGCAGCAGGAGCAGGTTTGGGATGTTACTTTCCCCCTTTACATTTCCATCAGCATTTACATTTCATCTCCTTATTTAATGGAAACATTGTTCAAATGTTTCAGCTCTTTCAAGACGGTGATGCCTTTTGCTTTAGGAGACCTTAACTGAACAGAATATACATGAAATTTCCACAATTGTAAAGCTGAGCCAGTGGTCCATTCTTAGCTTTTAATTAGTTGTTGATAAAAAAATTTGTGAAGATTTTAAATGTGTTCCACTCATATTTTTCCCTTCCCCTGAATTCCCAGTGTGATCTTTCTTCCCTTTCTGCCTTTACATGGAACATAAATGCTGCTGAGAAACATTGTATTTGACTCTATGAAATTCTTTTCACTTCCCCTTGCTTCACTCATTTTAACTTAATGCCATTTCTCATTATATATTTAGATTTTATCACATTTCTTCTCTGCACTAACACAATTAACTCTAGTTGATGTGTTAGGCTAGAATACTTCCTTTCTCTGTCTCAATATATATATTTTTAAAAATATATATATTTATTGATTTTAGAGAGAGGAAAGGAGAGGGAGAGAGAGAGATAGAAACATCAGTGATGAGAGAGTCATTGGTCTGCTGCTTCCTGCATGCTTCTGACTGGGGATGGAGCCCGCAACCTGGGCATGTGCTCTGGCCGGGAATCGAACCCGATAGCCTGGATCCTAGGTTGATGCTCAACCGCTGAGCCACGCCCAGCCAGGTATATGCCTCAATATTTTTGAAGGACCTTTTACACTTCCTCCTATTTTTCTTCATCTTTTTTATTATTATTGCCATTGTATCAATAGCAATAATAAAAAATAATATATCATTATTGAGTGGCTTTTATGTGCCAGAAATAATTCTAGGTATTTTGTCATTGTTTTTGTGGCTAATCACTACAATGACACAATGAGGTAAATATTATTAACTCTAGTAAGAAAACTGAGAATCAGAATGATTAAATCCAAATTTTATTGAAAGTACATGGAGAAAACTGGAAGAAAGTCTTTCTTCAAACCGTACTTTATAGGTTCATGCTCCCATTGAATATATCTAGTTTGGAGGGGAAAAACAAACAAAACAAAACTCATGCATGTTGAGGATTTCCAGGTGAATATATTCTTGTTTATCTGTGGGTTTTCAGAAGGTTGAGTCTAAAATCATGAAATTAATATGCAAGGAAAGAAATGACGTATATAGGTCTTCATTTGAGGCCCGGTCCATGAAGTACTATTTAGCCTCACACTCCTCACAATTAAGTGAACCTCTCTGAGTTTTAGTTTTTTTCTTCTTTTCAGGAGAAAACATTGTTTACCTTGCACGTGTTTGGTAAAAATGATAGCTGTTATTGTTATTTCAGTATCAGTAGTGGCCAGAACACACTTTAACCCAAGAAAACAAAAGAAGAAGCTAGAAAACCATGTGGACTTTAAAAAATAAATAAATATTTAGGTTTTGAAACAGGTCAAAGCTATAATGGTTTCATTTTACTTCCAAAAAATCTAACTATACTTTCAAAAAACAAGTTTTATGAATTTTTATGTAATATTAGTACATGCTAGAAAGGAAATTCAAAGACTTTAAGATGATACAAATCCAGGCAAGATGATACAGTGCCATTTTTTCTTGCATTTTTTCCTCTAAGGATGACTATATACTGTGAAATGCATACAAGACATAATTACAGAGAGGAAGTAAGAGGAAGACCAGCTGGTTTATGACAACAAGACTGAAGTTACAAATGGCAGCAGGGTATCTTGTGTCCCCACACACAACAGAGGAAGGCCACTAGACCTGGGATTCCCCAAACCCCAACCTAATAACAGAAGGCAGGCCATTCCTCTTAAAATAGAAGTTCTCTGACAACATTAGGGGAGTCTGACATTGGAAAGAGTATCAGCTGAGATCCCTTCCAGAAATAAGCAGCCAACAGAGGTATTCCTTCCCCACCAACCCTGAAACTACCCTCATCTGCCAAGGGATACCTAAATGGGTAGGCAGAGCTGGCAGAAGAAACAAGATACAGTGAGGGGTCTGATCCAGGAAACTCTTGATCCTTGTATGACTAAGTCTCTCCTCCTTTGCCAAGAGTCACTGGGATGGGTAGACAAAATCCATGAAAGAGGCAAAGTCACCACAAGTGGCCTGGTCCAATAAGTCTTTGTCCCCACCGGACCCAGATTCATCTGCCCTGCACAGCAAAAAAAAAAATGAACAGGTAGAACTGGGAAAACACAGCATTGTTTGCAGCCACAGCAAGCAGCCTGGTTTAGGAAAACTTTTTCTCTCAGTGAGACTCAGATTATCAATCCCTGCCAAGGGACATTAGATTAAACAAGTGGGCAAGGGACCCAGTTATGGCAAGGGACCCAGCTGCAGCAATGGACTAGCTCAGAGCAGCATCTATGTCCCTGCAGGCACAAGACTTTCCTCTCCCACTCACAAACATCATGGGAGAGAGGCACATGTAGAGAAATCCCATTACATGCTGCTTGACTGAAAGTTCCCTGGAAGCCACACTCTGAGGCAATGCTGTCAGGAAACAGTTGGTGCAAAAGTAGCACCAGTTAAACCAGACAGATGAAAATAATACCAGGGAAGCTCTAATAATTAAGCTGACATTGGAACTACAGCCCATAAATATAGGCCAAGCCCCACATGTGAAATCTAAAGAGGGTGACTGATTGCTTAAAAAAAGTTAATTACGATGGAGAATTTCCTAGCATAAGAGATAAAATAAAAAATCACCCATTATAGCAAGAACCAAAAAAGTACAATTTGAATAAAGAAAGACAATAAACTGATGCCAACACCAAAATGAATCTTACATTAGAATTAGTTGACAAGATTTTTAAAGCAGCTGTTATGAAAATATTTCAGTGGGCACTTACAAAATTTCTTGAAAGAAATTATAAAGTAGGAAATCTTAGCATAGATATAGAAGTTATAACAATTAACCAACCTGAAATTTTTAAAAAACTGAAAAATACAATAATAAGAAAATATTTTAGGTGGGCTCAATTGACAAAGGATAAGAATCAGTGAACAATATAATTAATACAACCCAAACAATAGAGAGAAAATAGGCAGAAACAACAACAAAAATTATCAGAGATTCAGGGACCAGCAGGGCATAACAAAAAATTCAATATTTGTATCATTGGTGTCCCAGAAGAGAAGAATTAAAAAATAGGGACAAAGAGTATATTTGAAAAAATGATGGCTAAAATCATCCCAAATTTAGTAAAAGACAAATCTACAGATAAGAAGCTGAGCAATTCCATATGAGCAAACCCAAAGAAATCCAAGTCAAGACACATCGTTAATTAAACTTTTGAAAACTAAAGAAAAAGAAAAAATATATATTGAAAACAGGCAGGATAAATAGCACATTATTTACTGGAAACACCAAACTGGATTGTAATTGATTTCTCATCTGAAACTGTTGAGGCCAAAGGGAAGTGATACAATATTTTTCAAGTGCTAAAAGAAAATAATTGTATTTACTGATTCTATAATACCCAGTGAAACTATCCTTCTGGAATAAAAAGGAAATAAAAACATCCTCAAGCAAAGTAAAACTAGAGTACTTTGTCACTAGCATACCTACCCATAGATTGGCTAAAGGAAGTTCTTCAAACAGAAGAGAAACAGAAAGAAGAAATTATGGAACATTAGGGAGAAAAGAAGAAATAATTCAAAGAGGAGAAATAGCACATATAATGGATCATTCTTTCCTCCTGAGTTTATAAATCATACATAATGACTGAAAAAAAATTATAACATCATCTGATATCCAAGACAATGATATTTAAAAGTGAGGCCTGAATGGAAGTGAGATTTTCATATTTCCCGCAAACAGGTGAAATGTTGATAAAAGTAGCAACTTAGAGCAGTTGCTATGAAAACTCTACCAGTAGATACTATCAACAATATTTTAAATAAACCTAGGTGGAATCCTCAAAAACATTGTTACTAACCCACAGTGGAGGAAGACAAAAAAATTCAGTTATCATAACCAGAAGAAACAAATAGAAAACGAAATGTCAGACTTAAACTCTAAAATACCAATGATTATCTTAAATGTAAATGCTCTAAATAAAACAGTCAAAGGACAGAGATTGGTAGAATGGATTTTTAAAAAATGACTTGAGCCCGACTGGTGTTGCTCAGTGGTTGATCATGGACCTATGCACCAAGAGGTCCCAGGTTTGATTCCCGGTCAGGGTTCATGCCTGGGATTTAGGCCCGATCCCCAGTAAGGGTGTGCAGGAGGCAGCAATTGATGTTTCTCTCTCATCAATGTTTCTATGTCTCTCTTCCTCTTCCTCCCCCTCTCTCTAAATATCAATAAAAACATATTTTTAAAAAATGACTTGAACTAGATGGTGTTTGCAACAAAAACTTCCACAACCACATCAAAATTACAAATAAACTACCAAACGACAGTCGCTCAGAACTGCCTGAAATCTAGCTGAATAGGATATTTTTTCCCCCACTGATTTTCAGAGAGAGTGGAATGGGGAGGGGAAGAGAGAGAGAGAGAAATATCGATGTGAGAAAGACATATCTATTGGTGGCCTTCCACATTCACCCCAACTATGACCCAGGATCAAAGCTGCAACTCAGGTATGTACCTTGACCAGGAATGGAACAAGTGACCCTTTGGTGCACAGGCTGACACTCTAACTACTGAGCACACCAGGCAGGGCTAATTGGTCAGTTTTTACCTCTTATCTTTTCTGTATATAATTTTATCTCTATGTATTTTTATGTTTTCTATTCAAATAGATTTCTTCAAATTTATCTTTCAATATTATTAAATTTCATTTTTAGTTTCTGGGAAACCCCATTTATTTTGTGATTATTTCTTTTTTACTCTTTTTAAATTTGTCTTTATTGTGGAAAGAATTACAGATGTCCCCTTTTTTTCCTCCACCTTCACTCTCCTTTTTAATAGATACAATACTTTTTTTTTTTTTTTTTTACTCTCTCTCCCTCTCTGAAGATTTTAATGAGGATTTTGGTTCTTTGTTATTTACTTTCATTTAATTTTTTTCTGTTTTCTAACTTCTGTCTCCTTCAGAGTTGCTTTTATTTTTTTTTAACCTTGGTAATTTTCTTTTATTTTAGAGTCTTGTGTGGAGACCAGTGGTTAATTATCCACAATTAAATGAGCCCAAGGTAGGTTGGCTTGCAGCTGTCTTCACGTTTCTGAATTTCGTCACCTACAGGATGTTTCTTCTGGCTGAGGATTTGGTACATGGTCCTTTTGCTGGAGATACTTAAAGTGTAAGAGTGGAAATGGGGGCACTGATGCCTCCTGTCTCTGCCCAAATCATCCCTAACCTGTTGTTTTATTTAAAGCAGTGAAACCTGATTTTAGACCATCCCATTTGTAAGATGGAATCATGTATAGGCATGGCTATTACTCCTATGACCTTGCAGCCAGCCCTGCTTCTCAATCCTGCCTTCGGTAGCCTGGCAGGCAGTTGAATTAGCTCATCAGTTATCACCCCTCCTGCTTGTCAACAACTGTGGCTTTCTCATGTCATTAGTCAACACTGTGGCTACTGTTTTCTGTCTTCTGGAAATTCACTAATATTACTCATTTGTTCATGACCTCCATTTGGTAAACTTTATTGTTGTGCTTTATATTATTAATTGTTTTAGTTTTACTATTATTTTAGCGTGTCAAGAGAAAGAGGAAATATGTATTTGTGTTGTTTGCAATTTTCAAACATAAGTCACCATTAAAGCATTCTACACATGAAAATATTATGTATATTTTACCAGTGGTAATTTAAAAATCAATAAATATTCCTCTTTTCCTTAGAATATAATTGGAAACTAAAGCCATAATTATATTTGCCAAGCGAACAAATAATTGAAGCAAGGATTTCTTTTACCTTACTCATGTTTCATGTGATTTTAATTACTAGCCTTTCACAATTAAAAATAAGTTCAATTTTTGCCAAAGTATTTTGAAATCCTTATTAGACAGTTTTGATTATCTAGAAAAAAGTGTTTTCCTGCATTTTTACTGAGTTGATACTAAGCACACAGCATTCAATCAATTAATACTTATTTTTAAATGAACACCAGTGTAATTTTAATGTGCAGTTTCGTGTTCTGTGAATCTCAGCTGATTTTCTAACATCATCATTCCTACCTCTGAATCTATCTCCCTTCCATCCTTGTCTTAAGTTTCACTGAGGACTGTAGTCAAGTCATTCATTTCAGTGGAGCAGAAAAGTAAAAGCAGAGTCACTGTTTGGAACTACTGACACATTGTACATTTATTTCATTCAGTTCAAGAACCAAAACATCCAAGTCATCTTAACCATGCCAATAATAGCAAAATTGCTTCCAAGCCCTTCAATCTCTTAACAGTTACAAAACTTCAATTAACCTTTTCTTTCTTTCTGCCTGACATCCTATTTCTCAGTGAGGTCATTTTAGGTAACTCTGTGTTCCTGATTAGAAGACTGGAACAAGGCAATGATGAAAATAACAACCAAGGAAAATACTGGAGACACAAAGCAATTTAAACACTTACGACACAAAAGGAAAAGCAATCATGGACACCTGTTAATCACTTTATGTGAAGATTTCTGTGAAGATTTATGACAATATTTATCATTTGGAGGGCTATTATAAAGATTTAATTAGCAGGGAAGGAAAAGAGGAACAGGAAACTTTGTGTTAAAGCAGTTTTACTTTTTTTAAATTTTGTTTTCAATTACATTGACATTCAATATTATTTTACACTAGTTTCAGGTGGTCCAAAGCAGTTGTTTGAATAACTGAACATTGACACAGTGGCTTTCTCTTTTAAAAGGTTTCTTAGGAAAAAAAAATCCCAAATCAGAGAAGTTAACGTTATCTCATAGTTATAAAATCATTGTGAAGGAGTTAACTCTCTCAGAGTCAGTCTTAATCCAGTAAATGGCTTACTTTCCAGGTTGTGAACTCCAGAAAAATAAAATCTTAATTTAATTTTTATTTATCTTGCTTTTAGACCTTATAGGTTGGAGGAGACAAAGTAGGGAGGGAAAAGAGTCTAGGTTGTTCTAATATTTTTAAGTATTATTCTTATTTATTAACTTGAACAGCTGAATAAGCAGTTGCTAGTTTGGTGTTACTTCCATTGTTACATCTAGAAATATTGTTCGTTGCTCTGGTAATAATTAGGGTAGAGCCTTAATTGAGAGAGGTCAGCTACTGTAATAAACAATCTAAAATATTACAGGCTAAACATAATGAAAATTTATTTCTGGCTAATACCATAGTTCAAATCAAGGGGCTTTGTTCCTCAGTGTTGTTCAGGGGACCCAGTTTGGGTTTTGCTTTCTTTTTTCTTAAATGGGTCTTTAAAACTGGTCAATGGAAAGCTGCTGTTTTGATCATTGACATTTTTCGTAAAAGGTTTTATTTACTTATTATTTTTATCTGATTATTAAGCTAGACAAAATTCTGCCTATGTAAAAAAATGCCTGTAATTCTAAATATAATTTTTCTTTTCTAGGCTGTATTTTCAATATTCTAACCCTAGAGGAGCCATGATCATGCGGAATTAAAAGCTTTCCCCCTTTACCCATTAAAAAAATAAAAAATAATAAAATAAGGAATGATATCCTGGGCTGGTTTCATGGGCTTGTGTTCCTTTCTGGAGATGCAAAAGGAAAATCTATTTAGTTGAATTTTCCAGCTTCTAGAGACCTCCGAATGCCTCTGCTCATAGATATCTCTCCATCTTCAAAGGCAGCATCTTTCTGGTGATTCCTCCCTAGGCAGGGCCCTCTCTGACCACAGCTGGGAATGATTGGAAGGACTCATGTAATTATATTTGCCCTCCTGGATAATCCAGGATAATCTCATCTCATTTGTCTTTGATTTAATTACATTGGCACGGACCCTTTCGCCATGTAAAGTAACAGGTTCACAGGTCCAGGAGATTTGGGCTGGGGTATTTTAAGGAGCCATTATTCTGAGTAAGCACATGGCATTGTCTCTACTACAACTTGCTACATCATGAGATTTAGTACAACATATTTCTTTAATGAATTCTACCCAATGAAGTTTAGCTTCTGAGTATAATTAGTCCTAATTAAAACAGTGTCACCTC
Source organism: Miniopterus schreibersii (assembly GCF_964146895.1). Classification (NCBI taxonomy): domain Eukaryota; kingdom Metazoa; phylum Chordata; class Mammalia; order Chiroptera; family Miniopteridae; genus Miniopterus; species Miniopterus schreibersii. The sequence continues at coordinate 63,605,699 of NC_138108.1, read as the reverse complement.
ATAGAAATCATGGGCTCCATTGATGGCTCTGGTGCCGTCTTCCCCTTATACGCCCCCCTAAAAAGTTTTCTTTTTAAGAGCATATGAGTGCTATTTTTAAAGGATGCCTATCAAGTCACCTCATCCTAGATCTCCTTTTCTACCTTTGTTGTGACTAATCTTATTTCTAAAAGGAACACATTTGAATTACGTGAAGATTGAATTACTGAAATTGAATCAGGGTGAGGGGGGAAAAAAGAAAAATATATATGTATACGTAAACACACCAAGTCAAAGAGTTAAATCTAAATACCCATGAGTTATTTTTCCTAAAGCCATCTATTTATGTTAAATGCAGTTGTTTTAAATGCTCACAAAACAGAGCCTGCCAGCTCCTGCAGAAAAATTTTAAAGGACTTTCATTTGGTACCCCCTCAAAAGCAAAATACCCACTAACTTCTTTCTCATTTTTTAATTAGTAACAACAAAATCGCTTATTAGCTGCTTAGAGGCAAGTTCAGACAATGCAGTGGGGTTTAATGAGAGAAAAATCACATTCGCATTCTCCTCAGGCAACTTGGATTCAGTTCAGCTGCTTCTGAAAGAGTGAACATCCCGCCTGACTGCCCTCTGCTTGAGTCCCACTAGGCTTCATTTCTTGTCCCCCTTTAAGTAGAAGAATCTGGACAAAGGATGAAGCTTCACATTTGAAAACAGAAGAGAAAAACGGGGAGGAGCAATTGTAGACATTTTATTTTTTTCACCTCCCCTCCCCTGACCCGAGGGGAGGAATGACGGGCCTTCTGTAAGATGGTCTCGCCACACAGTCTCTGGTCACGGTTAAAACCCACCTGCAAGAGGAGGAAGGATGTCCCTCAGGTGCAGGTGACATCTTAGATCCCATTTGTTTAACAAGGAATTTTAATAGCATCAGACCAAAAAAAGTAGAATTTCTGTCTGTATACTTGTGTATTAGAATAAATCACATATGTACTTGAGTGTTAGTCAACTTTTGCTAGCTCTTGCAGTGATAAGTAGCCCTCACATCTTAGTAGCATATAATACCATTCATTCATTCCTGCTTGTGTTCTGTGTCGGTGGCTGCACGTGTTTTTCCTCTATATGCCATCACCTTCCAGAACACAGGCCGCAGGGACAGCCCCATTTGGGACGTGCTATTCCTATGGCAAAGGGAAAAGAGCAAGATAGCTGGTGGAAACACAACAGCACATAAGGCTCCCTGGTTCCTTTTATTGACTAAAGTAAGTCACTTGGCCACACCTGACACTGGAGAGGAAGTCTATTTCACTTATGGGAAGGTAATGCAAACCACACAGCAATGTGTCAAGGTAGGCAAACCTCTAATACAAAATAAGAGAGAAACAATTGATTTGGAAGCATAATAAAATCAGCCACACTTGGTAACACACTTCTTAGTACAAAGAAAGCTATTATTTTTCTTTCTTAAACCACTGAGTTCTTCAAATTGCATGTCCTACGTTGTAAAAATTACATAAAACAAACAAAAAAAATTTGATATTGTAATGTTTTGGGTAATTTCAAATTTAAAGAGATAGTGTAAAATTCAGAGAAAGCTAGAGTATTGATTGGAATGCTACAATTTTTTTATTTATTTATTTTTTTTCCTGCTGAGGGAGGAAAACACCTTCATCAGAGGATACTATTTCAAGGCTATCTGTGTTTCTTTAGGAACATATCATTATTGTATTGCATTGGCTTTGTGCCCAACTAAGCGACTACATTTCTCAGGCTCCTTTGCCAGCCACTAAGGTGGTCAGTCCAACGTAAATGAGAGTTGTTGACAGATGGCACTTCTGAGAAACTCCTTCAGAGTGGGACAGGGGGCTAATGTGCACCTATTTGCCATGACTACCTTCCATTCACTCTTCCTATAGAGAAGTAAGACCCAGTGGACGAAGATCTGTAGTCACTGTGGACCTTGACCTTGAGGACAAGAGCCAAAAGCGGAGACTATAGGAGCTCAATATTAAAGGTGTTTGCATCTTTGCTGGCAAGATGTAGCCCCCTATCAGGCCCGGAGTGCTTAACTCTGTACTTCTTTTACAAGAGGGTGATACAAACTTCAACTGTTTGACTCACTGTGACTTTCTATTTCTCGTACCAGCAGCTGGGCACAATTAGTATATGGTACAAGACTTAATGAAAGAATATTGCCTAAAATCGAGGCAAATCCACCGGAGCTTTCCTGAGACTTGTGTGGATGTTTAACTGGGAAATAAGATGATGAAGTATAAGATGCCAAAGGAACAGAGCAAGGTTATGATGCCCAGGACCAGGAAGAAGACTGAAACAGTGCTAGGATTCAGCCAAATGAGTAAAACTAAATAAATGGTACTGCCTCCCACAAGTGCTGGGATGGGCTGGGGGTCGAGCCCAAAACTGAGGTACGTGCCCTTGGCAGGGATTGAACCGGGTGTCCAATGGCCTATGCTCTAACCACTGAGCCAAGCCAGCTAGGGTGTTGCTGAAAGTTTTAACTCTTGAAACCTGCCACAGCAGGAATCTATAATTTAATAGGGATCCAGAAAAAGAGAAAGCAAAAAAGAGCCTCAAATGGTTATGTCAGAAAACATCATCAATTCACAGGGCGATTTAAACTAAAGCAGGAGTGGCCAGGACAAATAAACTGATAGGTCCACAGAGGATGCAGACAGCCAATTATACAACTATAAAAGGTTCTAAGTATTTATCATTTCAGGCAGAGGGGATTTGTAGTAAATTCCTGCTTTTAGTTTCCAAACTCAGAGAAAGATTTTGAAGTTTTCAAGGAGGAATTAACAATATTTGACTGGCCGAAGTGAGTGAGTGTTACTAGTGAATGCGGGTTGGAACACGAAGAAGTGTGAGGAGGAGAAATGGAAGGGCATGGAGCCGGAGGAGAAAGGCGAGTGTGTGTAAAGTTGCATTTTAAGCAGAGAGTGTGACGTGAGCAGATGTTGGAGATGAGCCAGGGGAAGCTGCCTTACGACCACAGCACCATAAGGGAGCTGGGCATCGGCGGCGGGGCAGAGGCCTACAAACCAGCATGTTTTGGCTATTTGAATATTTACATCAGTTTCTATTGACTAGAATTACATATTCACGCTTAGATATTTTAAAGGTAAAGTGGATTAACACAGTGTTTATACAGCATTAATAACCTGGTTATGTACAAATGTTTAAGCAACATCTTGGTTTTGTAGTGCATTTTGCTGTTTTTATTTTAATAACTAAATACATGATATTTTTGTATAATTGGCAAACAGTGGTAGCTTAAAAAATATTAATAGTCCTTAAAATATATATATCTTGCCAATTAGTCAATAAAATGTTTTAAATCTTTTTAATGTAAAGATGGCAATGTTTTCTTTTCACTTATATCTCCTGGGGAAAGTGGAGTATTTTTGTTTCCTACTTCAGCATCTGCCTCTTAGAAGTGTATCAATTGCATTCAAGTTCCTACAGTTAAATTTGTTCGTTTAAAGTTATTTTCTGCATTTACCTTGCTGATGCTACTTAGTGCATAATAGCCAGCTATCTTGTTGAAATAGAAATGTCCATGTAGACTCTTTTTTCCTTTCAGAAATGGTTTCAAGTCTGATAAAGAAAACAAAAATAAAGCCAGCAAAGGACTATCATTTTTTCATAAGTGCTGCACTTGTTTCTTTCAGGCATTTGGGAAAGGACTGAATATATATTATTTGATTTATTTTACCATCGCTCAGAGTACATTTGGTTTTGTGTATTTTAAACAGAGAGACGGAAAGGATTTGATAAACAATATCCATCAAAACAACTTGAAACCATTTAAGATGTTGTTTCTTCATAGGAATTCAAGACAGCTTTTCCATCCAAGTAGCTCTGAGTACTTCTGTTAAAAGTATACAGCAGGGAGGAGATGGGGAGGGCAGTACAGCAAAGGAGAAAAGTTTAAGTTGGAAATATAACTTCAAACATTGTTGGTTTCTTTCAGAACAGATACCTAGTCCAACCAGTGAGCTCTTGTTTGACAGTAGTAACTGTCAACATTTGGTCTGAAGCTAAAGCACTGCTGAAAAGCTCCATTGACTAACCATGAAATTCTCTTTGAAATAACAACCTTGCAGATGTTCTAATTGATTCAAAGTGCCCTGCTCAAAGGAAATACTCAGCTGATATACATTAGATTGCTTTATTACCTTTTAGAAGAGTAACTAGGACATTCTGTTTTAGAGTGTTGGTGAATTAGCTTTGAAACATACAACAGCAAATATTTAACAGCAAACAACACTGATTAATAAGGGACAGAAGAAACAGATATTGCCCCAGTAAAATAACATAAAGATTCAGGAAGTTGGTAGAGAATTATCCAATTTGAAATTTGGCCAGAAGACAGAGCCTGACACATACATATGCACACCCTCCTAAAATAGCAATGTGCTTTTAAGCATAAAATAACATTATGTTCTCTGCTATTTTAAATGGCCATGAATAGCCAGAACATCAGTTTTGTAGCTGACTGATGAGAAAAGGATTGTTGAGTCAGTACCTTGAATTATAATCCCCATCTCCCTATTTATTTTGTTTATGAGGATATCCCATTTCTTAACATTAGCCTATTTTGTGGAGGTCTGACGGAATTAGCTCATGTAATGTAATTATTAAATGTTCTGCCAAGGCCCAGGAAATTAGAATGATAAATCCACATGTAGTAATGATCGTGCCTGAAAAAAACATGTGTGATCATGACTAGAGGGGATATGGAAGTGAAAGGAAACTCAATCCTTAGCATAACATCTGAGTAGAGTTAAAAGGCACACCACCACTGTCTCACAACTATCACGAAGAGCCACACTGCCCTCCATCACAGTCTACTTCCAGTTGCTGTAGTTTATTTTAATGTGTTCGGGTACCTAAATCAGCTTCCCTCCTGGGCACAGTAATTCTCCAAATTTTCATGTTAAATCTCCACTGACCTTTTGCCCCGAGCAGCAGGCTAGATGGCCAAGGATGATGGTCCCTAAAGCCACCCACCAGATGGACACCATGGTTTTTTTTTTCAAGAGTAAGTGTGGTTAATTTTTGTAAACTGAGAAACTCCCATTTTAAATGCCTTGTCTGTAGGCCATTTAGAGCTAATTTGAGAATGAGCACATTGCTGGAAGACTCAAGACCGAAATACATGTTAAGAGGATACAGATAAGTTCTAGCACTGAGAAGACTGCCTGAGCAAGCTAGAGGTAGGCTGCACCCTTGATTATATTCTCCAGCCTAGCTCCACTTCACCTCTCTTAACAAACAAAACAGTTTATGGAAAAAAGAGGAAGAGGCAGGGAGGGAGGAAAGACTAATGAAGTTTTTCCAGCAGCTTATTAAAAATTACCTGTTATATCTAGGTCAATGTTTTCTTTTTTAAAAAAAAATATATTTTTATTGATTTCAGACAGAGGAAAAGAGAGGGAGAGAGAGAGAGAAGCATCAGTGATGAAAGAGTCATTGATCGGCTGCCCCCTGCACGTCCCCGACTGGGGACTGAACCCACAACCTGGGCATGTGCCCTGACCGGAAATCGAACTCCAATCACCTGGATCCTAGGTCGATGCTCAACCTCTGAGCCACACCCAGCCGGACTAGGTCAATGTTTTCAATGATCGTATTCAAGTTTTTATTTTATTTGGACTCACAGTGGCTTTAGATGGTATTAATCATTCTTTCTCTTGAACTTCCCTTTTGCCTTGGCTTTCATGAACAATGCACTCTTCTGATCTACCTCCCCTTATCTTTCTGGTCCATCCGTGTTCATCTGTACTAGTTTCTCCCCCCCCCTTTTTTTTTTTTAGGTTTAAGATATTAGAAGTACCCAAGATTTAGTCCTGTTTATTGTCTGTTCATTGTATCCCTTCTCTCTTGGCAATCACATTCACACTTGTGGTTTTACTTACTTTTTCATTTATTTACTCCAGAGCTCACATCTGACTTTTAAACTCTTATCACCCTCTTTCTATATGGCAATTGCATTTGGATATTTCAAAGGCAACTGTATTTTACTATATTCAAAGTTGACCTTGGGTTTGTTTTCTCCTCTTAAATATCACGCCCTACTCTGGCATTCTCTGTTTTCATGAATGGGACCACCATCCATCAAGTTAAGAAAATTAGAATTTCCGTAGTTTCAATTCTTTCTTCTTTATCCCCCATACCAGGTTCGATTCCCGGTCAGGGCACATGCCTGGGTTGCAGGTTCAGTCCCCAGGCGGGGGTGTGCAGGAGGCAGCCGATCAATGACTCTCTTATCATTAATGTTTCTCTCTCTCTCTCTCTCCCTCTCCTTTCCCCTCTCTGAAATCAACAAAGATATATTAAAAAAAAAAGATTCAAAGCTTGAAAAAAAAGATTCAAAGCTTGACTGTCTCTCCGGGTAACTTTATACCATTCTTCAGCTCTCTTCTTGTATTTTTTCATCTATATAGGCTTCTTTAAATCTAAAACTTCTACTTTGATCTTCCCACTCATGCATTTCACCAGCTCCACCCTGGAACAGTAACATCTTGAGAAAGTTAGAGCCTTCTCATTTATCACCTCAGCTTCATCATCTTTCCCTGAGGTGATCCTAGCCAACTGCACAGCCCAAGAAATAGCCCCGTTAATAACTTCTCATAACTCACAGTTGTTTCTCCTTTATCTCAATTATTATAACATAATTATTTGTGCCCATGATTAGATGATGAGCTCCATAAAGTAACATGAATGTCTATTTGTTGTCACTTGAATGATAACCTAGTACCTGAAATATACATATTAGACACTCAAAAAATGTTTTCAAATGTCTAAAGAAAAAAAACAGTTTATTTTGTATATCATTTTAAATGGGAACATATTTTGACTCTTTTTTTTACTCTTAGAAATTCATAGTGAGTAATTTTCTAGTAGGAAACATTTGTATAAGATGATTCATTAATTTTTAATAACTTTTAATTACACAACAGTTTTAGATTTTATTTTGAAAACTTAGAGTTTCCATATACCCCACACTCAGGTTTCCCTATTATTAAGACCTTCTTCGGTCTGATAAAATTGTTACAATTAATTTAGTAATATTGTTATATTGTGATTAACTAAAGTCCATACTTTATTTAGATATCCTTAGTTTTTACCTAATGTCTCTTTTCTGGTCCCAAATTCCTTCTAAGCTACCATAATACATTTAGTAGTCATGTCTCCTCAGGCTGTGTCTCTTGGCTGTGAGGTTCTCAGACTTTCCTTCATTTTTTAACAGTTTTGAGGAATACTGTTAAAATATTTTGTAGAATGTCCCTCAGTTAAGATTTGTCTGAATTGTTTTGATGATTAGACTGAAATTATGAGTTTTTGAGGGGAAGACCACAGAGATAAAATGCTATTTTCATTACTCTCAGCAAATCTTCTCACTATCAAAGTGAAACCTGACCACCTGCATGAGGAAGTGTTGCCGAGGTTTCTCTACTGTAAAGTGATTCTTTCCCCTCTGCTCACACTGTGTATTTTGGAAGAATGTCACTAATGTACAGCCCACCTCCTTGAGGGTAGAATATCTACATAAATTATTTAGAATTCTTCCACACAGGAAATTTGTCTATATTCTCCCATTTATTTATTTTTTTCAGTAATTTATTTACATCAGTATGGAGTCATGGAAGTCTTATTTTAATGTCATTTATAATGATGCAATTTTAAAAATACTTTAAATGTTCATCATTAGTGATTGGTTAAATAAAGTACGAAATTTTATGCGTTAGAGGAATAGGTAGCATATTATATGTCAACATAAACGTATATATTAACATGGAAAGATATCCATATGCAAAAAGGATAGATACTTAATCTTAGTACAGTTGTATTTTTAGCAAAAAATAAAAAATAAAGTGTGTGAATATGTATGTATGTGAACATGTTTTTAAGAGTCTGAGATAAAAAAAACTGCATGTTGAAAGTGGCCATATCTAGATGTTAGAATTAAGGCAGTGATTTTAAATTTTCTATATTATATAGTTCTAAATATTTTTGTTTGGATAATTTTCGTGCTGAATATATGTTAATTTTGTTGTCTTTGTCTAAATTTCTTTCATGTTGAAATATTCTGTTTTTCATTGCGTGTCATGCCGCACCTCTGACTGCTCAGTTATATTTTCTCCTTGCTTTATGCTTAGTGACAAACAACCCGCTCATTGCAGGTCTCTTTGAATCAACCTGCCCACCCATGGCATAGAAAGGGCTACCATCCGTCACATGTAATGGGTGCCATGTCCTCTGCATGCACCCTCTGACTTCATGATTAAAGACTTAGGAAGATGTATCGTCATGTTCATCTCATTACAGAGATGAAGGTCTAGAACGTTGAACGAGTCACACAGTTTACCGTAAAGAGAAGAGTCAAGTTTTAATGACATGTTGCACGTCCAAAGTTTATGTTCTTTTTTTTTTAATATATCTTTATTGATTTCAGAGAGAGGAAAGGAGAGGGAGAGAGAGAGACAGAAACATCAATGATGAGAGAGTCATTGATCGAGCTCGCAACCCGGGCATGTGCCCTGACCTGGAATCGAACCCTGATCGCCTGGATCTTAAGTCGACGCTCAACAGCTGAGCCACGCCCGGCCGGGCCAAAGTTTATGTTCTTAATCATTGTGTCACTTGTCAGGACACTTGCCCCTGGAAGTGCGATATAAGACTGACCCCCTTCACCTCTTTAATACCACCCGCTTTCCCTTCCATCTTCCCTGGCTCTTTAACTACCTGGCTTTAAGTCTTATATCAAAATATTCTGCTTGAATTCTCCCTTATTTGATAGCTTATCCAAATGAGTCATCTTTGGCTTTTCCCTTAAATTCAAATGTATTCATGATGAAGTACTGTCTTTCCACGCCTTATAAGTTTGACATCTCTAACAAGTCTTGGGCAATACCAGGCTCATATTTTTATAAGTCATATTCCTAAAAGCAGTGTGTATTGCATTGGTTAGCTGTATTTGTGATGCACACAGAGTTTTTCATTAGCTTTTAATATTAATTACAAGAAAAGAAAAAAATATAACCCCCACCTTTGAGAAAGACAAACATAAATTTAAACAATGAATTACTGTTCAAGAATAAATTATATTTTAAGTAAAGGCTAAGTATGAAATAATCACTAATTCCTTTTATTTGACCAAGTTTAGTAAATTGTCTGTGTACCTGAATATTTTAAGTGAATTATGATCGCAGACTTTGATGTCTGGTGCAGTTGGGCCACAATTAGAAGTCTTGACTGAGGTTACATTTTATAATACTCTGTTCCACTTCCGCCAGCTTTTGCACTCATTTATGCATTCATCTTCCTAGATGTAGAAATCATAAAAATCCTGTATTACTGAGCACGCTACTTACTATGATGGTTTGCTATCATTTCATTCTGAACAAACGCTATTCTTTAGGTTGTCAATGTTTTAAGGAGAGTGGGGTTATTTCAGGGTCATCTTTTGTATTATTAATTTACTGTTTATAATAGACATGACTCACTCTTGACCAATCACCTTCCTCAGATTATGCTTTCGGTGTAGACATATGATATTTTTAAACACTTTGAGGAGCTGTTCTTTGAAAAGTGTTTAATTGTTGTGAATACTTAATGGTAACAACGAAGCAAGGTTCAACTTGATCCCATTGATTGTTTCCATATGTTAAGGAAATCTAAATGTGTATTAAATTTGGTAATAGAATGTTTATAAATGATGCTCAACTGAGTAAAGAAGTTTAAGAACACAAAACCAAATTTAAAAACCCATAAGCCATAACTTTTATTTTTTAGGACAAATTCATAATAACACTGAAATCATAACAATTACCCCTTCAAATTATGCCAGGAAAATGGCAGAATCCAACCTTCCGTGTGGAGGCAGGCAGATTATTTGCACATTTAGCATTCTATAGAAAGCATATTAATAAGCTAGGAAGTTGCAAAATGATCTGTGTAGCACATCAGAATGCATTTAGTCCAACAGTGTCAAAGAATATCCACAGAGGCTCAAAACTAAGCTAAGAATTTTGATATTTATCTCATGTAATCCTTATGACAACTAAAGGAGTAACTATTATTATTTTTATTTTACAAATGAGAAAACTAGAGCCAAAAATTATTCTGTGTTTTAAAATAAATAAATAAAAATAAAAAAGAATAAAAGCATTAAGGAAACAGATTCAGGCAGATAAAATCAAGAAAAAGAAAAGGAACTTTCTGAATGGCTATGAAAGTATTTCTCCCTCTCCCCCCCCCCCTTTTTTGCAAATGCAGGACACTTTACCATCAGAAATTTACAGATGTAGAAATCTGTAAATGTGACTATTCAAAAACAATTCTTTTAAGAAGTAAACATCACAAGCCTCTCTGAAGTCTTCCCAAAAGTTGATCATATGGTTCTGCCTCTAGCCTAAGACCATGTGTGGTCACAAGATATTTTAAAACAAATTTGTTACATCATTCAGTAAGAAGTTTCATTGATTAAAATATTATAACCCCCCCAAAGCACGCCACTTTAGGCCCCTTCTGCTGCACCCACGATCACATAATTACTCTACTGAAGGTTTTCCATTTGTGCTGTTACTTCAGGGAATGAAAATAAATGAAGTGGAAATCCTGATGGCTCTGGTTAGCGAAGGGGTCAGATAAACCGGCTCTGCACTTTGCAAGCACAGAAGGCAGCGGCTTCCACATGAAATGGTTCTGCTACGAGATCTGCCTTACAGGGATTGAAAATACTTGGTTCTTTGGAGATTTTAGGGCCAGAAATAAATATAAATATTGCTTTCATCAATTATGTACAAATGACCTTCTTAGTTTTGATAATCAATCAGAAGAGCTAAGGAGAGAGTGATAGTTTTGGTCAAGATAAGCACATCCTTTTAAAGTGCATGCAGTTTTTCTAAGAATGCCTACATTTAGGATTGCCAGATTTAATACATTAAAAAAAAAAAAAAAGATGCCCAGCTAAATTAAGATTTTAGATAAACAATCAATGATTTTTTTAGGATAAAGATACCCAAAATATTGCACGGTACATACTTATGTTTTTAAAAATTCCTCGTTTATCTGAAATTCAAATTATCTTGGGATTCTATATTTTATTTATCAAACCTACTACAAAGTGTATCAACTAGGAAATCTTTTGGAAATATGGAAAATAAGATGATCACTCAATAACTTTTCAGGAAGAAGAATGAGAATGTCAAGATAAAGATTTCATATATTATCCCAAAGGTTAACATATTTCTGGACCAAAGCACATTAGGCATTAAAAATAATTTAAAAAATGACAGCTTCCTGAAATAAAGGTGAGGTGGCTCCGCTCTTTTCGGTTCTGAGGAGGTAAATGCAGTGCTTTCTATAAATAACGCTGCCTTACTCGCTGCGGATACAAAGGCCCACATATCACGTCCACTCTGGCTCCTAGGTTTTCCAACCTTTGCTGGTGACTGGCGTTGGCTGATCTTTACACGGTGTTTACTTCAGACTTCATTTCAATAGGTGTTTTTATGCGTGCATAAGCTTTATTTTGAAGGACTTCTAGGCCTTAAAAACAAAATAGCCTTCCTGATTTTTTGTGTATGGCTGTGCAATTTACATTTTTTATTGTTGACAGATGAGGAAATGAACCAAAAGGGCACGTTTTCAAAAACCCAATGAGCCTTGTAGCTTTAGACATTTAAGTTAATAAGAATGGGACTCCAAATGTCACCCCAGTTAGAAATGAAGTGACAAGGGCTCTCCAATCTCATGCTGATAACATATACTTATTTCCTAAATTTAAGAGCCATACCCAACTCCTCACCCCATTCTCTTACCGGTAAACTGGTGTGTAATACAGAAAGAACGTCAAAGCTCTGTGCTTTCGGTGGCATTTACCGTTTCTCTGAAACATTTGTAGCCACTAGTCGCATGTCAGGTAGCAGAACGCTAAGGTGACTTGTTGCCACAATCCACAGAGAGAACCCGGATTTCACGCCGCAGAGATCGCCAAAGCGGCCCACACGGGCCTGCAGAATGCGGTGCTGAGCTCAACGAAATGTCCCTCCTTCCCCAGCCACAGGGATTCGTTACCTGTGTTCCCTCTGGCAAAAGCCTCAGAATATCTTTATCCTTCAGTTTGCAACTTTCAAAATTCAATGATCTGCCTTGGTTGCGCTTTTTAGGTTGCACTTTTGTTCATAGATGGTGTAACTGCTTGGTATTGTGGCCAAAGCCACACAAGAATGCCAAAGTTGAGGATGTTTTGCCTTGTGAATAGTTTTTGTGTTTTTCCCACCTGTGGACCTTGTATTTATATATAGAGATAGATAGATGATAGATAGATGATAGATGACAGAGAGATAATAGATACACAGACAGACACATATATGCTAAACTCGGCTTATATGTGACTTTAAATCCACTAACAAAAGTCTATATTACAGAATTATCCCTGATTTCTAATGCTCTCGAAATGCCATATCAATCATTTTCAAAGATTTTGCTAAACTTCTAAAATGATGCTGTCCCTAATCCCATCCTGGAAGTACCCCCCCCCCCTTGAGGATCCAGATTGCATAGAAGGGTAAATTTGTCACATTTTTTGCTTTCCTCCTTTGCTTGGTGTTTGCCTAGTAAGCTGCAAGTCACTAGCAAGAGTGCCAGGCTTTCTCTGGGCACAGTAGGTGCTCGAAGAATCGTTAATCATCAAATGAAGCTGCGTGGGTTACCAGGAGGCCAGCCACCAGGCACCGGCTGTCCTGCGCTGCCTTGAGAGGGAAATGGCCAACCGACATGAAAGCAGGTAACTCCTAATGAAGCCAGGGACTTCCTTTAAAGAAAAAACGGTCTGCTGCTGGAATCACTTAAAAATAATAATAATAGTAAAGGGAGTAGGAGAAATAGAATAACAATCTCAGCATTTTTTTTCAACTTTTTGACAAGTGAGTTGATAAAAACCCACATGCTTGTCATTCATAAATGCATTTCCAGACTTTATTACTTTCTCAACTTCCTTGTTGCTCTCTTGGAGGTTTTTTCTTTCTTCCCCCTGATTGTAGCACTTTTACTGTGCTGTTGCAGTTTTGAGTTACTGGGTCTTCCTGAGACACTGATAATTTCCACCTCATGCATCGTAGTACTTGAGGCTAGGAAAGGAATATTGTGATGTGTCGTCACCTTGTCTCGAAGTGATTTCATGTGCAAAATTCTCTTACTGAATAACTTACTCTAATATTAAGTTAGACGACTTGAATACCACATTACAACCTGAAAACTCCAAAGATGTTCTAAATCCCTCGCAGGAAGACCAAATAAAGGGTGCATAGGGTTTTCTAGTCTGTCAGGGAGGAAGGGGAAGGAGGCAAGTACAGACAAATGATATAGGTTGGAAATTGTGTTCCTTGAATTACACTAGCATATTGGGTTACCCATTGAAATGTTCAGTTGCACTGGAGATACAAAGAGGCCAGGCGAAGGAGGACTGGACTCGGAAAAATCTATTACATAACCAGAAAATGTGAGAAAACAGAGGCAGAGACAGGGATAAAACTATATTGAAGAATTGTCTGAAACATTTTATCATCCTAAAACTTTGGTTCTTTCGAGTTCTTTGGTAGCCAGTTGTATGACTCCCAGCTTGTCACCCGACTTTCTGACTCAAAATCAAATAGATTTTAATTTCCATTCAGGATAAAAGAACAAAGCCCATAGGAGCTATTCAAAATCATCTTCTTCTTTGATGATTTTTTTTTATCTTCCCCTTCCAATACAGAGGTTCCTTTGTATTTAACAAGTTGTCTTTCTCTTGTTTCCTTTTAAGATTCTTTCCTTGTCTTCAATTTTTGAAAATTTAACTATAATGTGTATTGGTGTAGTGTCTTGGGATTCCTCATATTTGGAACATTATGAGTGTCCTTCCCCAGGTTAGGGAAGTGTTCAGTCAGTATTTCTTTGATTAATCTTTAGGCCCCTTTCTCTCTGTCTTCTCTTTCTGGGCTCCCTGTAATAAATGTATTGGTCCTCTTCTGGCGTCCCATATATTCCTTAAGCTATCTTCACTTTTCTTTTCTGATTGCATAAATTTCACTGATCTGTCTTTCAGTTCACCGATCCTTTCTTCTAATCTGATATCAAACCCCTCATTGTGTTTTTCATTTTGATGGTGAGGAAGGGCACATAATAAGAACAGAGCCACAGTCGTTTAATAATCATTCACCTTACTAACTATAGATAAGAAGTTTTCTTACAGACCCTGGGAAACTGGGGGATGAAACAAGGCTGTAAAAAGATAACATGCTTTGGTGGGTCCATCACTCAGAAAAGAAATACATTTTGAGAACAGACTGAGGACAGGTTACGCTTTGATTTGGTTGCTGTGCCCGGACCCTGACCCCCTCCGGGAGTTTGCCCCAAGAACGCTGACCATTCTTTGGTCCCAGGAAAGGGCTGAGCTGTTTGTAGCATCATAGAAGATTAGTTACCTGGTTGTCGGGCTTTGAGCTCCTGCAGACCCTCCCCTCCCCTTTCGCTGTTACCCTGGTAGCTGCAGCTGCTCGTAGCTATCTTCTCCCTCACTGTATATAATCAGCCAACTGGCCAGGGGCGTCAGAGCAGAATATCCAGGGTGACCGACTGCTCTCCCACTTTGCTGGCAGTAATGGAATGAACGCTCACATATTATTCAATCCTGTCTCTGCTTAATTTGGCTCAAGTAGTGACAGGTGGCCTGGGACCTGTTGTGTCTGATATAAATTTCAGTTATTGTATTCTTCCACTATGCGATTTCTGTTGGATATTTTTTGCTGTTGTTGTTGTAATTCTCACTTTGTTCAGGTATCATCTCCTGACTTTGGTGAGCATTTTTATGGTCATCATTTTGAAGCTTTGATCAGGTAAATTACTTATCTCCATTCCATTACGATCTGTTCCTGGAGGTTTACCTTGTTCCTTTGTTTGGAACATATCCCTATGGTGCTTCATTGTTCTGGGATCTCTCTTTTGGTGTCTATAGAATAGATAAGACAATCGCCTCTTCAAGTCTTGAAAATAGGGATCTCATGAAGGAGTTTACCTTTCCAACCAGCCCAGCTCCATCTCTTGGTTGTCTCTCAAACTTTTGTGACTGTCTGAGCCACTTTCATTTTTCTTACTGGCTCCCAGTGTGGAGGGTGTGCCACCAGCTCTCAGTGTTCCAGAGCAGACACACAGTTCACTTCTTGATGCAGGCTGATTGAAGCCAAATCTTCAGGAAGTATCTGGGAAACAAGTAATTAGAATTTCCTTCTGTTAGAGCAGGCAGCTAGGTAGACAGGAGCTGGGAGAGGCAGCTGGGGTTGGAGGGGATGTGTGTGAGACGTGACAAACTGAAATCGACAGTGGAGGTGGTAGGCCCCTGATGAGGAGGGGACATTCAGAGCCCTCCAGGATGTGGTCTAACCTGTGGCAAAGCACCTAGATGGAGGAGCCTTATAGCTTAAAGGTACATTACTTTTAAGACATGAGGGAGGGAATGACTTGTTCCTTGCCTAGGGGCATTCCAGCCTAGGAGTATAAATCCTTTAAACTCCCAAATAGTGGGGCACTTGGTTCAGTCTCAGCCAGCTGAGTTGCCTGCTCAAGTTCTATCTGAGTGTATTTCTTACAAATAAATCCTCACCTGCTTTTGCTGTCATTTGTTGTCTCTTATTTGAATTCATTTCTACTAATAAGACAAGAACTGGGGATGCAGAATCTTGTCTCCGGCCAGAGACCCCCTTGACCACCACTGACACTTCTACAGGGAAACTGGGAGATGGATTTTTTGCCTTCTCATTTGAGCTGGGCCTTGATGTACAGCATTGGGGGAGCTTTTGCAACCTCTTTTTTGTTTACTACAGTCCTGTAGGACTTGTGAATGCAACCCCGTTTGTTGTTAGAGCCAGGCAAGCTAGCGCTCTGTCCCTTGGGCTGCAACCACAAAAGTTGGGGAGCTAGATGTGTGTGCAGGCCTCTTCCAAAGAGATGCTGGCAGTTTGAAGCAGTCTTGAGTAGGAAAGCAAAAGTAGTGTCTGCTAGTTTCCCCAGTCTCCTGGGAGGGTCACCAGGAGACTCTAGATGATGCTAAATTAGAAGCCCTACCCTCAGGCCGCAGCTTTTAAAGTATGTAAATAAGCCTCTGTCAGGGAAAGACAACGAAGTGAGCTCCGTTTCTGAGTCCTCTGCTGAGCCCTGGGGCATAGCCACAGTGAGTCCTCAGGAGCCCACTAAGAGCTGTTTCTTTGTCCACAAGTCTCATGGACTACTGACATTTGGTTCACAAAACTAGGTGTTCTGGAGGCCCATTCCTAGGTGGGAGTCTAACAAATTCCAGCATTAGAATAGGGTCCAAAGGTTCCCAAGGGTTCTACACTACTCAGGGTAAAGCTGGGGTTCGTGAGTTTTGATACCCTGCTAAAGGTGGGGTTCGTGGTGAGAGTGTGTCTTAGCATTTTCTACTGGTTTTGATGTATATAATGTGGGTATTTTCACACTTGCTGATGTGTAAGAGTCACTCAGCTAGTTTCTGAATTTATTTCAGAGGGAATTTTCATGTGAGTAGCTGTAGATTCACTGTCTGTGGGAGGACGTGAATTCAGAAGGCACCTATGGCGCTAGAGTGGACCAGAACCCCTAATTTTTCTTTTGATCTAGAACAGCAATTTTCAACTGGTGTGCTGCAAGAAAGTTACAAATGTGCAATACCTGACTATTTAGTCAGGGGCACTGACCTCTTTTCCCTTAGATTGTAAATTAAAAAATGACAACCGTCAACACAACAATAGCTGTCTGTTGAGAATGAATCAAAATTATACCTTTTTTCCCCCCTATCAGATCAGAAAAAAAATATAATATTATATTTTTTGGTGTGCTGCAGAATTTTAGTAATTAATTTATGTGTGCCATGAAATGATAAAGGTTGAAAATTGCTAATCTAGAGGGAATGATGCAGAAGCCACCATCTTACATCGATGGTGTTTGTTGTCTAAAAATTCAACTTTTGATTAGTAATGCTACGTTTCTCCACCTAACTTCCAAGCTCTAGTCAACAAATAAATGTACATGAAATTGTGGTCCAATTATGCATGCTTCATCATAAAAACACCGCTAATGTCTTTATTGAATATCAACTCTTGATATCAATCAAGTGTCTCTCTACATTGTTCTTTGAGGAAACAACGTTAAGAGACTTAATGATAGGACAGAATCCTCCAATACAACTTGACATAGTTTAATTTCTTCTTCAAATAATTGATATCACAACAAGGTATTTCTGACAGAAATACCTGCATACCCAGTAAATATAATCCCCAATTATGAAGTCATAATTGTATAGCCATATACAATCCAATTATACACACCTCATGGATACTATTTTGTAAATTTTTTTTTTTTAAATCCTTTATTTGGACTTTATATATAAAGACATTATGGAAAAGATAAATGAAAACCACAGACTTAAAAACTGAAGTGTTTGCTTAAAAACTTTGAAAAAAATAAAAACAAAGTAAATTATCAAAGAAGTTCAGTAAAGTATTAAAATTGGTAGAAATTAAAATGATGACTAGACTGTCAAAATTAAACAGTCTTCTAATTACAATGAGAGCATTGACTTTTGGGGAGGTAAATACAAATTACTTTTCACTAGTGTAAAATGCAGCTATCAGAGGTCTGAGGGTGCTACATGAGTAAGTGTTTTTGCAATATCGGAAATTTTAAGGGCATTTGTTTTCTGATGTGAAAGAGTTAAAATGATCGGGAAAAGCTTTCTTACTCTACATTTTCTTTCCCCTGGAAGCCTGGCATGCCTGTTTTCCTATATTACTCAAAAAGAGCTTCTGTATAGCAGGGACCTAATCCTTGTGCCAAACCCATCCTGCTGCCTGTTTCTGTAAATAAAGTTTTACTGGAACATGTCCACACCCATTTTTTCTATTGTCTGTGGTTGCTTTCACCCTGCATTGCATAGCTGAGTAGTGGCAACAGAGACTATACGGCTTTCCAAGCCTAAAATACTTACTCTCTAGCTTTTTACAGAAAATTTGACAAGATTTGTTGCATATTAATATTTTTAAAGTTAGTTGACATCATTATATTTAATATTGAATAAAAGGTTTTTTCACTTCAATAAATTTAATGGCATTCATGTTAGAAATGACAAAGGAAAGGAAGGAAAAGAAAGAAAACATTTATTGCTCTTGGACACTGCTGCAGCCAATGACTAATTTCATGTTTACAATTACAAACCATTACAATTACATGGTTTGCACTGAAATAAGTGTGCAGCAGCTAGGTCAATTTGGATTATTTTCCCTGGATGCTGGCCATTCTCTCTCTCTCTCCCTTTCCTCTCTCTCTGTCTCTCTCTCCCCTCCTCCCTCCCTCCTATCTTGCTCTCACTCTCCCTTTCTCTTCATTTTTTTCTGCCTGGTTCTCCCAGTCTTTGCTTCCTCTCTTTCTCTCCATTCTGCTATTTTGTTTCTTCCTTTTCTTTACTCCTACAGAACCACATAAATTCAATAGTTGTAACTTTGCCTTTACATTGTTTCTTTCAATATTTTATTAGGAAACCAAATTGAGAGTTGCCTAATGATCCCAGGAGAAGACTTGCAATTTAAAGTAACCTCTAAACAACATTTGAGAGGCAATTTGGGAGGGCCACAGTGGAGTAGGTGTTGCAAAGCCACCGGTGCAGGGGCAGTCTAAGGTAATATGCATTTTGGTTCCTCCTCTTTGCTTTTAGCACAGACATGGAGTCCTGCAGACATTTGCTCCTGGTACTGCTGGCTTTTCACTCTCAAAAACTAACAAGGAGCATTAAGCAGTTCCCTGTTTAATTTCCCATAGAAAAGCAATCGTTTCCAGCCACCCACTGTTGGAAGGATATTTAAATGCAAAATCACAGCTGTGCCAAATGTATGCACCAGAGCAAAAAGGGGTTCTTAATATGACAGGTTAATACCATGGGTTTTTATTTCATTTGCACTGAAACAGCTAATCAGAGAGAATTGGACCGATGGAAGCAGAGGTAAATTTGGATAGTTGTTAAGAGACAAAGGATAGTGCTTGTCAACCTTGCGTGGTTTTAATATTATGCTAGTAAAGTGCTGCAGAATTGACCAGAAGTTAGCTCACTGGGAAGATTTGCCCTGTTCTGCCCTCACATATCTGGGCCACCTAGAAGCTTCCTACACAAAGACACTAAATGAGCCATGTTTCCACTCAGCCATGGGCTCAGGCCCTGCCTCACCCCTACCAAATGAAAACAAACTTATATTAAGACTAAAACTAGAGAAATTCACATAGAGAAAATGTGTAAGGCTTCATATCCTCCTAACCACTTGGCTTCCTTTTGATTTTTGGGTAAATGGATGAATAGTAAAGTGAATGAATATAGAAAAGAGAATCCCCTAAACACAGTTTCCACAGTATCTCTGTACAAGCCAGGCAACCATGTCAGATGACCAGTTTAGCCCAGCCTAGCTTTATAGGAAACAATCCTTTAATTATATTTTCAACTGATGTAGCTCTTAAACTGGTCTTACTTCCTTAGGCCAGGTTTCCATAGTGACCTTTTCTTTCCTTTAGTCCATAACATACACACCTCAGTGAAAAGCCATGTGGTGAATGAATAATGATGCTTTCTCATCGGAAACTTGGTGAGGCCTCTCAACAGTATTTGAGACCATAGGTAAAGGAGCAGTTATCATGTTCATAGAGTTAGGCCCATTTTTCCTCTTCAAGAGAAAGCCTTTGTCAAGAGACAGGTCAAAAATGACTTTCAGGGGCTTCTGATCAAACGGGAGATGCCAGTAAATGTGTTACCATCATTGAGAGCCGCCTGAAGTCTAGCTGAACAGGAGTCCTATAGCTAAGGATATAAAGAAAAAGCCACATCCAGGCTGGCATGAGGGGCAGAGACATGGATCAGGCTGGTCCCACACCCATGTATGCCGGTTAAAAATTGGGAGGGGATAGCTTACATGCAGAAGTCTTCCCCGAGGAGTGAAGGGGCCATAGTCCTGTACTGTTCTAGTGACAGGAAAACCAGCAGGGATTGTGGCTGAGTCAGCTGGAAGGCTGTCAGGTGCCAGGCATTCCTCTTAAGGGACCCCAGCGTGGACTTACTCTGACTCACTCCCTCTGTGCTCCAGCACTAGGGCAGCAGCTTGAAAAGTGTCAGAGACATATGGGGATGATCTGAATTGTCTGGCTTCAGCATGAGGATGGGAGGGGCAGCTTTCTCCAGACACAAGTGCTGGCAGAGGCCCTTGTTCCTTTTGCTGAGCCCCCACCCCTCCCCCCACAGAGCTGGCAGACAGGTGCAATATCTGAGTCTCCATCAACCTGGCTAACACTGTCCTGTGCTGGTGATTCCCTGAGACCCCACTCAATCCAACTTGCCAGCCCAGCAAAGCCATTTCCCGTGGCTTTTCCATACAAGCCACCTGTCCTGATTCATGCTGCAGACTTTCCTAAAATCTCTCAAATGTTTACAAGTGAAGAACAAATAGCACCTGGCCTCAGAGGGTCCTGTACCTCTTGTTAAGTGGCCCCAGGCCCAGCACTAGCTGCAGCTGGCCTTGGTCAGCAACTTGGCCTCTCCTGGTCACCGCCAAGCCCAGTGCAAGTAGTAACCATCCACAGATCACTTTGTAGCTCATGCTGGGTAACCATGGGCAGGGCACAGGTGGAGACTAACCTTGACCTACACCTCCTGGGTGGCCCCAGAACCAGTGCACCTAGTGAAGAGTTTCAGACTGCACCAAAGCACCAGCCAACCGCTTTCATGATTGACACACTCAAGGGGCAGACTCAGCAGGCACCAGAACCCCAATGAAAGGAGTTTGGCTCCATTGGGTCATCCCCTGCACAGCAGATCCTCTGCTGTGGGCACTGCCTGTCCTTACAGCCCATCAGCTTGCGATAAATCCCTTCCATTGATACTAATCAAGGTTCAACTACAATAAAAGAGTGCACTCAGCCCACAACAGGGAGTGGAGCACACCCAAAGCACCTAGCTCAGCTGACTGGGGAGGCTGCACTACTGGGCCGTAAAGAACACTTTCTACATAAGGCCACTCTACCAAGATGGGAAATGTAGCAGCTCTGCCTAATACATAGAAACAAACACAGTGAGGCAGCCAAAATGTGGAGATAAAAATACATGTTCCAAATGAAAATACAGAACAGAACTTCAGAAAAAGAATTCAACAGAATGGAGATGAGCAATCTACAAGATA
Source organism: Miniopterus schreibersii (assembly GCF_964146895.1). Taxonomy (NCBI): domain Eukaryota; kingdom Metazoa; phylum Chordata; class Mammalia; order Chiroptera; family Miniopteridae; genus Miniopterus; species Miniopterus schreibersii. The sequence continues at coordinate 63,584,445 of NC_138108.1, read as the reverse complement.
CAGAGTTCAAAACACTTGGTATATAGATACTTAATGATCTCAGTGAAAACATGAACAAACATTTATGAAACATAGAAGTGGAGATAGAAAACATAAAAAAATAACTAGTCAGAAACTAAGGATATAAGAACTGAAATGAGGAACACATTACAGGTACTCGACAGTAGAGTAGAGGGAGCAGAGGATTAAACCAGAAATTTGGAAGACAAGGAAACATAAAACACACAGTAAGAACAGTAAAAAGAAAATAATAATCAGAAAAAGTGAGGATAGTTTAAAGAGCCTTTGGGAGAGCTTCAAGGATACCAATATTTGCATCACAGGGGTGTTGAAAGGAGAAGAGGGGGGATCTAGAAATTAAAAAAAAACTACTTGAAAAAATCATGACTGTGAATTTGCCTAACCTGATGAAGGAAATAGGCATACATGTCCAGGATGCACAGAGAGCTCCAAACAAAATTAAGCAAGCAGGCCCACACCAAGACATGTCATAATTAAAGACAAAGAAAGAATCTTAAAAGTAGCAAGAGAAAATCAGTTAATTGCTTACAGGGAAGCTCCCATAATACTGTCAGCTGATTTCTCAACAGAAACTTTGCAGACCAGAAAGGAGTGGCACAAAATATTCAAAGTGATGAAAAGCAAGGACCTGCAACTTGAGATTACCCAGCCGAATTATCATTTAGAATCGAAGGACAGGTCAAGAGCCTCCCAGGTGAGAAAAAGCTAAAGGACTTTGTCACCACCAAACCAGTATTACAAGAAATATTAGAGGGTCTTCTTTAAGAAGAAGAGGAAAATAATTAAAAGATAAAAAATATGAATAATAAAATGGCAATAAATGCATATCTATCATCCATGTGTTCATTGCAGCATTATTTACAGTAGTCAAGATATGGAAGCAACCCAAGTATCTATCAATAGATGAATGGATGAAGAAGTGGTGCATAGCCCAGCCAAGCATGGCTCAGTGGTTGAGCATCAACCTAGGATCCAGGAGATCGAGGTTCAATTCCCAGTCAGGGCACATGCCTGGGTTGCAGGCTAGATGCCCAGTCAGGGGCATGTAGAAAGCAGCTGATCAGTGACTTTCATCATTGATGTTTCTCTCTCTCTCTCTCTCTCTCCCTTCCTCTCTCTGAAATCAATAAAGATATATTTTTAAAAAGAAGAAATGATGCATATACACAATGGAATATGACTCATCCATGAAAACAAACAAAACTGTGCCCTCGGCAAAGACCTGGATGGACCTAGAGGGTATTGAGCTGACTGAAATATGCCAGATAGAGAAAGACAAATGCCATATGATTTTATTTAAATGTTGAATCTAAAAAACAAGACAAATGAACAAGCAGAACAGAAACAGACTCATATATACAGAGAACACTGTGACAGTTGCCAGATGGGAAGGGGTTGGGGGTGGGTGAAAAAGGTGAAGGGATATGAAGTACATTGGTAGTTACAGAATAGTCATGGGGCTATAACGTATAGCATAGAGAACATAGCCAATAATATTGTAATAATTATAAATGGTGTCAGATAGGTACTAGACTGAGAAGGATGAACACTTCATAAGTTATATTAATATCTAATCACTGGGTTGTGTACCTAAAACTAATATAATATTGTACATCAGCTATAACTAAAAAATAAAAAATTATTAAAAAGAAAAAATAGATAAACACAAAATTGTATTTAGCTTGGCTCTTAATATAGATTTAACTATAGCTGGCTTGCCTGGATGGGCGTGGCTCAGCAGTTGAGCATTGACCTAGGGTCCAGGAGATGGAGGTTCAATTCCCAGTCAGGGTACATGCCGGGGTTGTGGGCTCGAATCCCAGTCAGGGGTGTGTAGCAGGCAGCTGATCAATCATGACTCTCTCATCATTGATGTTTCTATCTCTCTCCCTCTCCCTTCCTCTCTCTGAAATCAATAAAGATATATTTAAATAAATAAATAAATAAAGCTGGCTAATCTCAAGAAGTAAGAAATATTTTAGTATAATTAATAAAGATTTCAAATTAGAGAAAAATAACTTTTAATGTCAAAATAAATATTGACAAATATGCTCTGATATCTGTTAGAATTTTTCCCTTTACTTGAAATAAATATTCGCTTTGCCCTGGTCACTTTCTCTAGGATTACTATTCTAGTTCTAGCATTCATTTTCTAAAGTCCAGACCCACTGTCACCTAGATGCCGTTAGAATACCACTATGAATATATTCTAGTTATCAAATAGTAGAAGGCTCAAAGCATAAGGTGTGAAAGAGGCCACAATCCATATATCTGAACAAAGAAAGGTGATGAAAGTGTCCAGAGTAGCAGATAGATTGCCGCAGATTAAAGGAAGGAGAAATTTTCCATTAATTTGTTTACTTATAGCTCAGGGAACAATTCTCTTGCTTTCAAATTAAATCATCTTCTCTGCTTCCCTAGCCAAGCGTCATGAAGGAATCATCTGAGGATCTAAGTGATGTTTTCAACAGTAAATTGAAAACGACCATTTACAAATGACTGCTTTCAAACAGGGCCCTTCTCTGTTAGCTAAGGAAAAAGAGGTTAGTTTATAAGATAGTAACAAAAAGATAAAAAAAGAGAAAGAAAGGAGACAGCAAAGAATGGTAAGAGGAAAATATGTTTGTAGGAATAAATGGTTAAAGGATTGGTTAAAGGGTAAATGTTATTATATTTTCAGAGAAAGATGCAAAAAGATCACCCTACAGTTTCATTAAGTAGAAACCTGATATATGAATGACTGAAATGTTTTCACTTATTTTGGTTAAATGGTATTGTGTGTGTGTACAATGTAGCATTTGAAAACTGATCCCAGAACACACATGTTTGCTGCCCTTTAGTAAGTGTCTACAGCATGTCAGACATCATATTAAGTGCTTTGTAAAAAGTTAAATTCAAAATCTTATTTAGTGTTTGAGATGACTTAGGTCAGCAATGAGAATAGCTGGCGAATGACATTGGATGGTAAGCCTATATCTAAAATTTGGTTACTGCAAATTTACATCTCTCCCTATTACAATTTTCTTCTCTCCATCGTTGCTAGTGTTCTGTTACCGTTGTAATTAGCTAGTTATTAATAATAGGAAAGGAGCAAAGGGAAGGTCAGACATTATATGGGTGGACATCTAGGCAACTTCACCAGGAAGCTGCAATTTCACACTCCTCAGGGAACCACTGGCTCATTCCCTGGAGATTGCTATGGGAAGGGGTTCAACAAAGGGTAGATGGGTACATGCATCCCATAAGTAAGGGTGACATAGAAAAAGTGCCTGCCAATCTAACCTGGAATAAGGATAATTGACTAGAGGGTACGGAGGAATCTTAGAAGGATAAAATCACTAGACAAAGGAATCCTCCCTCTCTTGTTCTTCTGGTTTTACTCCTGCTCCCTTACACTTAACTCTGCTTCCTCCATAGCCATGTGGCACTCCCTGGCATTGTGGACTCAATATGAAATAGACCACAGCTGGGAACACAAGCTAAGCTAGCCTGATACTGAACTGGACTGTGCACATATGGAGCGGAAACTCTGGGCAATGGCTTTAATCCTAGCTCTGCTGATGATACAGCAGGACTTTTTCTTTGAGGGCACAAAGGGAGATGGGACCTTGGAATCTCAAGGGTAAAATTTCATGCAAATAAATACTATTCATTTTCCCATGAGAGCCTCAGAAAATTCCCTTTCTTGTGACATCACAAGGAGCCCTCTTCCACCTGCAATAGGTGAGGGCATGGCGGACTCCCCACTGATAACAGCCCCTTTGTTACTGACTGGTCTTCCATTCCCTCATTCCTGACAACACAAGCTGCCTGCTGATGAAATAGTCCTCAATCCAACTCAGGTTTATTGGAGTGTAATTGACAAATAAAATTGAGAATTTATTTTAATTTCTGAGTAGAGAAATAGTACTTTATAAATAAACATAGTTCCAGTGCTTTCATCTTCTGCTTCTCCCTTCCTCCTTTGTCAGTAAATGTAGACAGGACTATGGTGCCAATTCACATGCCTGAAGTATTTATTTTTTCTGTTGGAGAGCTACAACAATGAACACTTCCAAAGCTCTGCTTGTGTCTTTAATTTAAATAATAAATGATAGGAAATAAATCTCATTCTGATACACTTGAGTTAAAAATGGCTCTAGCAGTAGAGATCCCTCAAGCCACTCTCAAATTTTCTCTCCAGACCTGCAATACACTTAGACTCTGAGAATAGCTCTATCCCCTTGAGCGCAGGTAAAAAATGTTAACAATTAAGCCCTGCAATTTATTTACTTATAATTATGCTTGTCTCTGAAGATCGATTTTTTTTTTTTTTTTTTTTGCTATTCAGTGCCCTGCTCTAAAGACATCATGTGCTTTTATAGGCCAAAGTGCTTTTAAAACTTCTGCAAAGTGGGTTTTAGTTGTTCTACTAACAAGAACTTATCCACCCAAAGCCAACAGAACAAGAATAATGGAACCAACAGGGTTCTGGGTGATAATAGCAATGAAATTTCAATTTGGAAAAGTCAAAATAGTGTTTCTGTCACCTTATAGTCTATATTTTTGTTTTATTTCTTCAGATTTACCCTTTTATAGGAAAATACCTATAGAGAGAAGGTAATACCTAAGAAATGAGTCAGCATTTATAAAAATCTAAATTGATTCATTTATTCTCTAGAGAAAAAAAAACCCACCATGGCCCAGTACTAGCTGCAGATGACACCAATAATGACAAGAGGATTTTGTTATGTCAGAGACTAAAATGAACCATTTGAAAGCTAAACAGGAGCAGGAAGCATTATTACATTTTCCCCATAAACTTCATCTTGTTGATATATTCAGAAGTATCATAATCTAAATCCTACTTCAAAAATACAGTTTGAGTTTAGATGTGTCCATGTTTCATTGTGTCCATCTGACACCTCTCATACTTCTACTCCTTCTTTTCACCTTCCTTCCCCTTCCTCGTTTTTATTTTCCTTCCTGGGTCCCACAGTTGTCCAAGGGTGGACATCCATATGCCTTTGTTAAGAGCATGCCTCTTCAGACATCAGCCAAGAGCATGCCTCTTCAGACATCAGCCTTTGGGACTTTCAGAATTCAAGATCAGATCAGAACCCAGAATTAGCTGGAAAAGACAAAATAAGTTCTTTCGTCAAGCACCAAAAACCCTATAACTATGTTCGACGGACAGCTGTTATTCCACTCATTGTGGAGAAGAACCAAAGTGTGTAGCTTCATTTCCAAAGCTTATGAAAGGTCAGACTTCTCAAGCAAGAGCTGTTTGTCAAGGGCAAATGGAATTCAGGACGAAACGACAGGGTCTGAGTTAAAATATGGCTTCATTTCCTTTACATCAGAAAGTGGGTTCACCTTCGGGGCCCAGGAAAAGCAATCAAACTGACCATGGTTATAGAAATTGTCTATCATGCCGACAACAGCAACCCCTTGGTGTTTAGTTTTGTTTGTTTTTAGTGCTGTTCCTTTCTTTCTTTTAGCAATGCAAAAATTCATGCGTGGATAACACCTTCATTCATAATTTTTAATATTTTCTTTTTTTCTGTCATGAATGTAATATGCACTCCCAATAAATATTTAGAAAATACCAATGAAAAGCAAAAAAGAAAAAGAAAACATGCAATGTGCTACCACATGGAGACAGCCACTGTTAAAAATATTAATGAATATTTTTACTTGCTCCTCAGTATGTTCTGGATATTTCTTTTCTAAAACATTGAGTTCTTTAACTATTAGTTGACTTCATCTCAGGTAGAAACTTCCTCCTACAAAAATTCTTTTAAAAAAAGAGAAAGATGCACAGAGCAGGATTTACTATAATCTATCGATAACCTTCATCAATCCCTACATAATATACAGAAAACGACTACAGAAGAGCTGCCGTTAGAGCCAATAAAGGTTTGCAGCTTTATCAGTGTATAACAAGAACACTAAAAGCAATGAAGATACATTGATTGAAAAGAAATATGGTTACCCGCCCCATTTGCCATGTTGCCTCCAGCGGGGCTCAGCTTAATCACATAGAAAAGGTAGAAGCTAATGGTCAATTGTACCTCAAAAGCATGTCTTTAGAACTCCAGGGCCGTAAAACGTCTCAACCACAAATGCAAAGAAGGTGAGAAAGACAACTGCACTTTAAAAGCCCTGCAGAGTATCTGCGAATCCTTCCTTTTTCCTGGCACACAAAACAACAGCAATTATAAAAGAGTGGTTGGCCCTCGGTTTGTGAAAGAGTGACAGGGGAGAGGTCATAGCTACATTAGAGCAACAGCTCCAGCATGTCACAATCATGTTCATAGGCCTCTGCTTAAAGACGCCTGGTCCTTTCTCCAAATCCACAAGGTCTCTGATCAAATGCTGTCTCCTCAGAGAATCCTTTGTTGAAGTTCATGTCTTAAGTAGGCCACCACCACGTACCATTTACGATCATGTCACTTGACTTGACTTTTTCGTAGCACTTATCTGAAATCATCTTATTCAGTTCGTTGCTTATTTGTTTATCTCTCATCTTTCTCCGCTAGAATATAGGCCTAATGGAATCGAGGTAGCTTTCTATGTTGCCAAGCATTGTATTACTAGATATACAGTTTAAAACACTGCCTAGAACACAGGAGGTGTTTGCTAAATGCTTACATTAAAACCTTAAGTGAAAAACAAACAAGCAAACAGAAAACCAGAAACAAATTTGCTGCATGTAAGATCCACAGCTTCCCCGATTATTGTGCGTTCTTTCCCCGTTTCTCTGTGCCAGGCATGCGAGTTCCCCACCGCGGCAGTAAGTGTGTCTTTCTCTGTTCATGCTTTTTTTATGTTTAAGTATCAAAGGCATTTTCATATGCATACAAATTAAAATTTGTTATACTTTCTTTCTTTAACTCATTATGCTTTTCTGCCCTAGAGTCTTCCTTTTTAAAATTTTATATAAAAATGCCAGCTTTATTTGGTTTTGAGTTGCATGAATCTTTTTCCAAGTTTTTCCTTTCAAGAGTTCTATTTCATGTATGTTGTAAGTTTTGCTTTTTCTGCTGTATCTGTTTCAACTTTTTTAATGATTTATTTGAATTCTGTATTCCATTACATTTAGTGCAATCACTGAATTATTTGCGTGTAAATCAACTGTCTCAGTACATGTTGTCTATTTTTATGCTTTTTCTATGTTTTTATTATCACTTTTTGCTACTTTTGATTATTTTTAATTTTTATTACCTTCTGTTCTCTTCTGTTTGTGAGGTACTTCACATTCTCATTATTTTTAGTAGTTTTACTACAGATAAAAACTTACATTCTTAAATGATTAACACCTAATGTTAATTAATACATTTCCTGTTTCCCAAATAATGGAATAACTTTGCATTATCTCCAGAAATACTACAGTTGTATTAAAATCCCTTCCAGCATAGGTAACTTAAATGGAATATTTGAACTGTAACAAATATTTTGATACACTATTTCAATTTTTAGTAGCAAAAGTGTATAAAAGCATCTTAATAAAAATTGAGGCATATTTGAGACCTTTAAAAATAAACTAAAAATCCCTTCCACTTTTGGTGCTCTTACTATTATGCTTTAATTATTTTGATATTTTAATGTTCAAAAGATGTTTTTATTATTGTATGTTTGCCAATATTTTGACAATAAATGCAAATGGCTAATATCTTCTTTTTAAATTATTGGTCTCTGAGTCTTTTCTTCTTTTTGGGCTTATTATACTTCTCTTTGAAAATTTCTTTAGTTTAAGTCTATGACTGACAATTTTTTAATGTCTTCATTTTGACATAATTTTTAAGAGAGTATTTTCCTGGGTTTAGAGATCTGCTGTGACAGTTATTTTCTTTTAGCACTTAAAAATAGAATTCAGGGCCCCCGGCGTGGCTCAGTGGCTGAACGTCAACCCAGGAACCAGGAGATGTGGTTTGATTCTGGTCAGGGCACAAGCCTGGGCTGAGGGCTCATTTCCCAGTAGGGGTTTGCAGGAGGCAGTTGATTGATGATATTTCTCTCTCATCGATGTTTCTATCTCTCTATCCCTCTCCCTCTCTCTCTAAAAATCAATAATAAAAAAAATAAAATTCCGTTTTCCTCTGGCTTCCCTTGTTTCTGTTGAAAACCCAGCTGTCAGCTTTATTGTACCTCCCATGATAGTAGACAGCATGTGTGTGTGTATGTTATTCTCCATCTCAGCTGCTTTTAAAATTTTATCATTTCTCTACTTTTCAGCAGTTTTATTTTATGTCTAGATATTATTTCATCTTTATTTATCTTATTTGAGGTTTGCTGCAGTTTTTGAATCTTTGACTTTATGTGTTTTATTATTTTAGGAAAATTCTGGGCCATTATCTCTTCATGTTACTTCTGTCTAAGTCTCCTTATATTTTTCTCTTGGGTCTCTAATTATACATATGATAGTACTTTGCTCTCTTATATGACATATTCTTTTCTATATTTCCATTCTTGTTTTCATTCTTTGTTTCAATCCGAATGATTTCTTCTGATAAATTTTCCAATTTACTAATTCTCTGTTCAAATGGATTTAATGTGTTCTAAAAAACCTATCCTCCATGAGTAATTTTATATATTATGGATTTTAGTTCTAACATTTTTCATTTGATTCTAATTTTACATTAAACTTCTACTTCTCTCCTGAATTTCTTCTTTAATTTACTTGTTTAAACAAATTTCTCACTTATTTAAAATATGTCAGATAAAGACATATCTTCTTATTCTATGTTTGTTTTTCTTATGAATTTTTATTCAGCTCTTTCTTTTTGCCAGGTTAGTTTTTCTTATTGAATACTAGGCATTGTAGTTTTTTTAAAAATGCATAGATAATTTGAGGCTCTGAATGCTGTTACCTTCCCCCAGAGGTATTTTATTTTTGCTTCTGGATCATGGGTACAGTTGATTCAAAGTTTAGTTTCTATCTTTGTGAAGCTAGCCTATTTTTGATATTTTACCCTTAAGATGTAGAGCCTAGAGAGTTACAAGCCTGAACTGTAAGGCTGAGGTATTTAGAATACAGCTTCTCCCTGGAAGACCTTGAACTCCAGTTTTATTTCCACCAGCTTCAAGAGATAGTTGAAAGCACAAATGAACCAAACAAAACTAATATTTTGTCCAGTATTTCTACTGGTTTTCAATGGAACAGTGAATCTGAATTGAGTTAACCTATTACTGTAAAAACAGTTACATTTAAACAGAATAATTCTATAAGACAGAAACTAGACCTTTATAAAAAGATGAGTAATTGTTAAGGATCTGGTAAACTTGAATATGCAGAATGAGTTATACCTCTGTGTTATAAGTAATCAAGTTTTTATCTCCTTTTTGTGTCTGTATGTGTGCTTTTGAAGGAAAAAAAGCTCAATTTGTGGATGCTTTGTAATTTATAAATTATTTTTCATAAGAGTATATCTCAGTATAATAATTCTGTGTGCTTCTCCATATATATAATAATAATATGTGAAAAGTATAATCAGATAAAAAAGAAGCAGATATTGTATGTATCATGAGTCTATAGCTATTAAAATTTTCTGGATTTTATCTTATTTAATTTTTATCACCAATCAAGTGCTGATTCTGCCTCTACCTTCAATAGGGAAAATTGACATCTTGGGCAGTGCTTCTGTGTTGACAGAATTCTGCTTGTGGTACTATTCAATGCATTAAGTATACATAGATTATAAAAAAAAAAAAAAGCAATCCTTGCATTAAAAGATAACTGATAATGATTTCTTAATTAAAATGTACACAAGTGTATTTTGCAAAACGGCTGAAAATAAAGTAATCTGTCAGTGGAAATATTTGGAGAGTGAAAAAGGGCATAAAGGGCAGGCAAGAAGTACTTAGAAAACAATTGACCTTAAATCGTTTCCCGTTTTAAAGCTCTCGTGCATGTTTGTGTCTTGTTTTCTTTTCTTTTTATACTGTATGCAAAGACTTAGGGCTAAACATTATTCAAGGAGTGCTTGTTTTAGACTTTCGCAGCATTCTTGAACAGCTAAGAGATCAAAAGAAAAACTTTATACAATTTTCAGCTTATCGAATGTAAAGCGGAGCATGAAACAAAAGTTGTTTCGCTTTTTTTTGTTTCTTTTTCATCACACAAAAATAAATAATAATAATGTGGCCAGAAAGCCTTTGTTGAAACTTATACTCTACAGCTTTTCAATAAGCATTCTACTCTGAGAAGAAAGGGATGTTTTTTTAATTTTAATTTTATTTTAACTAATGCATGATATAAAGTTTCCAGTTGAATCATGGAAAGTGAAAGAATGAGAAAAAATAAGCCAGATAGTGAGACTGCTGAATACACAGGTAAGGAGGAATGGTTTCCTTGGCAACAACAGCACTTTGGAAGTTTCACACAAGAGTACAACTGGGTACAAAGTGTCTGATTAAAATTTATAGCAGGAGAAAGAATTTGCACACATTTAAAGGTACCAGAATATGCACTGTGTATCTGAATGTGATTGCTGAAAATTAATACTTAGAATTTATCTAATAGAGATTATTTTCTGCACTTTGGTAGAAAGTAGCATCTGGGGGCCATGTTAATCTAGCAAAAAGGTTTAAAGGATGCAAAATATATTTATGCTGCACTTATGACTTCAAAATCAAAATTCATTGACAAAAGTGACAAAATACATATCTAAAAGAGTAACTTCTGACATCTGTTGGGGGACTTCTAATAGCTCTTTTGATCTCTGTTTCTTCAGAGAAGGATAATATTCAGTCATCTGCATTTTCAACCATCAAGAATAAAAATTAATTATGGGTCATTTTCTATACATTTAAAAATAATCCATATCAAACATTTAGTGTTCAAAGCTGAAATGGGACTACAGAGGATCATGATGAAAATCTATTTTATAAGCTGAATAAACAGAGCCACTGGTCACTCTGATGGACAGATTCTACTACATATAATGTGAACAACCTAGTATCCCATCATCTTAGGCAATGTCCCTCAAATTACATACTATCAGGAAACAGAGAATGAAGAGCTGCTGAATCTCAAAAATACTGCCAGTTCTGCGAGAAAAATTTTCAGTGCCTTAGGCTAAAATGAAACATCGACATTTTAAAAATCCTGTTTTACATGTTTACTTGTGCACAGAATAATGCATATTTTCAAAATATAATTTTATAAAGATAACCCTGTGTCCTAAGACTTATTTGATTGGCACCAATGTATAAAGAAACTATGCCACTCAGTTCTCATTATTTTATCTTACTGTAGATAGTCATGGGAAGTGGTGGGTGAGCCTTAATTCATTTTTATCTGTGATGACTAAGTTTTCTGAGAACTCAGCATGCCTAAGATATTAAATCCTAAGGTAGTATCTGAAGTGATATTTCTATATGGAAATTGAAATAAAAGGATCTATTTTAGTTTTTTAATGTTCAAGGTACATTTAGAGATTTTTGCTGAAAAGATGTAGAAAGGCAGAAAGCATTTCTATTAATTTTGTCCTTAGTTTCAACTAATAGTAAATAACTTTAATACCAAAAAAAATATGTCTATATTTAATTTTTATTTTGGCTCTGTAGAAATAATATATGGAAGGTCAAAATTTTAGCAAAGGATGTGATGTTGACTAATTTAGATGATTTATCTCTAATAATTATAGATAACGATGAGTAGAAAGCCAAAAATAAAATTAAAATGTTCTACAGAACAGCATATAGATATCCACATTTGCTTTCATTACTTCTATTTCTGGTAAATTGTATTTAAATACCACAGGTGAAAGGACAATGAAATTTCTAATTCCAACTCTTCTTTAATCTATTCTGGCAAATAAAATGTCCTTGCCTTTGGCCCTCAAGCTCCACCATTAATTTTTTTAGTTTATTTAAATTTCCATATTAAAGAACTATTATTTTGAAAAAGCAAAGCTCTGTACTTGTGAATATTTCAACCTCTTTTTCAATTCATAAAATTGACATAGTGCACAAATCATTATTACCAATGCTACTTACCTTGCAGTTGAAAATCTGATGATTTTAATAGAGATAATTACTAATGTGCACATTTCCAGTAATTTTCAGCATGTCTAATCCATTCAGTTAAATCATTATTGAAGTCCTGATCTAGTCTTAATATTTGAATGAGTAATGAGAATCTGAAAAAGAAGTCTAGCACAATGACTGCTCTAAAAGAGAATACACACTCTCTGAGGGAAAAACATATGAATGTCAAATTCTACATACTCTACTCTGTATAGACAGCTATAAGTCAATAGTCTACCTACCAGGTCTATTTGAAATTACTCTATACCTGCACTGCTTCACCTAACTAGATGTGGACTCTTGCACTATGTTTTTTTATTTTTTCCCCATAGGATTATTTTTAAACAAAATATCATCTTTTCTGTGGTGTGGATATTGTCCACATTTATCATGTGAGATTACTAATAATTAAAAATGACAATAACTAAAATAGAGTCATGTTGTATGTCGGATATTTTCTAAGCAATTTGCATGTATTAACTCGTTGCATCCTCACAAAAACCTTATATGGTGAGCTGTAATATGCACACATTCGGCTGGAGAGGAAAGTCAGGTAATGAAAAGTTCAGTGTCTCTCCCAAGACTGTATCCCTAGGGAGTGGTACACTCAAAAAGTCTGTCTCCAGAGTCTGTGTTCTTAACCATTATATTACACTATTAGGAAATGAGGATACTTCTGACCATGAGGTAATGAGTTTATTGCTTGGAGTAACCCAAATATGACATAAATCAATGATGTATATTGTATAATAGTTTGTCAGCTATGGGGAAATACGATATGTTCCAATATATTTTTTAAGATTAAGTATAACCAGGTTTACACTTTTCTACCAGACCAAAATTATGTGAAAATTATGTGATTATCCTGGAATAGCTTACAAAGCTGAACACATGGTCTGCTGATGTTAATGTTTATTCACCATATATAATAAGAAACACATATAAGTAGATAAGAAACACATGTAAATGCTAAAAAAAGTTTAATAATGCTTAAAAGTTGAGAAGGAAGTGATGATAAAGTAGACATTTTTTATAGAAAAACATTTAGAAGAACTAATACTTGAACTGGATCTTCGATAATTTTTTGATTCAAAGAAGCAAACAGGATAGAAAGCATTCAGCAAAGGGAGAGCCTTAAGGAAAGGTTCAGAAGTAGAATTACATATTCAAGGTGAAACTAGCATGATGATTTCAGTAAAGTAGCCCCACGATGTAAATAAACTAGAATATACAGTTATGCGCCGCGTAACAGCTATTTTTCAATGATGAACCACATTATTAGGTTTTAATGAAGCCGAAAAACTTCTACCACCTAGTGATATAGTAGCCTTTGTGACAGTAACACAAGACGTTTCTCACATGTTTGTGGCATGCTGGTGGAGACGAACATGTGCTACCATGGAATAACTGCATACCACATACAGTTATGCATAGCACATAATACTTGATAATGATAATAAATGGCTATCTTACTGGTGTATGTATTTACTGTACTGTACTTTCTATTGTTATCTTAGTGGATTCATTCTACTTATAAAAAGAAACTCTGCTGTAAAACAGTCTCTATGCTGGCAGCAGCCTCAGAGATCTCTTGAGTGCATCATTTACACTTCTGCTGATTTAAGCTCATGTTGTTTTGTGCAGTAACGTGCTATAGAGGCTTAGAGCCTAGGAACAGTCGCTATACCATATTGTGTGGGCGTAGTAAGCTATACCGCCTAAGCTTGTATAAGTACACTCTGTGCTGTTCACACTATGCCAAATCATCTAACAATGGATTTCTCAGAATGTATTTTGTCATTAAGTGGCTCATGACTGTATATGCAGGGGTAAAGCCAGGAGATCATTGAGAGCCAGTTAAGGTGTTAAGATTGTGTCGAAGCACATAGAAGGGACCTATAAAGAGCAGGGTTTAATTTGAAGTATGGGTAAATGAGACCGATATTCATAACCCAGAGAAGTAAAATTAAATATGTGATGAGCTAATGGAAACCTGAGTACAAATGGTGACTAGAATGGCACAAAAGAAGTGAAAGATTGAAAAAATAAATTAAAATTTAGAAAGCTGACTAGCCTTGATGCTAGAGTAGATGTAAAGAGAGAAAGAAGATTCAAGAGCCAGAGATAGTTCAGTCAGGAATCAAGAGTGCAGAGTAACAAAAAGAGAGATGCCCTGGGGTCAAGCCTCAATCACTCTACTAATTAGTGGATTTTTAGTATTTTTTTTTTATTCTCAGTGCTCCAATTGTAAAATAGCAACAAAAAATAGTATACATTTCATCTGAAAGCTACCAAGACTAAGTGAGATGATGCATACTAATTTCTTAACATGGTAAGAAGAGCTTATAACACTAAAATCACTAATACTGTTCTGCTGATTTTAGCCTTGGTGACTACATAAAAAAATATAGGTAAAGGGGCATCTGAAAGAAAACTGATTTGGAGAAAAATATTCTAAATATACTTATGTTTAAATAATTATTGAGGACCTTGGAAGCTAGGTCAAGGAGTTAGGAGCAAGGAATAAGAAGAGGCCTTTACGTAAGTCTTTTTGAATTGCGATGAAAGTGGTGCCTCATCGACTCCTGTGAAGCAGCAGGACACGCAAAATTACAAAAAAGTCTAGAATTCTGTAAGCCAAACAGGTCTCTCTATACTTTCATATTTTTATACATGACTCTCTCCCTGGGTGGTTTTTTGAAGAGACTAATAACTGGCAATGATATGTCATTTGGATAGGGGATGTAAGATCCTAGAAACCAAGGGGATTTCAGAAGATGTATATCAATAAAACATAGGAGATAAAATTATAAGAAGCATTCAGTAGGCTATAAACTCCACGTCGGCAGAGAATATGTCTCGTTCTCTTCACAACTCGATACCCAACAGGAGCCCCGCACTAGACAAGCAGACTTAGAGGAAAGATTATGAGAGAATAAAAATTTGACTACCATTTTATTGTGACCTTACCCATGGCTGCCCATCTTGTTAAAAGGTGACCTTTTATCTGTCTGATTTTGCCTTTCCACATGGCTTAGTTACTGAGTCGATGTTTGGTGAGAGTATGATACTTTTAATAATCCACAGGGTAGAGAATATGATTGGTTGATAAAGCTAATTTTCAGGTTTCATTCACTAAGAGAACATGTTCCTTGGCTTTGAGAAATAATATTAATTTTTTAATGAAAAATTAATTTCTAAAGACCATAAGTTATGCTATAGAAGTGCTAATGTTATATTTTGAAATCTGAAGCCTCTTATTTTTATGCAATTAATTTTAAATATTTTTGGAAGATAGGGGAAATTTTTGGCTTACTTTAAATTCAGAGGTACTTTCTATTAGTTTCAAGATAAATAATGCTGGAAAGCACTCCTAACCGTTTCCGGTTTGACTGCCTGATGAATGCATTTTCCTTAAATAAGCTCTTTGAAAAAAAAAGATAAATAAAACTGCCTCTCTGAAATTCAGTCCTAATGAAACACTCTCCAAAGGTGTCATAACTGTAACTTTACTATGTCCTTCTGGAAATTAAAGGCGACTTCTGAATGGCATAAAGCTTTACAAATATTGTTCAATATTTCTTTGTTATTGTTAAATAAACACTTGTTGGCATCAGAATTTTCCAAGAAATCTTCAGACTTACTATAGATAAGTTTCAGGAATTCAGACTTAACTACCCATGAGATTGAAAGATGCCTCAAAGCTAAAATAGCTAAAATAAGTTGTTTTATTTATTTTTAAATCTATTGGTTTTCTAAAACTAGCATATTCAAGTGGATATGTATTAGTTTTCAGGAACATCATAAATGTAGGTTTTGGCTTCCCAGTTGGTTGCACAATTACTTCTGTGTCTAAGTTGATGTTAAAAATAAAATATATGTTTTAAATACATCACTATATAAATCTTACTTCTCTAAAACAATGTTAAACATTTTTTTTAACATGAAGTCTTTGATATTGGCTTAGCGATCCTTCCTCTTCCATAAGCTTATTTTTAGGTTTATTCTGTCCAGTAAAAGCCAAGAGAGACATGACTTGCAACTGCATTTCATGTTTTGGATATTAGCCACCTGAGAGGGTTTTGTTTTGTTTGTTTGTTTGTTCATTTTTGGGGGGTGGAGGGTGTTTGTAGTTTTTTAAATTTTCCTCAGTAACTTTATTCTTTCAATTAAAGGAACATACAATGACGATTGCATGTGGATAGCATGATTCTTTTCTTAAGGTTTTAGTATTCTTAGTCATTGTTTTGTTTTAAATTATTTTATTGATAAATACACTAAGCTTAAGGGACACCATATCTTTGCAGTCTCATCAATTTAAAAGCTACATTTGATTTCATTAATAGGGGGAGTTTATGGGAAAAGCTTTTATCAAATGGCATTGGTTTCAGATAGCTTGACCTTTTGGGAGCTATGTGCTATAATAATTGGTCTAAGATCATGTTAGAGAGGACAGGTCACTTTATATTCTCTCCCAAGTAATAGAGAAGCCAGGGAAGGTTATTTCCTGACACAGCTTCTATTTCATTATTTTGGCTGATATTACTGATCCCAAGAAGCTATTTCCAGTATTACTTGGGCACAAGAGAGATAGTCATTGACAAGCACAGTGTAAATATAGAAAACAAACCAGTCCATTCATATCAGGACATCAATTTACCATTAATTTTCCACTTTTGATTACATGATAAATTGCACATATTAAAGCCATCACACTCTGATCTAAAAACAAGATAAGCAACTGCGGTGTAGAGACCAGGATAATTATTGTTCTAGGCACAAGGGTACCTGTAATCTAGATCAGGTTTGGTTCTGACACAACAGAACTTTGGCAAAAGTGTTATCCAGTGATTTTCAACTTTTATTGCACATAATGGTCACTAAAAGATCTTAAAGAAAACAAAGTAAATCAGAATGCTGATGATTGGGTTACGCTGCCAGGGTTTTGATCCTTCTATGATTTTTTAGGGTATTAAATATTCTAGCAATGATTTTAATGCATTAATGCATTTGTGTGTATATGTATATTTGCAGCAGGCAGAAGTACATTTAATCCACAGCTGAAAAATGAAGAGCAAATGTTTAACTTAACCTATATAAGCTTTAATAGT
The DNA here is from genome assembly GCF_964146895.1 of Miniopterus schreibersii. Classification (NCBI taxonomy): domain Eukaryota; kingdom Metazoa; phylum Chordata; class Mammalia; order Chiroptera; family Miniopteridae; genus Miniopterus; species Miniopterus schreibersii. The sequence goes on along the minus strand of NC_138108.1, from coordinate 63,567,301 downwards.
AAAAATGCTTGTTAAGTGATTTTGAAGCTATAGATATTATACACTTTCTTTAAGGGCATTTTCCTCTTTATTTTCTTCTTGAATTAAGTCCTTTAAATATAACTTTAAAATAATGGAAATCCAATCCAATTCATATGTGACTCTTTTAGAAGACATGCACTCCTGAGTCCTTTACTTTTCCAACTAAAAAGACTTCTAAGTAAAGATGTAAATGCATTTTTCAAATCATTACCTCAAAATTTAAAAAATTGTTTGATTAGTTGGCTATTACATAATATATACCTTATTGCTACCATTCCATTAAAATTCTGAGTCTTTTAGTATTCAAGTTGCAATCAGAAGGAATTATCAGTCTGCAACCTCTTCTATTTGCAGTACAGTGGAGAAAATATATCCTAATTATCATACATATATTATTACTATGTTTGATGGATGAGGGGAGGATAGTCTCTGACCTTATGTATCTTGAAAACTCACAATAGAAGACTGAGCTGCTGTTGTTCTAGAAAATAAAAATATTTGATCAATCTGGTAAATAACTTAAATTACATAAGGGGTCAAATCTAGAGATTTTTAGTCTCAGAAAATAGAAAATAAAAATACCAGAGGAAAACCGACATGTAAGAAATGGGGGAGAAAGACTCTCTAATTTAAATTCCCGTGCCTTTGAATCTCTGGATATGAAGCTATGTCATCCAGATCTCATGATTTCTGTCTGTACCTTTCATCCCTCCTTATACCCAACTATAAGAATTTGCATTCATCTCAATCTGCCTATGGCAGTTCCAAACTCTCTTGAATTTCTGCTGAGTTTGTATACAAATCATTGAAGTTGATCCATGAAGACAGGTTGAGAGTCATACTTTCACAGTTTATACCAAGGAAGTTAATTTCAAGTTGAAGATCAGACATGTAAGGTTGACTTTATGGAGCATTCATAAACTATGAGAACTCTTGTCTCTAATCTGGAAGAAAGAACTAAACATAGACACATTCCTTCTTCATCTGATGGAGAAATTTAAGATCCTCTAGAGATGAAACTGTCTTTGCCCCATTGCTATCTATCTGACCCTTTTTTTAAGTTTCTTTATCTTTACTGTTGAGAATATTACAGATGTCCCCTTTGTATCCCCATTGATCCCCTCTCACCCCACATCCATCCCACCCCCAGGCCTTCCCCATACCAATGTCTGTGCCCATGGGCTATGCCCATAAACATACAAGTTCCCCGATTAATCTCTCCCCACCTACTCCCCCCTCCCCACGTTCCCTCTGAGATCCCTCAGTCTGTTCCATGCTTCTCTGTCTCTGGATCCACTTTATCAGTTTATTTTGTTTATTATATTCCACATGCAAGTGAGATCATGTGATACTTGTCTTTCTCTGACTGGCTCATTTCACTTAGCATAATACTCTCCACTTCCCTCCATGCTGTGCCAAAGGATAAAAGATCCTTCCTCTTTACACCTGCATAGTATTCCATGGCGTATGTCTGTACCTTTTTGTCCTTTACTCGTCTCCTAGGTTCATTGAATCATTACTATCAATTTATTTTTTAAATTTATATTTCACACAATCATAAATTATGAGACTGGGAAAGACCTACAGAGTTTCAGTCCAATTTCTCCTTCTTCCCCAAACAGAATTTTCTCCGCGCACTCACAGGCTACTAAAAATGTTCAGAATATTCCAGTGAAGTGTTTCACATCCATCAGTAGCAAATATTGTCACTCCTTATTTCTAGTCTTTAACAGAAAAATGGCATTTTTTTTAGATCTTGAGAATCTACCTATCTTTTGATACAAATTTATTTTGTGCCATGTGAACTCAAGGGTTTATTCTTTTACTTCACTTTAAACCCATTATTTATTATTTTATCTTTTTGAATATATATTTGTTTTCTACTTCATTCTTAGTCAGTTTGCCTTTAGATTTTCCTTCTCTCATTACCCACCAGAAAATGTCCAACCAGATGGCTCTTTTCCATTGTTCTTTCAGAACCAAGAAATTACATTTGTGTCAGAATAAAAAAGGATGTAAGCTTAAATTATCTATATTGTATAACTATCTATCCCAAAATTCTATATTTTACACTTTGGTTAGAATGTCTTCACATTTTTTACCTGTTCAATTCAATTAGTACTTATTAATTCCCTACTAATTGATGACATTGCACTACAGGTTGACAGCATAGAACAATTAACCTTCAAGAACATTACAGTCATGGACCAAAATGTCATTATGCCACAAACATCCATCAATTTAGTTTGATTTAAAATCAGCTTTTGCTAGTTGCTTGAATAAACCAACAGTTAATGGTTCCCTTCAGTGAACTAAAACATGAAGAACTATCCTGTAAGCATTGCTCCTAGATGAGGGGGAAGTGTGAGCTCTTGTCATAGATACTCTCACCACTCTCACCCAACACCTCTAAAGACCTGACACTTCACATATCTGAGAGGTATCTTACCACTTGTTCTAGTAGATAAGAACTTAAATTTACTTACAGTAAGTTCAAAATGACAGCTTTTGGGAAACAGTAACATACTGAATACAGGTTTATAGATAACCATAATAATGAAAAAGTTGGTACTTACTTTAAGAAGCAAATTGAGAACTGACTTTTAACATCAAGTTATTAAGCAGCCAATTCAGATTAAGGAGGAGCACAAAGAATTTCATTCACAGATTGTTATCACCTTTTGAAGTTTTGCAGCTCATTTTTAGTTCTGTTTCCTCTTTGAAAGTTACTGTAAAATAGTTTTATTATAAAATGTTTACATGTATAATTGACCAAAGTAATAAAAAATACTGAAATATAATTCAGTTATCTTTCAAATACACTATTCCTAATCTAATATTCCCCCAGTAAAAAATAACAAATAAAATGTGGTCAGTCCAAATTTCTATTTTTTATCATATTAAATATGAACATCACAGCAAACACCTATTTTGTTTTTATGTTATTAAATTTTTGTTTCATGTATACTTTGTTATTTCTGTGGTTTGAATTATTTTACATTCCACTGGATGTTAATATTCTATAGGAAACAAACAAGTAGCAGAACTTAATACCCACCTAATAGTGAAATAAAATTGGGATGAATACATCATTTTCCAGAACAGAAAATAAGAAGAAATGTTGACTTTTTTATTTTTTATCTGTAGGACTTAGCATTTTTGAAAACTCATCTTCTTTCATTGTTTTTCCATCTTTCCATCTATTGTCACTTTGTTTCGTCATCATCATCTCAGTTATCATAATAAAAACACTAATTGTGCTACATATGTGTCAAGCACTGTTCTCCTTGTTTTCATGCTTTATCTAATTTCTTGCTCCTACCTACACAACAAGGTCCCTGTTATTATCGCCCTTTGCACAGATTAGAAAAACAAAAATATACAGAGGTTTATAGTTTTTATTCCTACATCTTTATTTGCTTAAAACACTCAGGCATTGTAGAATGGAAGGATTTGCTCAAGCTTTCCTTGAACAAGACAATTTATTTAGGATTGAAATGCTAAATTGTTAATAAAATATGAACACAACTTATATATCCCTCCTTCTTTAGTTTTAAATATGAATGTGGTTCTCATCTGAATAAGTTCAAGAACTCAGTGTTTCAGCTCACTCAGAAAATAATCAGACCATATCATCTCAGCATCAAAATGTATTCATACTAATCAAATATATAAAAAAATATCTCTGGTATACCAAAATGTCAATGTATTAATTCATAATGAGGAATTTAATTTCCTGAGATACAATGATATTTGTGCTGATCAATGTAAAGATGAGGAGCAGGCTTATCTAAGGAGGAATGTATAAATTATATTCATATCTTATTTATACCAGTTCCACTGTTCAGTCACCCTCGGAGTCTCATTCTAGGCACCCAACTTCCCTTTTATTTAAAAATTTACTACCTAAAATCGCCTCTGACCTCAACCTACTTCACATCCCTATTAGCTTATTTCTTAAAATGTCTCTAAACCATCATCTGGATTAGTTTACAACCTCAAAGTAATTTTTGTTATGTTGTCTCCTTTTTTCCATTTGTATCTCTTTTCCAATTAAGTTAAGACTCGCTTTCTATTTTTCTGTATCTGTTGTAACACCCTTGCTTACCACTCTAATGCATCACTCTGGTAAGAAATGTCACTATACTATATATGGGATAGTATAATATATACATTATATGATATTCTATATATTATAGTATTTGTATATTCTATATTATACATAGAATGTTTTATATAAAATTTATATATTGTAAACATAATATTATATATAAAATATATATTATATGTAGAATGTTTTAATAGTCTCTGAAAGAATATCTAATAGATTATCTCCATTGCTAGAAGATTCATTTCCTTAAAGAATAGCTTGAATACTATCATTTATCTTCACAGGCTCTCCCATTGCCTACCGAATTAATTAATAAATATTTTTAAAACCTATAGTTGAACATTGAAGAACATTCAATGCCTCATTAATTTCTTTCATATGTCACTCATAGTTCTCTAAATTAACTGTAATCTTTATTGATTTACTCATTTAGTTCATTTTCCTGGAATAATTTCCCTTCTCATATCTCAAATACTAAAATTTTTATCACTCTACAACGTGATTTAAATGTCACTTCTTCCAGAGCCTCAGTAGGTATATATTATTTACCCTTCCTTTAAGTTCTCAGAGGACAGCATTTTTACCTTCCTCATCACACTATTATTCTGTCTTATATTACAAATACTTGTGTAATCATTCAGGTTTTTAACACTCCACTAGATCAGAACTTCTAAAGATCAAGGATTATGCCTTATTTATTTTGGTTTGTTTATATTATCAATTAACTAAGTAAGTGCTGAATAAAAGCATGTCCCATTTCTAATTAAATAGATCAAAATGAAGTACTTGGAGCCCATTCTTTTAGTTTTATTTCATCTTGACAGTTTATTCCTCTGACATTTCTCCAAAAAGTTTTATACTCTCCTTCAGAATATTTGCCCATTAAGTCAACAGTTTCAACCTATATTGGAAAAGTAGAAAGCAACACTTCATGCCCAGAGAGTATTTCATGGTCTTCAGTAAGATTTGAGTCTAAAAGTATTGTCTTTCCTACTATAAAGAAATGCAATTTCAGTGGAAAATTAGTCATTTATTTAAATAGTTGAAGATTATCAGTAAATGGTTCCTCTGTTTTCCCTTAAAACAATGTCTTTCAGTATTCAAATAATTTAAAAATTAAATTTGTTACCCTTTAAATCAGACACCACGGGTTCTCTGGACTATTTTGTTTATAGGTTTGGTGTAGTGGATGCTCTCTGTAGTTCTCTAAGAAGTACTTAGAAAGAGAATATTGCTGAAGAGACACACAACATAGGTGAGCAATTGACATGTGCAGGATAATATTGGGCACCTAAATGCTTATGGTTTATGCTCAGATATAGAGCAATTTTACCAATGACCTCAGGGAAGCAGAATGGATATTTGGTATATTTCTTTCAAATCTGCTTTAGAGCAATTATCATGGAATGGGCAATCTTTGAATTTTTTTTGTTGTTAAAGTGATGAAACCTCACTGTACACAAATGAATTATAACATGTCAGCTGATTTTTTTAAAATGTCAAACTAGTAAGAGCATCGTTTATTACAAGCATGTACGAAAAAAAAATCTTATTGAAAATCTAATTTCTTTTCATTCTCTTAAACCAAGGAGGCCCTAATTATGGGTGTTGAAAACCCCTTTGGATTCCTCCTATGTGATATCCGTTATTAGGTGAAATATGTTTTCTCTCTATAGTAAAATAAAATTGGGGGCTTATATTGTACTTTGTTTTCTCTACTTTGTGAAATGACAGTTTAGGCTATAAATACATGTCCAATTTTGTTGGCTTTTCTTTTTCAGTTTGTTTTTGACATAATCAGATACAGATTTATAGCATTTTGTAAAAAGTTTTGGGACTTCAAGCTAAAATTGTAAAGTACTGAAGGTCAAGATGAGTTAGGAAATGATATTAGATCTCATAGTATCTGGATACTTTTTTTGGGTCATTTTACTATTGCTAGAAAGTAAGCAATGCTCACTGGCAAGTATTAAACTTAGAAAACTAGATGGCACCATGTTTCATATATAGATGTTTTTATATGTTCAATATTATTAATTTGTGATATCATATATATATCAAATTTATTCTTCCTTTAAACTCAGGACCTTATAAAGCCAGGTAAAATATCATTGAAAAGATGTAAAATTCCATTAAATAAAGAGATTATGAATAAATATGTTTATATATATGTATGTCTACATACATATATGGTACTATATAGTCCAGTGAAAAGGCATGAATCAGGAATCACAAAACTGCCTCCAGTCTTCTCTCTGGGATAGCTAGCAACATGAGCTAACTCACGTCATTTCCTCCAGGATCAAATACATATACAAATTTAGGTTTTTATGAGGTTCCAACTGAGATATTGAATCCAAAAACTTAAAAATATATACACTTTTGTACTCTGGAAATTCAGGTAGAGGGAAGAAGATGAATTATAGAATAGGGGAGGAAAAAGTAGGAAGTGGATAGATAGAACATTTAAGAACATCATCAGTAAATAATGATCTTCTCACACAATTAAATTACAATATAGCATTTTTAAATAAATCTTCCTATGCCTAGTTTCTTTTGGAGGTTAGTCAATGAAGACTAATTATAGCAGGTAAAAAAAATGATAATGATGATGCAGTTGAAGCTCATGTAAGGGCTGGAATACCTAACAGGATGGTGGGGAGAAGGTAAATGTTGAAAATATTGAGGAGGTCCTTTTAGTTCTGGAAGCTTTCCATAAAGTTCCTGAAGTTTATTTTTCTTTTAAAAACTCAAGACCATATAAAGTCAAGTGAGCTATTATTGAAAAGATATAAAGTTGCTTTAACAAATAAAGAGCTTATGAAAAATTATGTTCAGTGGCAAATTCCAAACAACATATGGTTACAGTAAGCATATAGCAACATATAGCATAATGTGGATCTCAAGTTAATTTCTACTAATCTTTTAGAAATATTTCTAGAGCAAGGAGTGACCAGAGTTGCCTGTCTGAAATTTTTCCTCCTCTTGTCATTCTGACCTCTCCCCACAATTACTTCTGAGTATTGTTTCACATCAGTATCCATACCAATAATATGTTTAGTTTCTGACTGTAATTAATCAAAAGTCAATATTTCAAATATAGGTCTTTCTGCATCATCTCAGCATAGGTGGATTCATATTTCTGCTCTTACTCAATGGATTTTCCTGTTCTTAGTTGTCATTACACCAATCTCTGCAAAAGTAAAAGGATTTCAAGACTGGAAGTGAACGGTCCTTCCAGATGGGAGCCTACTGGCCCAATGTCCTTGCCTGGGAGCTGTATCAGGGGAAGCCTTTTATAAACCTCCTGGCTTAGGCAGATGCACACATACTGTTTCGGACTGAGCGGTGTCTCCAGCACTGCCCCCCGTTACCGGCTTACCAAGTCTTTTCCCCCACAAGCTTGTCTTCCACTAGCAGCTACTTTAGGCTATGCCACACCCAAGATCCAAACTAAATCATCTGCAAGATGACATTGTTTTTCCTTGGCTTTATTGTTTCACAAACACTAGGTAAATGTACTAAATAGAGTGGTGCTGTGGAGCTTTATTTTGTGTATAAATTGAGGCTGCATAGGAGCTCTGGGCAGTGACACAGAAAAAAACAAAGATTTTGTGGAAGTCACTTTCGTACTTGGAAATAGCATTTTGATGTGTATGTAAAAGCAAAAAGGTACTAAATAGAAAAAAGGACCCAATCCATAGAATATTATGATGAAAGAAGTCAAAGGAGTACAAATTCTAGATATTTTTCTTCAGAAATATGTTGGAGCGATTTTATAAATACATTTAATACATTTATTTCGTAAATGAATATTTTAATCCCCTCGCCAGTCCTCAGCACAATTTTCAAGGATATTTTCCACACATTTTTCTTAAACAAAACACACAGCTTGCTCTTGCTTTCTTTTAACATGCTGTTGGGGTTGCGTGATCAAATATCATACTCAGATGAAGTCATCAAAAGCAGGATGTTGCTGCTGAGTTCTAGATGCACCGCAATGTCGCGTGAAGTGACAGTGTCAAAGAGAGCACTGTAACGTCACAACCTATGGGAAATGATCAGCACTTCACAGGACATGCAAAGAATCATCTTTAAAAATGAATTGCGAGTTGCATCTGTTCTGTGTGGCGGTTTCCATCTTGTTCATTTCAAAGGGATCCCCGGGTCACCTTTTCATTTAATGGCCACAGACTCCTCTGGTGCTTTTCCACATATTGTGCTTACCTTTCAGCTCTGAATTGAGTTTTGAAAATCTGCGTTCACTAATTTACAAAATGCCTAAGGAAGCATTTACATTCAAATTACTGGACTGGGCTATTCACAGCAAAACTATAATTGTGTCTTTTAGACACTCTTTTCTTTTGGCATCTCATGAAAATCCATATATTTGATATTGTCCACAGACTGCAAGGAAGAATGGTATGCCTTCTCAGTAATTTATCACTTTCTGTGTGATGGAAAGCCTCATTTTCTAAAAGAAATATCAGAAGAGTGAAGAAAAGCACTTTGTACATTATTTTATCATTTTACCAAAGAACAAAAAGAACAATGTAATACTTCCTGTAGCTCTACTTTCTCCTTCTGCAAACAAAGTAAGTTGCACAAGTTCAAGATTAACAGCTCTTAATTGAAATGCTAAAAGACAAATATACAGTATAATTATCCAGTTTAAAGCTTAACAGTGTAAAGATATTTTAATGTGAAAAAAATATGTTCTGAGACTTCTAAACATGTGTCATATTATAGAAAGAAATAAGCACTGATTTTTCTAAATATTTTCAGTGACTAAAAAAATATGGTATTTTATTTTGACTATGTAACTGAAAAATATATATTTTTAACAGATGCCATTTCTTTTCTGATTACTCTATCCCATTATGAATTACTTCTGTTGGGAGGGGGAAGGGCTTTTTATCAAAACATAACATAAATCTATACACCTGAAATATAGTGTGGTCTGAAGACAATAAAAAATCATATACATAAAATAATCTATCTTTGCCAAATTGAAAATCATTAAACCTTTAGAGCAGAAATGCTGAGGCCTTGGGAGAGACTATAAAACCATTAGAACAATATATTTATACATCGAAAGGTGGTATTATTCTACCCCAATAAAACCTTTCCATATATGCAAACAGTAATGGCAGCAATGTAAGTAGAATGGTGTACAAAATATTGTTTTACTTATAGGATGGCTACAAAGTTGTTTTAGGCTCCAGTGCTGTCAGAAAGTGCTATCATGTTGTACACACCAAGGCGTCTCATTAAACTTGTCGATTGCTGATTGATTGCCACCATAAGATAAAAGAGCAATTGAATCCCAGCAATTGTATTATCTTAAGGGTACAAAATGCAATGCTCTGCTCTCAGCTGTCAGCAAGATTTCACTGAATGAAGGCCTGTTCTATCACCACAGGCTGTTCAAAAGCCCTTCTGAGAACCTAAAGGGCACATTAAGCTCTGAAAATATTGCTACTCAAAAGAAAAAAAGTATATAGTAGAGTGAAAATAACTAAATTTTAATTGATGAAAGAGAGAACACATGGCCTCGTAGCCTAACAAACTGTAATGTTAGAAACATGCAAAATTGCTGTTTTCATATTTTATATACTTTCTCATCTCCCACCCACTTCTCTCTTTCTGTTGACTCTTTCCCCACCTATAAGCACTTTCACTTCTATGAGTAGATACATGTGTTTCATATACTGAACTTTGCTTTTCTGTTTATTAGACTTTTAAAGTATTCAGTAGATATTTACATTTCTAAAATTGTCCTAGCAATGTGTTATTTTCCCATAGCCTAAGAATAAAATATTGACAAGGTGATAATTATTTAATAATGTCTCAGATTAATTATTAAACATTATTTTTTATTCCAAAATATACTATTTTTGGATTAGCATCTTCTAGTTTCATCATTTTAGGTCTCTCTTTCAAATTCCAAAATCAAGATTATAGTATATAAAAAGACATGATTTAGGAGCTCTACAGCCATCTTAGATGCTGTAGTTTCAAATATTGGGGCAGATATAACTGATTCAAAATATAAAAAAAGATGTTTTATGTTAGAGACCTTTTGAATTGAACTTTTTTTTTGTCTTTAGCTTTTCTAATGAGGAATATTGTATGACATTTTAGTTACTATTACTGTAAAACAAACCACCCATAACTTGGGGTGGAAACACCACCATTTCATTATTCTTGAGGATTCTGTAGGCCAGAAATTAATTAGGACAGGACATACTGGCCATATCCTCTATGTTTCACAGTGTCTGGGGATCACTTGGGAATATTTTAACAGCAGGGGAAAAGAATCATCTTGAGTTTTCTTCTCAAGCTTTTTTTTTGGTACCAAAGATGAAATGACTCAAAGGACAGGCACAGCTGGATCTGTCAACTGGAGCACCTACCTAAAGCCTTCGATGTAATTTGATATCTTGAAATATATTGATTGGGTTCTAATGTAGAATGTTATGAGAGTGGCATTCCAAGTGAATCAGGAAGGAGCTACATGGGCTTTTATAAACTAGCCCCGGTCACATGGGATCACTTGTGTTGGGCTCTATTAGTTGAAGCAACTGCAAGCCTCACCCATACTCATGGTAAGGGGACATAGAACCACCTCTCATGTGAAGAGAGTCATATGATTTATTCTATGTTAACATATTTATTTATATTTATCACATCTGCAAAATAGAGTCAGGCTTTCCTAAGACTCTAGAGATGTCTCCATTTTTTTATGAAATTAGTTTTAAATTCATAATTCAAGATTCTGTCATCAATATATGGTCCAGGTATGGATGAGGCTCCTTGGTGTGATCCCTCTAGCATGGTACTTGAATATCGTTTCTCTCAACCTGAAGACCAGTGAACCAGAATCTCGCTGTCTTGTCTCACACGCAAAGTACAATGTTGGGATAGGTGTAGTATGGCTGCAATGCACTTCTGCTCAAACGTAGATGCAGGTCAGGAAGAAGAGAGGCAGCACTGACTCATGCAGCATTTCTGAAACCCAGCCACAGAGTTGCCAGTTTCTAGATTAGAGCCCAGTCCAACTCCCTTGCTCCTAGTCTTGGAATTCTCTGGGTCTTTGTTCCATCCCCTGTGTCAGCCTTACTTTTCTGTAAAAGGCAGTCCATGATTGAAGCTGAGTAGTTGTTTTAACCTGATTCCTGCCTAGAAAATTAGGGAGCCCAAAGCCTTCTTTTCATTTTGTACTGTCTCTGTCTCTTTCAGTCCAAATTGATATAATAACTTAAAACTGTTTCTTGTGAGGTGACGGTTTATCATTTGTTCTATTAAACAAAAGTCACACCTACAAATTTTTCTCTCTCTTGGGCTCCTTATAAAGCTGCTATGAGACAAAACCCTAAGAGTCTTAGAGCCTTTATTGTTCACCAAAACAAGTCTGAGAGAGAATTTTCTATGTTTAAAGGGTTTGTGAAGAACACCTTATGTCTTTTAGAAGTCTTACAAAGTAAGACTTTTCATCATATTTACTTTGAAACCTTATTTTTTTGACAGCATCCTGGATCTTCTTTGAGTTCTTTTGTTACTTGAAAATATTCTGCTGTAGAGAGTGAGTGTGGTAGTATAAGAGCATAACACTGAGAACCCCTGCTGAGTGAAGCTTGATGACAGATAATCCCAGCTGGGACGCTGAATCCAGCACAATGTGATGAACCCTTGTTTCCCATGGACTGCTCTCAGTGACTACATGTGGCCAGATAAGTTAAGCACACTCCTTTGATGGGGGACTGTGACTCAAGGACTCCTCATCTGTTTAGAAAAATTTCTTAGGATTGTACAGCAATTTGATAATCTGCCTATCCAACACTTTATCTCTCTCTCTCTTCACTGCGGACAGAGATGCATCTTGATCTGATGGTTTTTCTCAACTCCTCTGCTTCCCTACTGTTTTCCCTCACAGTATTTACTCCAATAATTTTCTTGCACATTTAATCCCTTCTTATTTTCTGTTTTTTTAAAGTAACTGGCTAACATAAACAACATTGGGAGTAAAAACTATCACTGTGGATAAGGAAAAGTAGAAGCCTTTGACCCCCCCCCCCGCCAGCCATGAGAATAAATGAAGAAAATATCATATTCTGGAGGGAATAGAGTTTAGAGCTTTCACTCATCACCTAAATGATATAGGGATGATGGTCTTATGATACTTCCATTTAATTCATCAGCCTGGCCTCTGCAAAAACTTGATGTATCCTGCATAATGATTGTACATAACTGAAGACTTAACTAAGTCGTATCCCTGATTACAACTGCTCTGCCACATGTGGTATCATTGCAAGAACAAATTAGTAAGACTTCAGATACACTGTATTTGACAGTGATATGACAAATGCACTGTTTTCCATTCAGATTAGAAAAAGATATGAAACTGTTTGTATTCATGTGAGTTAGACAATAACATTCATTTAGTTTTTCCTTGAGTCTATGTTAATATGCTTAGTCTCTGCCATCATGTAGTCTGAAGAGATCAGTATTGCCGAAACATTCCAAAGAACATTACACCGATCGTTACATTGATTACATCAGGCTGATGGATAAACTGAGCAAGAGGTGACGAGTATTCTGGAGGCCTTCATAGGAGTACACAAGCCTCAGAAGCTGAGAATTAAATGCTACAAAAGTTAAGACACCTGGCATTTCTGTGAGGTTTTTGAGGTCCACACTTCTCCAGAATATTTTCTCCAAAATAAAAGACACATTGATATATCTTGTATCCCTTATCACAAAGAAGCCCAGAAGCTGTAATAAAGCCCTCTGTGTTCTGGAGACAGCATGTCTTATACTATACCTCATTTCCAAAATAACATGGAAGATTTTCAGCTTTTAATAGGACTTGTAAGCATCCTTGTCACCTGTAGTGTGAAACTATCTATGTCAGTTTGCCTAAGTCTAAGGAGTTTCTTGGGACATGAGACTTTTAATACTAAAACCAGAAAAGCCTTGGAGAAATCAAAGTGGTTGGGCACCCTAGTTGGGTCATAAAATCTGGCAGACCTCATGCTGTTAGAGGTGTCAATGTGGAAAAAAAATGCAGGATAGAACTCATAGTAAACCTCAATGAAAGAATAAAAATGCAGATCCCTGGAATTCTAGAAAAAAGCCATACCATTTCCTGCAAAGAATTATTCACCATTTGAGAAGCAGCTCCTAGCATGTTACTTGGTATGACAGAATAAAATGTTTCACTTGCAAAGTAAAGTAACTACATATTAGGAACTTTTATCATGAGTTGTGTTCTATCAGATCAACCAAGTGATAGAGGCGGACAGACTCAGCAGCAATCTATTGATGGAATAGAACATATAGGTTTGGAACAAAATAGAACCAGAAGACATGGGTAAGTTGCATGAGCAGGAAGCCCACATCCTCATGTCACTTATTGTATCTGCAATAGCACCCCTGCTCCAGCTTTCACTGTGGAAATGTGAGGAGTCATGTAAGACTGGTTGAGAAAGAAAATAATTCCCATATTGATTTATGAATAAGCCATCTCTTCACATGAGCGTAAACCAAAATTGGTTAGCAACTGAGTTACAAGCATATTCATGTTCGCCCATGAAAGACAATGGACAGAAAAATTCTTAATGAGCAGAGCTTTGAGTGATACACCTACATAATTAATTTAGAGAAAAGAAAAGTGACTATCTGGGAAATGAATATGTATTGATTATTGGCCAGTGGTCAATGACCTGGTTTTCTGTCTGGTCAGAGGCTTAGAAGGAAAATGACTGGAAGATCAGAGACAAGGAGGTCTAGGGTGGAAGCATACAGATGGGCATACAGGAATGGACACATGGTTTGGAAATTTTTGTACCATACTTTAATTCTTACCAGAAAGGATCCACCATGGAAATGATAATGAAAAACCAAGGATTTAAAATGAATTGACCAGTTGACAATAACTAACCTTCTTTGCCTAAACACCCTAGAACTACCATGATGGGTTAATGACTGGAAGGGCCATGGTTGAAAAAATAAATGCTATACATGGGCTCAAAAGCACAGTCCCATACTTACCTAGTGACTGCTGCCTGTAAATGCACAATTTATCAGCAATCTAGATCAATCCCTTGTTACCAAATGATACTATTCCTTAAAGAGGCAAACCAGGCATTTGGGAACAAGTCAACTTGAGCCACTTTCATCTTGAAATGGACAATAGTTTATCCTCATAGGTATATAAACCTACTATGAATATGGGTTTGCCTTTCCTTCCAGAAAAACTTGAACTTACAACTCAAATGATTCTGAATTGCCTGATTCAAGACAAGAAATCCCATGCAGGAGAATATCTGTCCTGCAGACCTACTTCCTAGCAATGGAGGGACTGTATTTCGCTTATGATCATGGGATCCATTGGTTTTATTGTGTCACATTCTTCAGAAGCAGATGGATTGGTAGAAAGAATTGAAACATATTTCTAAAAACGCAGTGGAAATTTGACTTGAAGAAAACACTCTGAAAAACTGGGGTGTACCATGGAACATATGGGAACACTTGGGACTTATTCTATCCAAGAACCAGTAGGTGAAAAGAGGAGTCGCCATATGTTCAAGAATAACTGACCTTGATCAACAAAAAAAGTAGGGATGCTTTTACTCAATGAGCAAATGGAGAGATATGTGGAATGAAAGTGACAGACTTGGGCACCTCCTGACATTTCCTTGTTTCATTGATACTGTAAATGACCAAATGTAGCAGCCCAGGTTTGATAAGTGTATGATTGCCAAGGCTTCCATCTCTCAACAATGAAGGTTTGGTCACCTTAGTGGGCCACCAAGGAAAAGCTGCAAGTGAAAATTTAGAATGGAGTGTGGAGGAGAGGGAGTATAGGTACTGCTTATGGATCCAAGATAAGCTATACTGATGGGGGTTCAAATGTATCTCATGAACCTCCCCGTTCTAATTTTATCCACAAGAGTCCATGGTACCATGGAGGAGCTGCTCTTTGGACATCTGTAGAGAAGTATATCAGTTCAGTGCAAGCAGTAAACTGTGGTGACTAAGAAAATCCATAACCCAAATTTTGTGCTGCAGGAATTCCAATTGACAGATGACCCTGGCTGCTGCTCTCTGAAGCTACCACCATTTTTATACTATGGCCTTGGTAGTCAGAAAGTTTGACCTGGTTAAAATTTCTCAGAACTACACTATAGTCTAAAATCCTTCCTATCTAATCTTCTTTTTCTTCTCTTCTTCACAGATGTCATACTGGCATCATGGTCTACCAGCTCTCTTTCCCTGGGCTCCCTTTTACATCACAGGTATTTCCCCCTATAAACATGTTACAATCTAATACTGTCTTGTCATCTGCTTCTTAGAGGACCCGGACCAATGCATTGGGGATGAGTTGATGTGTTTTAGAAGCAGGAAGTCCTGACACATTTTCTTTAAGCTCTGACTGAAAAACTAAATAAGATTGTTGTTAGCTTATCTCTGTTTATTCTCACCTTGTGATGTACAGCTACAAGAAAGTAACTGACACTTTGAACATGTTGTCTAGAATTCTCCTTAGCCAGATCTATCAGTTCATTAGGTACATAGTCTATTTTCCATGTTACTGCACTGTAAGTGCCAGTGGTGCTTAATTATTCCTCACTGTGTAACAAAAAATCTATTTTCCTCTAGTTTCCAATAACAGCTTCCTCATATTCCTTTAAGCTTCCCAACAATCTCCTCAAGTCCCATGCAAGCATTTATCCATGGCCCAGTCCCAAACATAACAACACATTTTAGATTTCCACTTTATGTTTTAGATTATTGTTTTTTGTCTATTTTTCATTTAATTTTTGTATTATGACTTTACCCCATCTCTAGGTACTAAATTCCATTCCAATTGCTATTGCTGCCTTGGAACCATTTTTAAACAACAGGCATATGACCATCATTGCACTATGTTCGTGTATCCACTTTTGCTCATGTCCAAAGGAGACCCCTAAACCATCCAGTTTCAAAGGGTAGAGTGCACAGACCCTAATGATCAATAGGAAAAGTTCCAACAGATTTGGAGCAATTTATTTAAACTTCCACAGATGATATTTATCAACTCATTAGCAATTTGAAAATGTGTATATTAAGAGAGAATGTGTGAAGCTAACCAAAATTCTAAGAGCAGGGAAATTTTTTTCCAGAAATCTTTTAGGCCTAAAAAAGCATTCACTAACTTTTTTTTTTAATATTTAAGATTCTTTCTTATATGATTTACTACTATTCTTTTCTGTACAAAAGAGCAATTGTCTCTAAAACTAGTACTTGGGACAGTATAAATGGACCTGGAGAAAATTATGCTAGGTGAAATAAGCCAGACAGAGAAAGACAAACATCACAAGATCTTGCTTATATGTGGAATCTAAAGAACTTAATAAACTGATGAACAGAATAGATTCAATGACATGGAAGCATAGATCAAACCGATGAACGTCAGACCAATGGAGGAGGGCAGGTGGGTGGAGGCAGAGAGAGTAACCAAAGAATTTATATGCATATATGCACAACTCAAGGACATGGACAATGGTGGGGAGAGGGACTGGAGAGGGGGATGGGATTGGGTGGAATGGGTCATCGGGGAGAAAAAGTGACATCTGTCATATTTTAAACAAAAATAAAATTTAAAAACAAAACAAACAAAAAATTAGTTCTCTACTGTCCAGTGTCATGTTTCTATTCTACTAATGAACCTTCACCATTTCCCATTACTTGTAACTCAAACCCAAAGTTTTCAAATTCCCCTTGTTTCTGCCTTGGATTTTGACTCTTGTCTTCCGCTTCTCCTTAGCACCAATACTCTATTCCAGAAATTTCATTCTCCCCTACATGCCATCTTAATGTCTGAGTCCTCAATCCTTTTCCATTTTGAAAGGAAGCCAATCTGTCTTTCTCCTCCATCAGTTCAATCTTACGTTTGCTACAACAAAAGGTTAAAAACTTAACTTTTCCCAAAAGGTTGTTCTGACCCACCAACTCACAGGTCTCTTTCTCTTTCACTCTAAGTTTCCTATAAAATGTCTGTTTTCTAATCCTATATCCTGCTAGCTTAAGGAGAATGAGACACACATTCCTATTGGTTCTGTGTTACTTAAAATCTATTAGTAGATTGTTAAATTAATTCTATTTTCTTGGGCATTTTTGTACATTTGATTTTTTTTTTCTCATTCATGGTGTTGATCTTCAGATGTTTGCTGATCATTAATTATGTACTTTAGTTTTGTGACAGAATTCTCCCATTTGCATTCTGGACTGTCCTGATTTCCCTTGCAGTCTGTGACATTCTATTTGGGCCCTTAGCAGTGATAAATTTCAGTCTGTTTCCCTTTTTAAAAATATGTTACATAAATTCAGTGCCTCTGAGACTTCCTCTTTATTTTGATTGTGGCTATTCACCCACTAATTCATTTTTACCATTTTTTTCCTGTTATTTTATAAATTTGGAGTGGCAAGCAGTGACTTCAATGTGTGCCTGGTCTGCCATTTTGATAGTGAAATTGTCCACTGTATACTTTTTGGGGTCTTCCACATAATTGACAGGTATCACATTTTTATCATCTTGGCTTACACAGTAGCCAGAAGAGTTATCTTAAATGTACTAGGTGTTTAATTAATGTTTTATAACTGACTTAAGTGCCTTGCTTCTATGGTTTAAATGGTTTTTATGGTTTCTATGGAATTTTTATGGTTTAAATCTGACACTATCTTAGAAATATAATTTTTAACTAGAATAAAACAATAGTACCCATTAGGGTGTAGAATATAACAAAATATTCATAACCAGAGAAAAAGCTTGAGAATTAAGATCTAATACTTCTAAGAAAACCATAGTTTTAGATTCAGTCTTGGTTTCTCAAGACTTTCAGTTCAGATTGTGGTTTATTTTTTCATTCAAAAAAGATTTATAGACTAATGTTTTCAGCTATTGTTCTGGATGCTGAGTATATAGAAATAAACAAGGAAAAACTATCCAGCCATCTAGTTGTTTATATGTGTCAGGGCATTGAGGTGTGATGCACCCCTCATTTCAAGGAGGATGATATGGCTGGAAGAGGAATAACAGGAAAAGTAACAGATGTGTAGTGTGGAAAGGTAATAAGAAAAAGATTGTATAGAAACTTTTGGACCATTGAAAAGATTTTGTTTTTGACTCTGAAGTGTATGGAGAATGGTGGGAATGTTTTGGTAGTGGAGTGATATTGTTTTACTTATACTTTATCACTATCACCCTGGCTGCTATGTAGATGTCAGCCTGTTATGTAGATATTTTCTTGGAAGGGGTAAGGGCAGAAGCCTGGAATCCATTTCTTGTCAATATATAGACAAGAAATGATGGTAGCTTAGTTTGTAGTAATAGTGATAAAGGTGGTGAGAAGGAATTAGATTCTAGGCTATTAAGTGAAATGCAAAATACTGAAGGAGAAATGGGTTTTGGAAAAGGACCATCATATATTTTTTAAATGTTCCAAAATCAATGTGAATTTTATTAACTAAAACCACAGAGGTGAAAAGAGAGTGTTCTAAGATCCTTATAACCACAAAAGGATTTGTCTATCCCATTTTAGAAGACATTTTAATTTTCAAGCCTTTAGTAAAATGGGATTAACTTATTGCTAGAGGGACATGTGCTTAAATGAGATTGTTCCCTAGTCCCTATAGGCAGTGGCCATCACTGCACTTACTTTTACTAAACGCTATAGCAGTCATATTCAAACATTGTGGTCTCCAGACAATTTTACCTTCTTAAAAATTATTAAGGGCTCTAGGTCTAACCAGGAGTCAGATACCACACAATAATTTAAAAGGAAAAGTTTAATGTAAATAATTATTATCAAGCTATTACAGTAGAATAACTATAAAGATAGAAAGATAATGCTGAAAAGTACCATGGAGCAGAGGGATAATTTCCAAAGCAGGAAAAACGTCCAGGAGGAACTCTGTGCCCAAGGCTGGGGTACAGACCTTGTTGAACAAGGTCTGGTGCAATCCGGGGGATGGTAGAAAATGTTCCTGAGTTGCCTGGCAAGAGCTTGTCCAGAGTCACTGGGCAAGTAGAAGAGCCCCCTGAGGTGCAGGTGAGCAGAAGCTAGTGACCAAACTCCTAGAGGGAGTCAGAGCCCCACTGTGGGAACTGCTAAAGCCAGGAGCTGGACAGGCCTCCATCTGTACAAACCTAGCACCCCGGTGTCTGGACTAGGCTGTGTGGGATAGAAGGAGTGTGGGATGCAGATCCCACAGTGTCTGGGGGTGTTGGCTACACCCTAATTGCCTATAATGAAAGCTCCAAAACGCACACCCTCCAGGATCCTGGCAATGAGTTCACCCCATAAGCAGAAAGAAAAACCTCTTCCACCTCTAATGTCACTCCAGTGCCTTGACTGACTGAGCTTAATTTTCTGCTGACAGTCAAAGGAAAAATATTTACAAGGCCAAGCTCCATTATCACAGAGCAGGCAAAAAGAAAAAAATCAGCCCTGCCAGGCGTGGCTCAGCGGTTGAGTGTCGGTCTAGGATCCAGGCGATCGGGGTTCGATTCCCTGTCAGGGCACATCCCCCTTCGAGGGCATGCAGGAGGCAGCTGATCAATGACTCTCTCATCATTGATGTTTTTATCTTTCTCCCCCTCTCCTTTTCTCTCTCTGAAATCAATAAAGACATATTAAAAAGAAAAAGAAAAAGAAAAAATTCAGAGCTGAGAGTCAATAAATTGATAACTGGCACAGGTATCCAGGGGGGCTTTTGTTTATGTGAGTTAAATCTATAATAAATTAAAACTATAAAAAATTAAAAATATTTTTATTAATTTGTTTAAACTGGTAATAATAAATCCATTACATGTTCATATATATGTATATAAATATAGATATATATATATATTTATAAATAATCCTATATTTTAAAAATCGTAAGAAGAGTGATATTATTTTACATTTTTCAAATTTCTTTGATATCTGCTTTAAAAGAAGACAACTTAATTCTTACATATGTTTCTGCATTCATTCTGTTGTAATGTTGTTTTGGTTGCAGTATATTGAAAAAGTCAGATTCACCTTCATAAAGATGTAGTTGGAAAATGGAGGAATACTTTAATGGATTTTCATATGACTGTGGATCATCTTTGTTATAACACCAAAATCTACTAGAGGTAGTTCCTTAAAGATTGGTTATATTGTGAAATCTGAAACCAAACCAGTGAACCTTTCACTACTCTAGTAGACTACTATTTGTTGATCAATCTTGACCTTTGAGTCATTTTACAACAATATATTGGTCATGTAGAAAATATTGGCTTATTAATTTCTGCATAACTCTTAACCGTTGACACACTTTATTGTATGATATCAAAAACAACCACTTTCATTAATAACGCATTGATTTCATCAGAAAATTATTTAAATAAGGTGAAGCTGGCAGGCTCACAGAGGCAGATAAACATTTCCCAAAGTTTTAATTTACCCTCAAAAAACACTAATTTTATACTAGGCAACCTATATATCAGGTGTTTTTTGGTCAGTTGTTTATTTTGGGGAAAATATCTGACAAATACCCAAGTCAAAACATCCATAGTTTATCAGCTTGTCATTCTTTAAAAAAAAAACCAGGCAAACATGATGGTCCATAAAAAAGAGATTTTGATTCAGTTCACAAAGGAATCAGCCAAGGGCTTTTCCTTTAGGCAGCCACCCTGCTTCCCTGTGCTGCAGGAGTGCTGTATGCACACTTTCCATTTTGTCACACAGAATATTAAAAATGTGTCGTGAAGCCAGTTTGCATGGCTCAGTGGTTGAGCATCATCTATGATTCAGGAGATCAAGGTTCAATTCCTGGTCAGGGCACATGCCCAGGTTGCGGGCTCCATCCCCAGTAAGGGGCATGCAGGAGGCAGCCGATCAAAGACTCTCTCTGTATTAATGTTTCTCTCTCTCTCTCTCTCCCTCTCCTTTCCTCTCTCTGAAATCAATAAAGATATATATATATTTTTAAAGTGTACTTAAAGATTGAGATTTAATAGAATTAATACTTTTACTAGGGACATTTATAAGTAAAAATGTCATTGTAACACTACAAACCTGTAGCAGTTAAGAATACAATGGCTACTAGTACATGCCTTAATTCGTACTGAAGGCACCATCAATTTTCCCCACTATTGCTTTTTAACCTAATTTCTTTCTTTTTTGCACCCCCATAGTTCTTTCAATGTACTTCTTTTAGTGCATGTATTGTATTCACTCTTGAATTATGACCAATTATGTTTCTATCTTTGCAGTATTATTAAGCTTCCTGAAGTCAGGATTTATATTTTATTTTATTCCATACTCCAACCCAACCACCCCAGTGATTTCCATAGAGTAGTAGTCTAATAAGTATGTTTGAATGGGTAAATGAACAGATATTTTTCTTTAAAATGAGATGTGTTGTAATCATCTTGATGAATATCTCAGTCTTTCTGTACTTAAACTATATAAAATGTCAGGTTTTAATATATGTGTGCATTATTATTTATATTTATCAATATAATTACTTCCCTTAAAGAAAAAAGAAAATATGTGTAATTTTATTTTAATTATTGATTTACTTCTCTGTATCCCTTATGATAATGGAACTCCTTGCAGGCAAATAATATATTTTATTTTTCATTTTGAAAGCTCAGTGTCTAGCACAGTATCTTGTATGTGTGAGTTATTTAAAAATTGTTTGCTGGTAAATAAATAAATGAGTAAATAAAAATGTTGGATAAAACCTTTTTCTCACATATAAAAGAAAGGCAACAAATGGTGCTAGACAACTGGGCATCCACATGCAAAAAAAAAAAAAAAGAATCTAGACATAGACTTTATACCTTTCACAAAAAATAACTCAAAATAGATCACATACCTAAATGTAAAATACAAAACTATGGAACTCTTAGAAGATAACAGGAGAAAATCTAGATGACCTTGTGTTTGGCGATGACATTTTAGATATAACATCAAAGGCAAGATACATGAAAGAAATGATAGATAGGCTGGACTTCATTAAACTTAAAAACTTCTGCTCTGTGAAGGACACTATGAAGGCAATGAAAAGACAAGCCACAGATTGGGAGAAAATATTTGCAAGAGACATGTCTGATAAAACAGTTACCCAAAACACATAGAGAATTCCTAAAACTCAACAATGAGAAAACAAACAACCTGATTAAAATGTGGGCCAAAGACCTTAACAGACATCTCACCAAAGAAGATGTACAGATGGAAAAGAAGCATATGAAAAGGTGCTTCACATCATGTGTCAGTGAAAAAATGTAAATGCATATTAAAGCAACAATGAGATACCACTTCACACATATTAGAATGGCCAAAATCCAAAACACTGACAACACCAAATGTTGGTGATGATATGGGACAACAGAAACTCTCATTCATGATTTGGCAGTTTCTTGCAAAATTAAATATACTCTTACCATACAGTCCAGCAATTATGTGCCTTGGTATTTACCCAAAGGAGTTGAAAATGTATGTCCACACGAAAAGCTGCACACAAATGTTGATACATATAAGCTTTATTAATAATTGCCAAAACTTGGAAGCAACCACTATGTTTTAAGGTAGGTGAATTGATAAATAAACTGTAGGACACCTAGACAATAGGACATTACTCAACACAAAAAGAAATCAGCTATCAAGTTATGAAAAGACATGGAGGAACTTTAAATGCATATTACGAAGAGAAAGAAACTAATCTGGAAAGCCTACATACTATATGGTCCCAACTAAAGTGCATTCCCAAAAAGGAAAAACTGAAAACAGTAAAAAGATCAGGGGTTGCCTAAGGTTAAGGAGAGAGAACAAACAGACAAAGCACAGAGAACATGAAAGCAGTATCTTTATGATGCTACAATGATGGATGCATGTCATTATAGATTTGTTGCATCACATAGAATGTTCAACACGAAGAGTGAACCTTAATGTAAACTATGGATTCGGAGTGATAATGATGTGTCAATGTAGGTTCATCAATTATACAAATGCACCACTGGTTAGGATGCTGATACTAAGGTAGGCTATGCAGGTGTTGGGGCAGGTGATATATGCAAACCTCTGTAACTTCTGCACAATATTGCTGTGAATCTAAAATACTCTAAAAAATAAAGCCTATTTTTAAAAAAGAAGAACTTTTCTTATATGCTGCTGTCTACTAAATATAATTCATGCAGTATAAATTGCAAAACATTCACCCAGGAAATTTTGTTTGTCTTTAGGATAGACAATTAAGTATAAATTACAGATATTATTAACTGTCCCTTGTCATTGCTCCCCATTTATGCTAATATTAACCAGGCCTTTTGCTAATGTTACATGTTAACTTTTGATAAGCCTTTGGCTGCATAATATATCCATACAAGTGGATGGATCAATAATTAGTTGGACAGTTGGATAGTTTAATCACACTGTAAAATTATAAAAACAATAATATTTAACATGTACTGACTATGTATTAAAAATTGTATCAGCTGCTCAATATCAACTGTTTTATTTATTTAAGAACCATGTGAAGAAGGTTACATAAGTATTTCTACTTTTACATAAACAAAAGCATAGAAAAATCCAACAATTTACAGAAAACTACACAGTTAGCAATAAGAGCCAGGACTTGAACCCAAGTGAACTAATTCTATCAGGCTCTTAAATATTGTAATATAGTGTCATTCGTATAAAAAAATAATTATTAAATATCATTAGAAACATTATATTTTGCTAAACATTCTAAATCAGACACTGTCAAATGGTTTATAGCCAAAGATGCTCACCATATAAGTAAAAAAAAAACAAACATGCAACTGCAATTTGTATTGACCTTAATAGTTTATTTTACATGCTAATGAGAAATTAAATAACTACATATAATGATTTAAATTCCACTAATTTATAACTCCACTACTATTTTAATAGTCTAAAAACCTACAGTAGCTTCGTTTTCTCACCATTAGTTTTGGGGATCCCCAAGGGGAGTCAAATTATGCTCATTAAGCATATCATCTCCCTTCAGTTGTTGTAATTGTAATGGTTAATTTTGGGTCAGCTTGGAAGGTATTTTTGGATGAGATTAATATTTAAATCAGTGAAATTAGGGTAAAACAGAATGCTCTCCAGAGTGTGGGTGGGCCTCATCAATTGAAAGCCTGAATACAACAAAAAGACTGGTTTTCCTGAGCAACAGAAAATTCTCCTGGAGTTTGCAGCCTTAGTAATCATGATGTGAGCCATTTCCTAAGACTGAACCGACATTCCCTCCTCCCTTCCTTCCTTCCTTCCTTCCTTCCTTCCTTCCTTCCTTCCTTCCTTCCTTCCTTCCTTCCTTCCTTCCTCTTTCCTCCCTCTCTCCCTCTCTCTCTTTCTGCCCCTCTCTCTCTCTTCCTTTCTTTCCCTCCTTCCCCCTCTCTCTGTTTTTCTTCTCTTACAGAGAGCTCCCAAAGCAGAGCTGCTGGTATCCCAGTGTTTTACACAGTTTTTCTGTATAATTTTTCACTTATGGACCATTTTCCCCTGGTATCTAAGTGAAAGACCATTTTTCACTTATAGACCATTTTTCCAGCATTGGGCTGGAAATGCTCACCTTAGTGCACTCAGAATCCTGACGCCCCTCTGCAATGATGACCCTGGTTTACAGTCACCTCTCATACACATCTATTTATTCTCTTAGGATGAATTATCTCTCTCTACCCCTCTGTTAATGTCAGGGTAGACTGTTATACCATGTTTCCAAGGCCTAAACTAGACAATTCTGCTCCTAAGTAGAGTTCTTTCCTAAGGATCTCTTCAGTCACCACACAAAGGAAATTCTCTTAAGAATGTCCAACCAAGACTCCAAAAATGCCCAGACATGCCTGAATCCCAGCAAAGGCAATATTTCTGCAGCATGAATCATCCTTACATTTGTTTCAATTGCCTTGGCATTCATGTTCTCTTGGAAAATCAGCCTCCTACACCACTTTTTAATTTTTTTATTTGACCATTTTTCAATAAATATGAAACAATAAAATTCCACCAACTTCACATATAGACATGGGCAACTAAAATTTTACCTAAATTTTTTTTGTGTAGGAAGAGTCTTCTCGCATGAAGGCTGGGCACATAGTCTATCAATGGATGAGGCAGTGACTTGGCAACTGTACAATGTGTGATCTGATCAGTAAGTACATAATTATGGGGACAATGGGGCAAAATTTGATATCTGAAGTGTCCAAACGAATTTAGCATGTGCAATCATATTAATCACCATTTCATAAACAGATGAGATTGAGATGAAAAAGTAAGAATAGACGAATAAACAATCTAAACAATCTTTAAAAAAAAAGTCCTATTTAAATTTTTGAGACAGTGAACCATGACAGCTAATCTGAGTTTGATGCTTAACTAGGTAAGGTCACAGCTGTATTTCTGGTTTTCCTCCTATTATTAACTCTTCTAGAAAGTGGAATTTCAGGACCTATTTGAGGATCAGAGGAGAAAAACGCACTTAGCGCTCCAGGGGATAAAAGATTCTTCAGACAGTAAGACAACTTCCTTACCTACACTTTATCTGTCTTATATAACAATAGCCACCTAGTCAATGACTCATCCAAACCAAATGTTCAAAGTGTGCAACAAACTTTGACTAGATCAAAACCCTTACCTTCCACCCTCCGGTTATTAAGAACAAAGGTATTAAAGTTGAGGTGACAGAAAGTAATATGTAATGGAAAATCTACTACAGTTGTGGGCTGTAAAGTTTTTCCAAATAAGTCAGGCTCAGTCATCTGTTGTTCAAACAAAGTCACCTCAATTATGTCCCCAGAGCTCTGTCTACTAGCCTGAAGGGTGCCCTACGGGTGATTTCGGAGGTAACAGTGCTGCAGGTCTGCTTGGGAGTTAAATTAAATTTCTACCACATTAAAATTGGATGTGATGTTATTTAAGGAATATTATGGAGAGAGCAAGAGAGCATTTTCCTGTTACTGAATTCTCTGTTCATTCTTAAATCCCAAAGTATTATTATTGTAAGGAAAAATTTTTAGCTAGAGTATTACCAACCCCTACTTTTTTGTTTGTTTGGTTGGTTGGTTGTTTTACAAAAGGCTGTTCATGATTCTGTGTGCAAAAACTTTTGGACCTAAAAGTTACTCTTCAAATTAATGTAATTAAGTTTTCTTAATAAAAATTTAGAAATACAACAATAGTTTTGAACTTCTTAATGGTAGAGTTAATTTTGAACCAGGAAACTGAATATACATAGACAGAATTTTAAGAATAGCATTTGGGTGTGGCCTAAGATGAAGTTTCTTTTATAATGTAACAGAAACCATTTATTGTCCCAATATTTTACAATTTATTTATTCTCTTTACCTGAGTCAAGGGAATTAGGTATATCCTTGCCACTGAAAAATGTTAAAAATAATTATTTTGTTTTTTCATATATATTCTTCAGTCTTTCATGATTACAATGTTTCCTTTCAAATGCTCAGTCCTACTACCCATAGCATTATTAATTTAACAATAATACTAATCATTGAAGGAATTAGCAAGTAAAAAAAAATATTTCTACAAATAAAAACAGTACCAAAATATACCATTTTGCTTCTCATTGTATTCTATTCAGTATATATTTATGGCTTATATGAAATAATGTTATTATTCTCTATGGCGGAATCTATTGGTCACCTACACAATAGCAATATTTCCACAATTTTTCTTTGTTAACCTATCCACAGATTTACTCATATGTAGGTGGTCACCTGCTTTAGAAGATGGACTCCTCCTCAAACTTAGGTTGAGGGTGAATCTTGCTTATTGAATGTCATGGCAATTCCACTCCTCTCAACACTGATTGCTTTACAAAGGATTTTTTGTGCAATCCCAGACAGGACAGTGTTGAGGAAATCTTCCTTGGCCATATAGAAAATATGTTATCCTTCTTAGAGATGCACATTCTCTTTGTCCCTTCTCACATTTAGATGGTTGTATGAGGGTGGGATGTTGAGAGCTATTCAGTTATCATGACACCAAAAGAGGTCATGTCTGAGGATATTAGCTGAAATGTGAAGATGCCTGCACAGAAAAATTAACAGAATTGGGAGTTTAATGATTTTTACTGAGCCACTGATTTAACAGATTCTGGAACCTACTCCCTTAAGACTCCTGTTACATGAGGTCATGTCTCCTTATTGCCTAAGCAATTTTAAGGTGAGTTGTGGTGTTATCTGCAGCTGGAAAGACTGATATATCTTATATTTAGGACCCGTGTATATTTAGTACCTGATTTTAATTAGCTCCAAAATCTTGGATTTTTTTTTAAAGGAAATATTGAATGCCTGCTCTCAGAGATTAAATATTCTCCAGATAATATTGGTGAAGCTGCTAAAGGGCACATTTTTGGAAGTATATGTACTTTTTTTAGGTATTAAATCTGAAATCAGGAATTTTCACTAAACTTTGGTAACTATATGGATAGGCACCATATTTTAAAGTATAGAATAAATAATGCTGAATTAATTAGGCTTTAAATTTAGATATCATTTTTAGAAGAGCTAAAGTTACTTTTATATATACATGCTATTATATATTCCTTATCTTAGAAACACTTTAAACTAATCTGTTATCTGTGTTAATTTTACACAAATGGCAAATTTCTCATCTAGAGGTCTCACAAAACTTTCAGAGAACAAGCAGGAAACTACAAAATTTCTTGTTAGAACAGATGGTCTTTTGATTAATGCTCTAGCAAATAATTTTACTTCTGTTGAGTCATTTTAACAAGAAATTATTTAAGTGTTTCATTTGTAGGCTGGTCAGCTTAACATTAGACACCAGTTAAGGTGTAAACCACAAGAATAAATCCCTGTAGTGACTTATGAGCAAGTGAAACCACATCTGCAAGCGTCCTTCAAACAAAAAAGATCATGAATTCAGAATTCAGAAAGCTGCATAAAATAAAGTGTTTCACATTTGTTTAATTTCTGGTCAGTGACAATTATTATATGATACAGGTCTACAAAAACTAATCACCCAAATATTTCAAACAAATCACGAATAACCATAATAATCTAAGTCCTTTGGATTTTAGTCTTCAAAATGTTCTGAAGTAAGATATGTACTGCCTCAACACCAGGTTTAAATCAATTGCAATAACTGGATAAATATCCTTTTCATCTCACATATTCATACTTCATTAGGTTTAATATTGTTCAAACATCATATGTAGAACATTGTTGGTATTACTTATACAACCCCTCTTATCAGCAGCCTAACACTTTTCCATTCAAACAATTCTAGTAAAAAACTTCAAATTTGAAATGTAGTTATGAATCCACTTATCTTCTCTTAGAAAAATTTGAAAGCTCCTATAATTTATCCATTGAATTTAAATGTAGTTCATTTTAAAGGCCCTTTTATAAAAAGAAAGCCTTTTAGATTAAACTTTTCACAACTACTGCTTCCACAGATTTTGCATATAACATAATTTTGCTAGGGAAAAAAAAGAGGCTCTTCAACTTTCAACCCTGTCCAATGGGCTCAGTAAAAAGTTACCAGTAAATTAGTAGATAGGTTTAGACTCATGTGAGAAGGTTGCTGGTTACCTCAGTCTGCTAGTGGATCTGTTGGAATCAAAATATAAGGGTATATTCTTTATACAACTTCCCAGCTTTCTCTTATCTTTGCTGATTTCTTCCTGTATAATTAGTAATGATAATATACTCATTAAAGACTAATGGTCCTCCAAAAGCCCAGTTTCCTTTCAGCAATTTGTTCATGTGCGCATATATATATATTTATTTATTTTTTCTTTCTTTCTTTTTTTTTTTTTTTCCCTAACTTTGTAACTTATTTTAGCTCCCCTGGTGAATTTTGGTATTTTTGCTGAATAGCTGCATAGGCAAACTAAGTGTCAAGGGATGCGGTAAGGAGGCCATCAGGCTGCTATCTTACAGAAGAATTAGTACAGAGTAGGTTAGGCTGTGGTAACACATAACCCAAGGCCTCTGTTTCTACAAAACAAAGGCTTCTTTCTTCCTTGTTCAGGACAACCAGGGCCCCAGAAATTGAGGCTGTACTAAATTCATGCCTGTACTATAGCGGTGTAAGGTCTTGTCTTCTGTTGCCTCAGGGAAAGAGAGGGCTAGAGTTGTATGCTGGCTTTCCCAGGCGCTGACTGGGAGTGACACACTGCACTCTGCCCACAGCCCACAGGTCAGGACTCCACCTGGCCGAAGTAGGTGGAGTATGAAGCAAATGCAACAGTTGCTGCTGTAGTGGGGAGTCTGCAAATATTCATGTTTCAGAGACAACAACAAAAACAAATTCCACTCCCGTTGCAGAAAGGTGTGACAGGGGGATATTATAACGTAACCAGTTATTAGTTGGAAGCCCTTTGATTTGTTGATTTTATAATTTCCCACACTAGAAAATAAAATGAGTTTTAAATTGGAGAATCAAGAAATGTTCACAGGCCAGATATTAAACACACGTTAATTCTCCATTTGTCTTTATAGAGTTCCCTTTCTTTCTCTTTTCATTTGCACTTCATTCATAGAACAAAAAAAACTAAAGAATAAAATTTGCCTTTATATTAAAAAAACATAAAATTTTATATTGTTTTAGCAAATCATGGTTTTAGACCCCCAATACAGCTTCTAATTATATGACTCATCCTTACTCTCTTTAAGTAAGAACATCAAGGAAGCACGCAAAGTTTAAATGATTACCATTGCCCTTGTACTTAAGCACACGGCCACTCCTTGTCTTCTGAATCCAAGCCCTGCGCTTATATCTTGCTCCCTTTGTTCTACATTTTGAAAATAGCTCTATATTGTGTTCATCTCACCCACTAGACAGAGAACTTCTTAAGACTGAGTCACATGGCTTTTGGTATACTCTTGATCTACCTTGTGTGGATTACTTACCTGATACGGGTGTCCTGACCAAGAACTCACTGTTTTATGCATTGCAAAGGCATAAGGCGGCACAAACATGTTTCACATGAATATGCTGATACCACCAGGTCCAGGTTAAATATTTCTTGACAGATGCCGTATCTGATATTCATTAATATCCACAGCAGCACTTTAAATCTCCAGATATGATAATTATCCAGGATAAATCACTAATGATGAGAGAGAGAGAGAGAGAGAGAGAGAGAGAGAGAGAGAGAGGGAGGGAGGGAGGGAGGGAGGGAGGGAGGGAGGGAGGAAAGGAACAGAGGAATGAGAGACACTGTTCTAGGAATGATGCTTACATCACATTATGCATTAGTCACAACCACCATATTGACAAATGGGTTAGCTGGCTCAGGGTGACTTGGTAGCTTTCAAAAACCATTGTTAAAACTGAGATTTGACCTCATTTCTACCTTATTCCAAATGCTGTGTATTTCCTCAATTCCACAATGTCTCTCCCACCATGAGAATATATAGCAAATTAAGGCATCATCTTGAGAAATCATCACTGCCCTCCTCCTCTTTTGTTCCTCTTTCCTTAATATACTACTTACTTTGATATTGCGCAGGCATTTCATTCACCCATACCAGCAGTAAGACCACCAATTCATCTGCTTTGTTAAGTAAGGAAAGCTGCATTGCAGGAGGATTACTATTTAAATATTTCTCCTAAAATTGAGCTCTGCATTTTTCTTCTTTGGTTGAGAAAAGTCAGAGGGCATAGATGTCCTCAGACTAGGTCAACATATGTTAGGGAAATCATGAAGTTTGTGAGAATGGTTCTCCCTCTTAGATGTATACCAACATTTTCTAAAATGGAGACTATTCTGGGATTGAAAGGGGAAGGGCACCCTGCTTTCTTCTGTGATTTTCCAGTCTGGAAAAGGTTCTATTCTGGAAAAGGTTCTCTGGTGGCAGTGTCTTGTCTCATTCTTCACTGGAGGCCAGAGACGTTTCTGATAGTAAAAGAACATCCAACATAAAATTTATTCATTTGGTAAATATGCATTTGTAGAATAAATATTTATTGATTTTTGAATGTCAGATACTGTAGGCATTGTGTAAATTGTAAGCATATTTACTGTTCTCTTTCAATTTATAGTCAGAAAAAAGGGGTAGGTGGCAATAGTGTGAGAGCAGAAGAAACAGTAGTTATTTCTTCTCCATTTCAAACATAACAAAATGAACAGATTTCAATGTTCCAATAAAATTTTTAATTTAAGGACATTGGACAAAGGGAACATCCAAAGTCTTTTAATGTAAAAAAGTATTGGCTCTCAGGCAGCTTTCTAAGTGTGGGTCTTCCTTTGCACCAGAAGGATAAGCCATTCTACTCATTACCCACATTATCAGTGTCTACTTTTTATGTCAGTCAGTCTTTTATGTCTGTTATTATACCTTAGCAGCATGTTTTTTTTTTCCAGACAGTATAACCTGTTACTGATTTTTAGGGTTCAGGATAGGGCTGTTTAAGTAGATCTTTGTGCTGAATGGGAAGTGGCTTTTCTATATATGCCTGATCTAGATTGAAGGGATTACTTACTTCATGCAGGTGAAATGACCAAGAATTCACTGTCTTAGATATTCCAAAGGTCAGAGGACGCACCAGGATATGCTCATATTTATGTGTGCACTGATGTCATGAAGTCCAGGCTCAATATTTTTGAACCTGGGGTAGAGATGAAAGCAACTGTTTTAAATTAAGGAAGAAAATTTCTGACTATGGTTTCTGGGGATAACTTGAGTGGATTTCTTTGGGCTAGTCAATTAGTCCTGTCTGTACATGAGCACAAACTGGATTCTCACCATCAGAGATGCTGTCAAGGGGTTCAAGCTTTACACGGAAAATTAGAATAGATAACTTCTAATGAATTCACCTTACTATGTATAGGATTGGAAAATTAGGAGGTCAAAGAACTTTACAAATTTAGGAACTATGTCCTCAATATAGAAAAAACAGATTTTATTTTAAATTAAAAAAACACACACAACTCTTCATTAGAAGAACATATACACTTGGTTGAATTAAGAATCTCAAAAGATATAAAACTCCAAATTGAAAGTATTTATAATTTAAATATGCCCTCATATATTGTTTTGATATTCACAATATGGGTGAAGTTAAAGTCAACTTTTGAATGGAAAACTCAATAAAAGAACTGCATTAAAAAATGTGATGTGTTCTTTTCTTTGACATTCTTCAATCAAAAGGTGAAATCTGTGTCTTCTCCCCTGAAACTGACTGGGCTTTTTTTGTCTTGATAAATAAAATATTATGAAAACAATGCTCTATGACTTCCAAGTATAGTTTCAGAAAAGACCATGTATGTTCTGCTGTTTCTATTAGAAAACTGGTATGGTAGCATTAAGCCATCAGGTACCGAGTTCAACTGCCCTGAGCTGCCATACAGACATACCACTTAGGGAGAGACAGGGATGCCCACAGAACCCAGTACCAGGTGCTTGAGGGAAAAAGCCTTCACTGTGTCACAGCCCAGCCAGTATCTGACTGCTACTCCATGAGTTACCTGGAGAGAAAAACTGGATTAGCTGAGTCCCATCAACTCCCAGATTTGTGAGTAAAATAAATCATTTCTATTGATTTAAGCCACTGTTTTGAGATGGTGTGTTACACAAAAATTAAAAAAAACTAAAACACACAGATTTCACTATTATGCTTTTCTTATGAAATGCTTAATCATTGACTCAAAAAGAGAAAAATTCAATCAATTGATCAGCATTTTTGGCTTTCTTGAATCCAAATAAAAATTTCCACTTACTTACTGGAGAAAGTACAGTTCTGGTTACTTTGTGGGACTATAGCTCATGTATGAATTTAAATGAATAGAAATTTCCCATTATTTTTTTTTGTAATCTATGATATATTAACTCTAATCAATAAAAAGGAGATATACATATATATCCCTATAACTGTTCAAACATTAATCAAATTCTTAAACTGAAGAGGGTGTTTCACTAGAACAAGTAAGACAAAACAACCTCTGTAGTGCTGAGAAATATAAATGACTTAGCAGTTAAGACCCTGGAGATGAGGAACCATCTCCAGAAGAAATGAATGCCCCCCACAAAAAACAGAACAGTGAGCTAGTGCTCAGAATTCTGAGTGGGGACATAGCTGACAGGTCAGGTTAGTGAAGAACCTCCTTCCCACGTGAAGATAAACAGATGACTCCCTTTTCAATATGTCACAGGACTAGCAAGAGTTTAAATAATTAAAACATTATTGACCTTTTCAAACATGTAGCTTGTTAACATATACATGAACTTGTTAGTGTTTACTCCTTTCACTCATAGTCAAATGACTATTTTAATTAATATTACATATTATAAATTAATAAAATATTTATCAAAATCAACATTTTATGTTGTAGTTTAAATGTTATAATGACATCACTCGTAATAAAAAAAATTAAAATATCCTATGAAGTAACAGTAAAAATTATTACTTAATGCATGTTTTACAGATTCCAGGTCCAGAATACAGTAGAAAGGAAGTAAAATACACATACTTACTCATGTAATATTCAGCATCTTTTAAATATATTTAAAACTAAAGAGTGTGGACTAACCATCCAGCTTTATATGTGTAGTAAGAATGCTTATATATATTTAAAACTAAATTAACATTATAAAAATGAGAAAATCTCAAATAATGACTCCATTACTTTAAAAATTCTTACCAGAAATTGGTAGCTATAAACTTCAACTTTCCTGTACAGATCAGTTTTAATAGATGCCCTTTGTTGTATCCCATTAGATATTTTAACATATCCTATCAATTATCTATATTTTCTATGGAAACTTTAAAAAATAATCAGATCTGTGCTTATCAAGAGTGTCTCTATATTCTTATTGGTTGTCTACTTTGAATAATAGCAAATTTAAATGAAGACTAATTGAAAAAAATAGTAAAAATTGCTAATTTGAAAAATAATCATTAACTTGTAAAACAAAATTTATTTGGCTTGGCCCCAAAACTCTCACTCCTTACAGGAAAGAATAAAATCTGTTTGGTTAGATGGGCAGATTATTTACAACGATAAACATTTACAAGGTAATAAATATGAATGATGTCAAAGTTTAAATAGCACAACCATTGTTAATTAACCATTCCCAAGTGATTATTAGAATTGAGAGGAAACACAAAGTGAAAGTTTCATGATATGACATCCTGACAGTATACATTGTACAGTGTAACAGTATAAGAGTGCCTCCAAGTGGCATCTATCAAAATTCCATATGAAAAATTTAAATATAAATCTAAAAGTGTCATTAAATATCTACACGTAAGCCCATTTATCCTCAAAATTCTAGATTGTTTTTTTTTAACATGTTAATAATACTCTCTTGCCCGGCCCGGCGTGGCTCAGCGGTTGAGCATCGACCCAGGATCCAGGCGATCGGGGTTCGATTCCCGGTCAGGGCACATGCCCGGGTTGCGGGCTCCAGACCCCGATCAATGACTCTCTCATCATGGATGTTTCTATCTCTCTCTCCCCCCCTCCTTTCCTCTCTCTGAAATCAATAAAGATATATTTAAAAAAATAATAATACTCTCTTGATATAGTGTTTAGGTGGCTGGTAAGCATTTTATTATTGTTAAATTTGCACAGTAGGATCTGTTTTGGTTAATTATACTATGCCTCTCTTTTCAGTAGTATTTTTAGAAATATTGTTCATATTTGCTATATCTTAATGAATGAGAGGGACAAAGGACTTCTCTCTCACTGATAGAATCGTAGAGTTGAAAGATCATCTAATTCCACCCCTGTAATTTTACAATTAAACATAAAAGTTTAAGGAATTTCCCCAATGTCATCCTGGTTAGTGACTTAACTAATGAAAGCTGTCCTCCCAGACTTGTGATTCAGGATGCTTTCACATGTATTTGGAATAACATGAAAATCAGAGCCCTTCCCTATGCCCTAAACAAAAGCATTTTTAGTGCTCGGTCTTTTAAAAACTCAACCAAACTCTGGAACACCAAATAAATGTTTGAAATCACCTTCGGCAAAAAGCGCACAGAAACTGACAGATAAACTGATAGGTTCTAAATAGACTTTTTAAAAATTAGTGAATGGTCCGTGTTTTGGAATTATCCCAGCTTTATTGTTACAGGAACGTTTAAGTCAGTAGAGCAAAAAGGATACCTGGACAGGAATGAAGAGGGCATCTGATCTTATAACTTAGAGACTGAAATTTTTTGGCTCTGAAAAGGTACTCTTGGAAGGAAACGTTATTTTCAAACTAATTTGATTTGTAAATACTACTGTTTTCATTAGCTCACCACTCCATGATATTAATTCTAAATTTTATGTCTTCCTGTTTATTTTCCCTTCTTCTGTTCTGGGTAAGTGGTTCCAGTAAAGCACTCTCTCTCTTTTCCCAAAGGTGTCATAACAATTCTATTCTTCCCTAATTCTTGTTCTTTTTTCACATCTTAACTGCTTTTTATGGCTCTTTTTCTTTCCCTCCTGCCACTTCATCGATGAATTCCTTGGAATGAGTTAGGCAACATCTGCAACAAGATTTACAGTACAGTCTCGGAGGGGCAATACTGTAGATATATATAAAGTATTAAATATAGAAAAGTGCATGTAGACTTTCAAATAAATATGTGGATATCAACATAGATAATATGAACTATTAACTTGTTAAACTTTTTAATGTAATGCTGTAATATCTATGAAACTATTTTACTGTGAAAGAATAAAATATTCAAATTTATTATTTACTTTTACCAATTTCCAAACTGCCTTTTAACGACTGAGCTCACACTATCTACAGTTTCCATTAATTTCTTCAGCTATATTGTATTTTTAAAATTAAATATGTTTTAACATTTTGGCCAAAATTCTACACTTTTTAGATAGTAGTGACCTTTATTTTTTTTAAGTGGAGCTTTCACTACCTGCTAATCTGAATTCTTTTCAGAATTTCATTAATACACTATTTACTCTGTCTTTGCGATCATTAATGAAGTTTCACATAAAACCAGGCTGACATTCATCCCTATGGCACCCAGAGAATATAACATTGTTTGCCTTCACTCTGTGATTCAAGCCCATCATTCTGATTTTAAACATTATGACAATGCTCAACGAGAACTTATTTAAATTAGTTTCTCTGAATAAAACTTGACTGAAATTTAATGAGAAACATCAAAACTGGACCATAATTAATACAATAAATCCTTCTACAAATCTATAGCTGTTAATCCTGCTTACTTCTCCCACAATTAACTATTCATGTGTTTATTTTTCCCATAGTGAGCTCTTTATTTGCATTCATTTTGTTAGTAATGAAAGATACCTATCAACCTTCATTACTGCTTGAATATCTTTTAGTTTGGTAAAGACTATTTAACTATTCACATGGCAAGCTGAATAAATCCAGATGGTATGCATATATCAAAACTAAATATATATAATTATAAAATCTAAGTTAATATTTTGTCACATTTTTTATGACTCCCAGAATTAGAACAAGCAGCTGAAAATGAGTAAACCACATATTTTCTGGGCTTTATTCTAATTAAACATAACAGTAGAGAAAAATCATTTTTTAAAAGACAAAACAAAGAGCTACAGATTAAACTGGGCTATAAGATAGTTAATTATGTCTAATAACAATTTATTTATATATATGAACTCTCTAATTTTCAACCAGCTAAAAATATTTTATGCCACTGTTAGGAAAAGATGCGAAATTATCTATATTTTGTATTTATCTTAAGAGAGAATTTTCAGGGAAAGTAATTTTGAAATAAAGGTGATAAAAGAATATATGTGTTAGAAAAATACGGTTGTTGGAAACTACTGAGCAATTACATTTGTTCCACAAATGTCCTAAAATTTGTATATAAATTTTACCTCCCTATATAAAATTATTAAAAAGAATGAAATCTAACCATTTGTGACAGCATGGGTTGTCTCATAGAGGGTATTATGCTAAATGAAAGAAGTCAGACAAAGAAAGACAAAGACCCTATTATTTCACTTACATGCAGAACCTAAAAAACAAAAGAAAACAGCAAACAAAACAGAAACAGACTCATAGGTACAGGGAACAAAATGATGGTTGCTAGAGCTGAGGGGAGTTGAGGAGCTGGGTGAAAAAGGCGAAGGGATTAAGAAGGGCAAATTGGTAGTTACAAAATAGTCGTGAGGATGCAAAATAAAGCATAGAGAATACAGTCAATAATACTGTAGCCTGGCTGGCATGGCTCAGAGGTTGAACATCAACC
This sequence comes from Miniopterus schreibersii, assembly GCF_964146895.1. Taxonomy (NCBI): domain Eukaryota; kingdom Metazoa; phylum Chordata; class Mammalia; order Chiroptera; family Miniopteridae; genus Miniopterus; species Miniopterus schreibersii. The sequence continues at coordinate 63,529,930 of NC_138108.1, read as the reverse complement.
TAGGATCCAGGAGACTGCAGTTTAATTCTCAGTCAGGGCCCAGGCCCAGGGTTTCAGGCTCCATCCCCTGTAGGAGGTATGCAGGAGGCAGCCAGTCAATGACTCTCTCTCATCACTGATGTTTTTATCTCTGTCTCCCTCTCCCTTCCTCTCTGAAATCAATTAAAACATATTAAAAAATAATTTGCAATAAATATGTATAAGGCCAGTGGGGACTTGAAATATTGAGGGGATCATTTTTTAAATTATATGATTATCCAACCACTATGCTATACACCTGAAACTAATATAAAATAATATTTAATGTCACCTGCAATTGAAAAATAAAATTATATCCACTCATCGACTGATGAGCACTTGGGCTGTTTCCAGATCTTAGCTATTATAAATTGCAGTGCTATGAACATAGAGGTGCATATACATTTAAACCATGTGATACTATGCAGCTGTAAAGAAGAAGGATCTTGTACCCTTTGGGAAAGTGTGGATGGACCTGGAGAATATTATGCTAAGCAAAATAAGCCGGGTAGAGAAAGACAAACATCACATTATCTCACTTATATGTGGAATCTAAAGAACTTAATAAATTGATTAACAAAATAGATTCAGGAACATGGAAGCATGAATCAGACCAAAGAATCTCAGAGGGAAAGTGGGAGTGGGTGGGTGGGGAGAGATTAACCAAAGAATTTATATGCATATATGCACAACCTAAGGACACAGACAATAGTGTGGTGGAGGTCTGGGGAGGGGAGTGGTGCCCAGTAGAAGGGATCAATGGGGGAAAAAAGGAACATCTGTAATATTTTGAATAAAAAAAAAAAAAAATTTTTAAGAGAAAAAACAGAAAAAGAAAATTATAACCAATGTAATCCCAATAAGTTTAATAAATAATTAAAAAATAAAATATAATAATAGGTTTTATTTTTAAAAAAAGAAAATTTAAAAAATACAGAAATGAATATATGCTATTGAAACTAATAGTGTTTTTCACTAAATATATTCCATAAGTGACTGATGTTAATGAGTTAATTTGCTTCAGAATTATCAGATTTTATTTGTCAGTTACTGAATCAGAATCTCTGTGATGCAACAGGTTATACATTCTCTTGATGATTTGTGCAATCAAGAGTTTTGGGAATCATTGTCTTAAAGTCAACATACACAATTAATGAATAGATGAGTGAATGAATCAATCAATCAATAGATCAATGAATTAATCCATCAAAATATTTAGCTGTTGTTTAAAAACACATGGTGAAAAAGCAGCCACAGCTTTTTCTATCAGTTAAGAGAATAACTTCATAGAAGTTTTTTGAGTTGATTATCAGCATGAATGAAATTTGATGGCAAGATAATTATTCAGTTTAACTGATTATGCTATTTCTGTTGATTGACTATGTTGTATATATAGGAGCCATTTAATAACATAATCAAAACACCAGATTTAAAGAGTATTCTTCAAATTAAAGTGGCAGTGGATGTTAAAAAACTGGTCATAAAATTATTTATGTTTATCTCTGTTGGTAAAATCGATGTCAACCATTGATCTGGAAAACTAAGTCAAAACAATCATGCTCACAAAGATACATCTGAATCTCTTGAAAATTGCCTTTAGATTCCAAAATTGATATTCTAAAACAGAAGGTACCTAATTTCTCCAATTGTCACAACAGTATAAATGTAAAGAGCAAATGTAAATTTAAGAAAATTCTGTCTTTATTTTACACTTTCTATTTTATTTATTCAAGAATGTGAGTTTGAAGAAAAGCAAACCTTTGTCTAAATTCTCATTATAGAACTTGTTAATAGAGTGACCTAAACTAAGGGATTTTAATTTGTGTTCTCTAAAATGAAATAGTAAAACCAAGCTGGGAGATTCTATCACATAGGATGATTAATTGTGATAATAATATAATGTCTGCAATATAGTGGAGGCTTCATGAATGTATTTCATTATTTTTAAAATAAGTGACTTAAAGCTATCACAATGATAGGTACCTAGAGATATCTACACTTGAGGGCCTGGTTGCAAAGATTTGACACCTGAGAATCTTGCCTAGTGTAATTAAACACAACTCTTTTCTTATGTGAACAGGATTCCAGTGAATTCACAACTCCTTACTTGCTTCAATAAAAGTTTGTGATTCATGATTTTGTCCCAGCAGAAATGTTATACTGAGTAAGAAGCAGATGTCAGGGAAATTTTTGCACATCCTGTGAATTTTAACCTCTGGAGTGAGTACTTGAACAGAAGGAAAGTGTGTTTGATTAGAGATCCATGGGGGAAAAGGTCCCCTTTGCACTGATGCAGATAGTCTATCTAATGTTTTAATTATTAGATGACTGAAAATTTGCTGTTTGGCTGTTTAGAAATAGCTAACAGGATAATAAAACTAAATAATGCGCCTTGCTTTGTTGTCAGTCTTATATGTTAACATGTAAATTGAATAAAAATAACTGATATTAAGGGGTTGTAAATTACTTCTGTTTGTAATACTTCAAACATGGTCCATAGAAGTCCAATTAGTGCCATATTTTACAGAAATTACTTTAGTTTTCATCAATTTTCTGAATACCTAAAATACATAATCACAGGATGATAGGGATTTTTAAATACTGAAAATACAAAAAACATCTTTAACCATTTCTTCAAGGACTGTACAGTTTTATCCAAATTAATATTAATAGTTATAAGACAATTTGAAGCCAACATAAGAAAATATATACATAGAAATAATAATTGAAAGGGAAAGATATATAAGCTGTGATTTAGAAAAGTTTCATAAGGAAAAGGCACTTTCTTTACTTATTTGTAATTTTTTTGTGAATATGAGGGCCATGTAAACATTTTTTGTGTTAGTTTTATTTTCTCACTTTGTATTTATATTCACATTTTATGAGGTTTTTATAAATGTATAATTTGAGGTACTATTTAATTTGGATGTTCTTAAGTTTTATAGTTTGAAATTGTGTCATTAGATTTAATAAAAAGAAATAGTTATTCAAGTATAACAAAAAAGTGAAATAAAAAGTAAAAAAGAAATTTAAGGGCAAGAACAGAAAACAATATAGTAAAAGTAAAATTCATAATTGTAACACACATCAAGTAATAATATTTTAAGACTAAAATACAATTACAGATGAAATCAAACACTCTAAATATGCTAAACAAAAGAAGGATAATTGTAAGGAAAAATATATGTAAAGTATTAATTTAAAAAATTTTAAAGCAAATCTAAAAAGCATACTTTTCTTGACACAGAGAAAAAATATGTAGTAAGAGAATATTTTTGGCAATAAAATATAAACAGAGGACTTCATTAGACATCATTATGGCTAATAAAGTTATATTATACATTCACAGATAAATTATTAATGAAGATAAAAAAGAGCTATTTGTTTTCACAGAAAATTTTATTTTAAGAGAATAACCTTATGAAGAGTCATTTATGTTTTCACAGAATATGTCCAAAAAAAGGTAAAATAATTTAGTTGCAAAATAGACTACCCATATTGACATCACTGCACTGAATTCATCCTTCTATTCAACCTTCATTTTCCTTTTAAGCTATCGAAAATTTGCCTCTGTTCAGCATTTTTTTAAAAAGGGACATTAAATAAAAATAATAGATTCTTCACTGGAAAATGCAATGCTTATTTTTTATATTTCTTTCAAAATATAAAGTTAAAATTCTTGTGAGAAAATCTCAAAACAACAAGGTCAGAGAGAAAAAAACAGCATACAACATTTGAATAGCCCCACATATTTTAATGTGAATTAATATAACAAATACTTATGGAAAACATATCATTGCTGTGAAATATGTTGGGTAAGGTAGGAACTTCAAAAATTAACCAGGAAAATTCTTTGCTTTCAAACATGTAGAAAGGGGAGCATATATGTATTGACCATAAAGTGTTTTAATTTTGTATAATAAAGAAGTAGCTACAAAACCACAGAGGAAATTATTTTCAATCCACTAGGGATAAAAATGGATGTATAGAATTTTACTTGGTTGACACAGAGAATTTAGATAGGAGATATGAATGGGAGAGGAAAAACTTTAGAACATTTTTTTAAATTGTGGAGACAGGTGGGATCTATCTTTTGGGGTAAATAAGAGGAGTCTGAATACATTTTAAAGCAAGGAGCTCTTCTGCTGGCCACTGTGTATTGTTCTGACAGGATTATAGGTCTCAGTTACTCACTGCTCACTTTGAAATTCTGATGACATCTGTACTGCACTGTTTTCTAATTTGGTGAATCTTCTATGCATGCAACTCTCATTCAGAAAGCTGACTATCACACTGAGCAAATTCACTTAGGGTTCCTGTAATTATAAGTATTTTTATTTTAGCTAAGATTCAGAATTTTCTTTGGTGAGGTTTGAATAAAGAGAAGATTGCAAAGCTGGAGTCAATTTCATATCAGTTGAGCTTCATAATACAGTCCATTGTTGTTGTTTTCTTTCCAATGATTTTTTAAAATTTTCTTTTAGCAAACAGCTTTCAAACTTACATAAGCTATCTAGATGAAACACTACATTTTACCAGGAAGAGCTAATGAAGCTGCCATTCAAAAATTGGAGAGGCTTTACTTTCTAGAATTTGATACCGAATCTTAAAATGTTCATCTGTAGTATTGTGATGGAATCACCTAAAAAGGACAAGGTATTTGTTAATTGCTCATGATTTAATTTAAAATTTTCAATTTCTACTACAAAAAATAATTATTTTTAAATTTGTGGGTTTTAGCTGCATAGCATTCAGAACCCAATAAAAATATATTGGGTAGAATTTCACAGTATTTAGAGAAACACAAGGAGTAACTGAGTGTCAGGTTGTATCGGCAGTAAAGCCTTCACTCTACAAAGCAATTTTTTCATGGCCTTTCTATCTGCCTCTGCAGATATTACTTGAAACAACTGAGGAATCATGTATCTCTCCAATCCACATTACATTCTGCAATACCCATATGCATGAGAACGAAATAAATATCATAAAAATAATATTCATATAATCATGACATGAAAGACTTAGAAGAATGGGCCCAAAGAAATGTATAAAGAAATATCTATCTTTGAGATAATGAACAGCAAAAATGAGTAGTTCTCAAACTTTAATGTGACTGAGAACCTCTGGAGATTTTGATCTTACTCAGTTTGTCTTGGAGCCTTAACATTCCCCATTTTTAACAAGCATCAGACAAGAATATGCCAGTGCTGCTTGTTGGTGGACCACACCCTGAGTAGCAAGTAATGAGAGGACACCCAGAAAGCCTTGGGATAAGCCAGTGAGGCGTAAAGAGAGAGAAGAGATTTTAATACATATACCCAAGCAAATATGTGACCCAGGAACTCAGTGGCACAAGAAAGAACATTTAATCCATGATCTGTTATTACAGTATTTGCCAACAGAAGTTGTTTACCAACCATACAAACTAAATCTTGATTTTCTAAATAGTATTCTGGCCAGTGATATTTCAGCTAAAAAGTTTCTCTTTGTAAGCAGGCTAGCTGAATATCTAAAAAATAAAATGAAACAGGCCCTAAGAAGAGGTAAATAATTGAAAATATTGAGAAGGGAAGACAGAATTAGGAAATATGACCCCACCTCCCCCAAAAAAGTAACTAATCCATTTTCTGGAGAGAAAAGAGAAGAAAAATAAGACTGGGAAGATAATTACTTTGGTCATATGACTGTAATAAAAGAATGGTTATTTCTTTGAGTTCCAATATATTGCATTTTTTAAAATTGCTCAGCTACATTTCTTAATCTTTTTATTTTCTTTGATTTGTAGGTACTATTTCCTCTTAGCCTCATCGTGCAAGCACGCCTATGAAAGTTCAAGCAGTGGACGTGAGCAAGTTAAGTCTTCTGGGCTTCAGTATTCTCTCTGTATATTCAGAAGTTCTCTCCCTAGTTCAACTCTAAGTTCACAAAGTGAGGAAAACAGTAAAGTTAGATGAATTTTCAGTTCACTTCTCTCTCCACATTATCACTTTTTTTTTCATCCCGCAAGGAAGTCACATACATTTATTAATAATAGAAACAGTACAAATTTCAAACCAAGCTGCAGTTACTATTTTAAAACACTAAAAAAGGTCCTCATATTTAGATGGTTCCATTGCTAATTCTATACCAGCATTTGCAATCTCGTTACTGCTGTTCAGGGCTCACACTGCCTTTGCCCTGGACACATTTGCTTGTCACATAACTGATCCTATGTCCTTAATTTCCACAAGTGTTTCATCAGCCTCTTCCTCTTGTACAGTTGGAGTCAGTATTTTTTTAAACGTTTGAGACAGCTTCACTTTGAACTTCGAATTTCTCAGCAGCTGCTAGCTTTATTTGCTGAGATAAATCCTCGATCTTGGCTTCCCCCCTAAACTATGCAGGCATCTGAAGCTGGGCTCTTGCATACGTCTGGTTTTGTGCTGACAAAGAGGATATTTTTAGATTTCTGGATTAGTGACTCTAGTAACCCCAGTACCTTGTTGAAGTCCCTTTTTGGACATAGGCTTCCATGTCTTGTCACTCTGTTTTCTTTACTAATTGATTTTTCACTGATTTCAGCTGTGGCTGGCAGCTTGCATGGTTGCCTGTGTGAAATCTTGAAGCTCTGATACTGTTCCATCATTGTCAGACACTGTTCCATCATTGTCAGATTCTGTTCCAGACCCTGTATCAGCCTGGGGCTGTGGCAACTCTTGCTCTATACATTTTGTGCAGAACCTGGAACCAAGACGGTGGTGGGAAGAGAGCAAGCCAGAGCATGATCCAGCCTGCTGCAGAAATATCACTGTTTCTCTCTTGGTATTGGGGTGCAATGTAAAATCAAAGGACTTGGAATTAGAAGACTTCCAGGGTTCAAATTCTGGTGTGAGGAACATTGGGAAATGTATGTAATCTTTCGGAACATCAGTTAGAACATCTATCAAATAAACATAATTTCAAAAGGCTGGCTTAAAACAATATGGTAATGTTTGACTATCAATTAATATAGAACTACCTCATAAAATTTATACAAATAAGAAATACTATTAAACAATTATGTTGTAATTATACAAATAATTCATAAGGGGGTAGTAAATTAATGTTTTATAACGCTATTCTAATATGTTTTGTTTTTATTACCCGTATTTCAAAACTAACTTATCATTAATGACTTTCTATTCCAAATAAAGTTTTCCCATAATTATTTTCTAAAACAAAAGGGTGTGTTTTACTGACTAGCCAATAATTATAACAAACTCTTTGATGTCAAATATTAATTTTTTAAAAGGTGTAGCCTAATTTTTAAAATATAGCATCAGCCCTTTGCTTCTTATTTGGAAGCAAATTTTGACACATTTATCTCACTTAGGGGGTGCACTTCATAATGCTGTGGTGCCTCAAGCCAAATATTTGTCTCAACAACCCACAAGTCTAGAGTGAAGATAACTAGTTTTGCCTGATTTAACAACAACAATAACAAAAAAAATAGATTCACTTCTGAAATTTCTCCTCTAGAATTAGACAGTAGAAATAAAATGGCTTGACACATATAATATTTTAATTTTGGAATAGCCATAGGCTTTAAAATATTATTTCGAATACATGATTTTCAACCATTACATTGTATTTCCTAAACTTTAACAGCAATACAAGTCAACAGTTAAACAACTGAATTTTGACATCTTTGAAATATCTCACCAATATCGTGTACAAAACTAAGTTTTTACTCAGTGGAAAAAATTTAAAAATAACTACAATAATAGGATCCCAGGATCCTATGCTGGCAAGACTAGAAAAGAGGCAAAGAGGGCTACAAAGATGACAAGAGAACCAGCATTCATTTTCACTCTTGTTCATGGCATTGAAATAAAGGAACCATTTACAAAGAATCCTCTACTTGCCCTGCCGGGTGTGGCTCAGCAGTTGAACATTGACTAGGATCCAAGAGATGGAGGTTCAATTCCCAGTCAGGGCACATGCCTGGGTTGTGGGCTTGATCCCCAGTTGGGAGAATGCAGGAGGCAGCTGATAAATGATGACTGTCATCATTGATGTTTCTATCTCTCTCTCCCTCTCCTTTCCTCTCTCTGAAATCAATAAAGATATATTTTTAAAAAAATTCTGTACTCAAGGAAATATTAAAGTTGAGATGTTTCTAGCTTCAGTCCACCTCTAATGTTGTGAGACTGACACTCAAAATGTCTTCATACCTTCCTGTTCCTCACTCTGCTCAGCCATCAAAGACAATGAAATGTTTTAGAATATATTATTTGATTAAAATTATTTTAAATAAAATTTGATAATCTAAAAATAATACAGGTAATATTTCCAAGAAATAACTAAGAAATCATTTCCAATTTCTGGTGGTGGGTTTCTCTGAAACAATAAAAATAAAGGAAGGGTATATCTGCTTTTATTTTTCACACAAACCTATTTGGTAGTCATTATCAGGATAGACTAATGAAAAAAATGTGACTAGATAGGTTACCCAACTTGCCAAATATCACACAGCAAGTACATAGAAGAAACTTGGATTCTTCTAAAACTGTGTATTAAGGATTAGGTCACATTTCTCTTCTCCCCAGATACATCATTACTTTTATGATGTTATAAAATTGTTAATCATACTGGCCTTCCTAAAATGAGACTGTTTGAATAGAAGCTCTCATTTGCTTTGCAACTTTATGATATCATGAGTCTGACTGGGGCATACACTGATAGAATAATTGGCCAAGAATGCAGGGTCATGGCATCATCTCAGAAGCTTGCCATAAATGACCTGAATAAAGAAAACCCAAATATAATAACTCTATTATAATTCACTCAGTAGTGTTCTTTTTGCTTGAGAGAGTTAACATACCACCTTGAATGCCATGTTTAATATCAGACAGCAAGTGAGTCATTTGGGAGATGGAGATCAATGACATCCCTACATTCAAATCAATTGTAGAATAATTAACTAAAACCTAAAACCAGGAAGTTCAAAAATTGAAATGCTCTTCAGTGCACTTTTATATCACCAATCATTGTTGTACATTAATGTACAGGATGTACTTGTGATTGACGATAGCAGCCTTGACAATTTAATGAAGAAAAGATAAAACACAGTAATCCTATAGACAGCAAAGCTGATCTCCTATGTATCAACAAATGCATTAGAAATCCTCCATAATTAAATTATACATCAATAATGGTATGAAATGAAAAGAAACAAGTGCCAAATAGGTTCTCTGATATAACAAAAATGTTGGAAATGTAAGTCCTCATACTTATGTAAAAAAAAATCCTACTAGTCTATGACCTAATTGTATAGTGATATTAACAGGAATGGTTCTGTAGTTCTTAATAAAGCAAAAATTTCATTGAAATCAATAAAGGGTTGGTCTAAGAAATAAGACATAAATTCCAACAGATTGTGCAAATAATATACACAATTTTTAAACTTATAAGGACATATATTAAAATAATACTACAGTTAAAATTATATAGTTCTGCAACACAGGAAGAAAAATAGCCTACCAAACAGAAAACAATAAAAATGTTACATATTTTAAATATAATTTAAGTTAGACTTTTAAGAAAAAAGAGTGGAAAATTTTGGATTAAATTTTAATGATCTTAGGTAATTTTCTAGTAACCTTCGAAAAAATCAATAGGTCAAGAGAGAAGCTGGAAGTTCCTTTAACCTCTGATTATCTATATTGTCATATTTAAATGAAAATAAATATCGTGGCACATGCCCAGGTTGAGGGCTTGATCCCCAGCAGGGGATGTGCAGGGGGCAGCTGATCAATGACTCTCTCATCATTGATGTTTCTCTCTCTCTCCCTCTGCTTCTCCCTTCCTCTCTTTGACATCAATAAAGACATGTTTAAAAAATAAAAATTAAAAAATGAGCAGTAGTCTGTTTTTTTTTCTTTCTTTTTTTGTAATCCTCACCTGACGATATTTTTTCCATTGATTTTTAGAGAGAGCAGGAGGGATGGAGGGAGAGGGGAGAGAGAGAGAAGCATCAATGTGGGAGAGACTCATTGATTGATTGCCTCCCTTATTCTCTCCAGTCGGGGCTTGGGATCAAACCTGCAACCCAGGTATATACCCTTGACTGGAAATCAAACTTGCAACCCTTTGATGCACACGCTGACGTTGTAACCATTGAGCCACACTGGCCAGGGCAGCAGCAGTAGTAGTAGTAGTAGTAACAGTATTCTATTTCAAAGTAATTTGGGGGGGGTATATTTTGCACCAATTCTAAAAATACAACAATGTTAAAAAAATGTTGGAAATTGTCTTCAAAACTATAGTTCAGAAACACAGGGAGAAAAGGTCTATTTTTCTTTATTTTGTTCTTAGTAATTGCAATCATCATCCTGATACATTTTGATCACAAAACCTGGAAGCAACCGGTTGTAAATTTTTTGAGAGATTGTATTTAATTTCAGTGAAAATGAAATAGAGCTGCAGAGTGTGGTAGAGTAGCTTCCACTCCTTGGCTAGGTGAGGTTGAGCAAGTTACCTAAACTCTCAGAGACTCTTCCCTTATCTTCTAGTTGGAAATTAAATAACTACTAAAATCAAAGAATTGTGAGGATTGTATAATGGCATATTTAAGAGCAATATTATGAGATCTGTAAACATATGTAAATGATAGTTATTAAGTTTAAGAAAAATGTTTTCCCCTCATTTTATGAACTGATAGTAGAAATATACTTCAGGCCAATAATCTTCCTGTTAAGACTGCTTAGTGAGCGTGAGTCCTAGACTTTTTTTTGCTCATGTGTCCAGTCTTTTCCAGAGAGAAGGTGACTTAACTGATAGTTAAATTGTGAAAACTAATAAGACACGGCTGACCTGGCACCACCTCTTTTCTCCTCTTGTTGGCGGAGTGAGTTCTTCCTGTTTCTTTGGGCTCTGAGTTTTAAAAAGAGGTATCCTGCAAAGTGAAATATGTCAAGCAGAAAACGTCAATAACCGTATGATTTCATTCAAATGTGGGATATAAAACTGAAAACAATAAATGCACAAGCAAGACAAACAAATAAATAAAAACTCATAGACAAACAGTATGGTGGTTAATAGAGGGAAAGAGGGTTGGGGGTAGGCAGATAAAAGTAAAGAGATCAAATATATGGTGAAAGAAGATTTGATTTTGGGGGGTAAATACACAAAGCAATATACAGATGATGTATTATAGAATTGTACACTTGAAACATATAATTTTATTAACCAATGTCACCTCAATAAATTTAATTTTTTAAAAAAGAAAATATTCTTCATTTTCTGGTTTGTAGATTTTAGATCATCATTGGCGAGGTTTTTAACTTTATATTTTAAAGTGGTAGACAGACATTTCCACGTATGTTTTCCATGGTATAATTATTAATCACTTAAGTTTAAAATTATCTTCAAATGAAATTTTAAAAAAGAGATTTGAGAAGGGCTGCTGTGCAGAGGGAGTCCTGCCTGGTTCCAGCACTGCTGTGGTTGTATGGGAGAATCTGCATATTTCTGGGATTTATTTAGAAAACTGATTTGGCTCACAGACTACCTCTCACCTACAAATTAGATGTTATCAGATATGAAGTGACAATTGGCATCTGTATGTATAATTTAAAATATAAATAATCATCTTCAGACCCAGGTAGAATCTCTCAACATGAATATTGAAAAAATATACTATCAAATCTGAGAGCATTTCAAAATAAAAGTCACAAAGTGTATAAAAACAAGTTGCTGGAATTTGGTACAGCATCTCTTAGTGACTACGGGTAAGTTCAACACTTATGTGTTGTATATATCCCGGCAGAAATCTTACAATTCATTCAGGGTTAAAATAGTCTTTTAATTTTGCACAGAAATAAATACTTTAGAGTCCTATATTAAAAAAATAAGAAAATTCTGTTATGTGTCTCCTTGTCATTGTTAATTGTGTTCCAGACCATTAGAAATACAGTATTAGTCATAAATGTGTAAAGTTTAAATCCATATATTTTAAATTGTCTAGTGGTCACTTTTAAAATTTAGAAAAATGAAATACAATTTAATAATCCAAAATATTATCATTTAATGTGTAATCACTATAAAACATTGATGACCTAATTTTTATTAATTTTTTTCACATAAAATATACTCAAGTCCAGTATGTATTTTACAGTTATCTCAATTTGGACTTAGCCACATCTTAAGTGTTCATTAGCCACATGTGTCTAGTAGATATTGTATCTGATAACAGTGCAGGTGTAGACCTTTAACAGAAAATTATGTCAAAACATCACACACACACACACACACACACACACACACACAATTCAGGTCTATTTAAATACAATTTCATTAACCAAAATGAGTGAGGAATGAAAAATTCCAGCTGAATTCTTTTGATTAACTTATGTTGGGGTTGCTTTTATTCCATATTCATTTTGTTGATTAAGGGTAATTTAGCAAATATATTTTTTAAGTTTTAAAACAAGTGAGAGGATGAACAATTTATTTTTTTTCCAGGAAGAGAAAGACTAGATGCGGGCAGACTAATTCATCTACCATGCAATCCTAGCGCATATAAATTTTTTTTTCACATATCCTGCAACACAATTAGTCACTTAAAATATCTCAGAGATTTGAGTGTTTTGTTGTTTTTATCAATATATTGAGGCTTACTGCATTTATGGATTCCCTCACAAAATTTTCAGCAACAAAGTAAATGAAGGCAGAACCCAGAATTACAAATAGATCAAACTTAGAGACCAAGCAGACCAAATCAAGACAGGATTGCGTGCTTGTCCTGGCAGTCAACAATCCCTCAGGTAGATACAGAATTTCATTCTTTTTTGGAGGCTTGTGCAAAATAGTGACTTCGATCGATCGGTTATGTAGCATTTGGTAAGGAAAAATGCCTGGTCTTTCAGATGATACACAACTTTCTTGCAACTCAAACCTTAAATTAGGCTTAAAGTTTAATTTCTATGATATTTTCTTCCATCTTCTGACCCACTCTATTGTTCCTCAGCACCCCTTCTAAGAGAGCTGAAAGGGGAGAAATGCACCCGTCTCAGTCTTCCCCCCACTTTAAGTCTAACCTGCTCCCCCTATTCAGTCTTAAAGTCAGAGGAAGACTTCTAAATGATGGATTATATCTCATAACATTCTTCAGAAGCAATCAAAATAGTTTATATTATATATCATGATTGTAATTATGGTAAAACCAATGGTATGCATTGCATATAAAAGTACTCAAAGAAACTAAATGTTACTAACAGCCATTTTTGTATGTTAAGGGCCATGGTTGTTGTTGTTTCTTTGTTCATTTTGGAGTTTTATTTATATTATGCAATAAAGATTGTATTATTTTTCAAATCATAAAATAATGTTTATAAAATAAAATAAAGCAGGCATAAATGTATAGTGTTTGACATACAAGAAACTATTTCAAAACCTCTAAATGAACAAGGGCCTCAAAAGGATTATGTCAATTTATCATTTGGCTGAATTTTTAAATACATTAGTATAGTGAATCAGAAACTGTAAAAACATGAATGCCTCCAATACAATCTGATGTTAAAACATAATATCACAGTTTAAACAGATCCCAGAAATTATTTTGCTCCTCATTGCAGAGCTTTTAATATTAAGATGGTCATGTTTGGGGCCAACATACTTAATTCCTGTTTCAAATAATCTTCCAAGTAGAACATGTCTTGCTAATCCTCATTCATTTGTTCTAGGAAAATGTTATCTCTCAACCATTATATATTCTTCTATTTTTCAGTGATTATAATTAAATTGTAAACTTGAACATAAGAATATAACTCATGCTCAAAACTAATCACACAGTAAGTGTAGGTATTGAGGAACATTCTTAATAGTTTTGCATGCATTCATTTATTTAGACAGCTAGGCAAGCAAAGTGTTTATATTTTTGTATCTTTTAAAATTGAGTATTAAAATATTTTTAGCATACAGGCAGAAACAAAAAAAATTATGAGAGATATTTATATTCCCACCATCCAGATTTAACAACTCTTATTTTGCCATAGTTGCCTCACTCTTTATTTTAAAGTAATAAAACATTTCATCAACAGTGAAAGCTTACCATTGTATTTTATTTCTCCCTTTTCCTTTCTATCCAAAGGTAATAAGTATCCTCAGTTGGTTGTATATTCTTCCTGTGTATAGTGTCACTTTTTAGTATTTTAAATTCATAAATAATAAATAAGATTGGTCAGCATTTTTACTTGTGCAAATGGCATGTATCATTTTGTAACTTATTTTATTGCACATTTGTTTTTTGAGTATTATCACAGTTAACCCACATCTAGCTAATTTATTTTAATCACTATTTAATAATTTATCTATTCATTCCCATATTAGTAAGCATTTTGAATTTTTTTCAAGATAAACCATATTGAAGAAACATCATACCGTGAACATCCGTATACGCATATAAGAGAGTTTCACTAATGTTGACACATTACACAAAGAAATTCTGGCTCACACAACATAACCATCACTAGTTTTCTAGATATCATCAAATAAAAATCCATAACAATTGTGTCAATATACACTCAATCCAGCAATCTATTTTTTTAACCTCAAGCGACCTTGTTAGAAATTTGACGGAACTTGAATACACTGATAAATTAATTTGGAGAAAGTTAACATATTTATATGATTTATGTATGTACACCTTTATATTTATCATATTTACATATACCATTTATGAACATGGTACATGTTGGGAGAGACATTTCTCCTTGAGTCTCTTTATTCCTACGACCTGTCTTGCTGGGTGTGACTGCCCTCTAGTGGACTGGGACAGGGCATTCCTCAGTGTTGTTTACTAGCTGGTAACTGAGAGATGAGGCCATGCCTCCCATCAACCTGAAAAACAAAAACAAACAAAAACAAGCCTGCTTACTGCTTGCTATGGAAAGAGTGGAGTCCCCAAACTCAGTGTTCCTGTCCTATAATCCAGCTCACTGTTTATACAGGCATCCCCCTGGGTCCACCATCCTGTGGTTTTAGGGGATGGTGATTATGTTACTGAAGCAAAAAAAAAACAAACAGTACTCTGCTGCTTCCTTAGCCGTGAGTGTCAACTTTGTCTCTAATTCAGGAGTCCTGGGTCTTCTGCCAGAATCTATGAAATAGTAACAGGCTAATTTGCCAGCTTTTAAGTAGGGTAAAATAAAGTATTTTGTAAGCCACAATACAGATTATAGTTTTCTGCATAGAGGGCTTACATTTTCTCTAGGAAGGAAGGAAGGAAAGGAGGGGGAGGGGGGGAGAGAAGTGGGGAGGGAGGAAGGGAAATGTGACACCTTATTGACCAAACAAACAAGCAAGCAAGCAAGCAAACCGTTTCAATCAGATTTGAGATTTTGGTATGCTGAATTGCCACCACGGTGCTAAACTCCCCAACCTATGTGTTGCCCATGCTTTGTGCAAATACAAACCTGTCTCCTTAGCCTATTTTATTGCAGTTATTTGGCTGCATTTGTTTTACTTACTGTGACTCAAGAGTATATAGTTTAATCTTGTGGTAATTTATATGTTTGGAATTTGGTATGTAATATGCATGTTAACTTTCACATATTCATTTAAGATTATCAGTTGGTATAACACAGAATTCTGTATTTTTCTTCATAAAATAAATACAACTGACTGACAGACTGATTATTCTAGCTGCAAGCATATTTTAAAATGCTCACAGCAATTACTGTCAGTGTTTAAGATGATTATAATCACAATAATCACTTTCATTTGTACAATGCTTTATATTTTCCAAAACCATTTTCATATGCATTATTTAATCTGATCTCATAACAAGAGTGGATCTACATAATCAGCATAAATAGTATACATTTGGCAAGATAAATTGATTCTATATACTTTTACACATAAGATTAAAATAAGCTAACATTATGCAAAAATAAGAAGGCAAAGGACACATTTGCTTGTTATTTTACCTATAGTGAGCATTCATCCAAATCATTTATGTTGACTTTGATCAAGACACATCTGTTTTTAAAGTGCTTTGATCTGCTTTACAAAGCAAGCTGCCCCTGGGGTATTAATAGACTGAGCAGAAGAGGCTAAATTACCCTTTCTCTTCAGATTTTGAATTAGATAGTTTTGCTTAGCCAAACCGTCTCAGGGCTGGGAACATTACCATTCTCAATTTAATTTATAAATGTGGTCGTAAGGTTTTGTTTTTTTTTCTTCTTCCTAACCCATTTGTAATATTGCTTACTGCACTCCAGGTTTGAAACATTTCCACTCTCAATCATGTTAAAGTGTAAAATTGTCTCTCGATTTGAAGATCACTAGATGGGCTGCATCTTTGAGAATAATTAATATCTGGAGACCCAATTTAGTTCCTTTTGTTCTAATGTTCAGCAGAGCTCCTCATTCATCAATCTATGTTTCCCATGTGTCACATTGCTATCCGGAAAGTAGGTCACAGGAAGAACAGTATTGACTTTTAAGGTCTCATATTCAGAGATGCTTTTCCAGTGAAAATGCATGTTCCCAAAGCAATGACATCGGAAAGGTCATTGTAGGGACAACCACAACCACAGAATAATGATGACAGTTCAGGAAATGTCTTCTTAATGTGGTAGAAAAACTGTTTTCAACCAAATAATGTACTATTATTAGCCTTCAGAATATATTTATGTATGTGTAGTAACCTTCAAATAACCCAATCAGCTTAAAGATGATACTATAATT